>NW_022884538.1:600000-1113950 GCF_011952205.1 Bombus bifarius
TTACGATCGATGATAATCGCAATCGGGTAGGAGTGTCAGGTTGCGAAAATATTTTACACGTTCTATGTAGAGCAACGTACGTTAGTAGCTTCTTCTTCATTGGCCGTAGGGGCAAAAAAGATTCCTTTTCAGAAATCGTAAAATCCAGTCGCATTCCCGTGGCGACACGGCGATATCCGTAAATCTCGAAATCGTTTAACTGGACGAATAAAACCTTCTGGCGAGTTTCATTGCGTACGCTGATCAAGCTGCCTGCCTGCCTGCCTGCACCTTCCGCTGCAATTTAACGAACCCGGCTACGCCCTGCAGTCGCGTTCGAATAATAATCCCGCGTTCTAACGTGAAATAACAATATATAACGCTCGTTGGACAGAGAATCGTCGTTTCAAGAAACGGAGACACTATTTCCAGCGCTCATATTCTCCAGGGCTGCGTATCGTCGCACAATTTCAGAATCTTCCCAGTATGCGGCGTTACGATCGTCCTTCGCGCGGAGAACAGCGTTCGCGCGTTGCGCCGTAGACGCGCCTTTCCATGGCCTTTTCCCCGTCTTTGTCATGCAAACGTTCGCCGATGCGAGCAGCAGGCACCGCGAGCGAGCGAACGAGCGAGCAAAGCCGAAAGAAGAAGAAGAAGAGGAGAAGGACCGACGACGACGACGACGACGACAACGACGACGACGACGACGGCGACGACGACGATAAGGAGGAACAGTGGAGCCAGCCAGTCAGGCATCTTTGGTTCTTTTGCTTCTTCTCACCGGTCTCTCCGTCTTTCTCATTGCCAGCGTGTCACTTCGTCTCTTTCCCATCCCGTCTGCATTTCGCTCTTCTCGTATCTACACGCGCGCCTCTCTTCGTCCTTAGCGAGCGCAAAGTCACACACAGGCTACGAGTCGTCTCTCACGTGCATTTCTCACGTCTCACTCGCTCCCACCAAGTAACAAGAGAGTGGAGAGGAGAGAGGAGAGAGGGAGGAGGCGAGTAGTATGCCTGGGAGCCTTCTTTCTCATGGCCTGATGCCAGTGTCGACTATCCTCGTCCCACCAAACAACCGATGACCTGCCAACCTTGTCTCGTTATAGAGTCCGTGTCTCTTCTCTCTCCGCGACCACTTTTTCCTCCCCCGCCACCATCTCTCCGCTCTGCAGCAGCTACCATCGCCAGTGATGCCAGCGTCGTCATCGTCGTCATCGTCGTCGCTGTCGTCGTTGCTGCGCCTCTCTCAAGCCCGCTTGCTCTCTTCCACGCCGATGATTGCGCGTTTCTCTCGTCTTTGTCGTTTTTTCCCTTCCTCCTTTTCTTTCCTCGCTTGTCCTTCCCCTACCATGGGCCACGGCGATCGCGCGCGTCACAGCTTTTCGTTCTCTTCTCCCGCGCGCCACGTTCCAGCGTGGTTCGTCCGCGTTCAGCGTGTTCACCGGCCGCTCCTTCTCGCTCCGACGGCCAGCCAGTGTTGTTTTTAAAGTGGCTAACTGTAAACTTCGCTTCGTGGCGCGCGTGCACACGCAGCCACCGGCCGAGCATCACGTACAGCCGCTTAGTTATGCCTTTGCCCCTGACCATTGCACCGGCGACCTTAACGAGTACAAAGTGCGAGAGGGAAGAGCGTAGTACCTCCGCTGCGTTCGTTCCACGTTCGTTATTGCGCCGCTACGCGGCCGTCGTCCAGTTCCGCGCAACTTTCTGGCCTTGTTTATATCACTAGCGCCACTTGTTACCAGTTATCCTTAATTCCAAACAGTAAACTCGAACGTGTCGTTGTTTCTTCCTTCGACGAAATCGCCGGGCACCGCAATGTATGTCAGAGAACATTTCCCGAAAGTCGACGAATATAAATGGAAAATTCTGATCGCAGATACAAAACAGAGTCCCCTTGATGGTAAAATTTTGTTTATTTATTTAAATTTTACAATTTGTCCAGTAGGACATTTGGTGAAGTATTATAGCTTAGTGGTATAATAATATAGCACGTGGGTGGCTACCCCCAGCGGGGTAGCATCTTCGTGTTTGTTAGGTTATTTCCTTTGTTAGTTGATGGTAAAATAGCAAAGTTTCAAATTATCGAATCTGCATCTCGGTAATGCAGCATTTCCAACATTTTGCGATCTCTGTCCTATACACTGTGTGACATTCGAATGTATAATAGTTCAATTTCAATATCAATCTTGTCGAAAGTTAGAAAATAGTTAGCAGAAGCTTGTAATACATCACTTTGACGTACTTGTTAGTTCTCCCGAGTTATCCCGAGAATAAATCATGATACTTTAGGATTATGAAAATTCCTCTATCAGTCGTATTTCGCGTTACCAGTGTCAGACATAGATACGTATTTCGATCGTAATATCGTGTAACTTGGAAATTCCATATACTCGTGTATTATATATATATATATTTTTTTTATATATATATATTATTTCGTGCGCACCGAGCAACCTATTTTATAGCAGCTATAAATTCTCGTGCCTCCCATCGTAACGAGAAACCTGCGTAGCCATAATTTTTTCCCTCGTGAACACACACACACAAAAAAAAAAAAAAATCGCAGTTGTAGAACGTTAAGTATTTATTTCGCGGTGACTTTGCAGCCAGAGATCAAATTTATGAAACGCGCGCATGTTCACAGGTGCGCGTTAACGTGTCTATGATATTTCATTTTCGTCTTGTTATTAGTAGGCTGAATTGACAGAGTTTTCTAAATTTCTCGTTGTTCTACGATATCCAGGGCCCGCGTTGTTTTTCGAGATTAGCCTTGTTGTATCCTAAAGTCCTGTGTTTCACACGTACATTGCTCAAGGAATGAAACGCTATCCGCGCAACTGCGCATGCGGCCTGCACCTTCCTTCACTCGCGCACAGCTTCTTTCGCGTCTCCTTCGAACGTTCAGCACTTTTCTCGCCGAGCCTTTTCGTTTTTCCACTTTTTACCGTAATTTTTGTCACGTGTTTGTGCGTCCTACAACTTGGCGAACGTATTTTGATACGGTTGCTCGACCGAGATCTTCGTTTTATGGAACGGGTTAATTAAAAGGCACGAAACGATTACTTAGACGGAGTTTATCTTTCGATCGCGTCTTTACTTTGATTTCCAGCGCGGCTCACAAATTATTTCTCCGTATAATTGTAAACTGTGACAAGGAAGACAGCTACTTTATCGTAGTTCGGAAAACGTTTGCTAAAATAAAAGAAAATACTAATCGCATTTGCGTGACAGCGCATCTTATCTTCTCCCTAAATGATATTATTTTGAAAAACGTGTTTCTCTTTCGTGAAAAATATTATACGATCGCTACAAAAATTGTCAAAGATCTTCAAATCAGAATCGAAGACTATAAATTTTACGATTGCCAGAATCTTGGCGATATTAATGGGAATATTAATTAGAATGGAAACCCGTGATGCAACGAATATACATCTACCTATCTCTCTTTTTATCATCATTTACGCGTAGCATAGCCTTGCTTACGAAAGTCCTCCAACACTTGCAGAAACTTTCTATACACATATTATGTGTTCTCTTAAATTTCATTACACGCGACTACCGTGCTTGTATTGGCAAAAGTGTACACACAAATGACGAGAAACATATATTTCATAAAAAAATTAGTACGCAGTGCGAATGACCTTCGACGAGTGGCAAGAAGAACGATTCTACTAAACAACAGACGATTCTTCCAATTTCTGCTAGACAATATCTTCCATGCTGATTCTCTGATTATTTCGAATAGAATGTCAAACTACGTACAATACGCGCGCAAATGTTCAACCACCTACATTCGTGAGTCACTGCGTGCCTTTAGATCTACGTTACAGATTGGCCATCTACTACTAGTGTTCAAAAGAAAACGGATGAAAAGAAACCTAAGGCTGTACAGGGACGAAAAAACCTTGCTCTCTCCTTGTCCGTCTCTTTCGCCAGCTCTTTGTGTTCTCCTCGTCAGGCGCGTGGCATGCGTTCATCCTTCTCTGATAGCCGGTAAATTGCCTTCCATCTCAATGAGCCTGTCCTTCGGTATCCTCGCTTCTGTCGCTCGCTCCTCTTTCTTCCTGCGGTTGCCTCTCATTGCCTACCGCTACACGGCGAACACGTTCCCCCGTTCGCGTGCGTTTCTGCCGTTGCCTGGGCGATTTGCCCGGCATGCACACGGCCTCCGGAGTATACACGAGCACAGTATTTACGCACGCATGCACGCATTCCCGCAGTCGCTGCAACAATTCCAGCCATTCGAGCGGGAAAACACTAAGATTCGAACGCGATAAGCGAACTCGCAGTCCGTAGGGGCATCAGCATCGGCAGAAACCAACAACATATCGTACACGAGCGTTGCTCGCTCTGCTCTCATCATTCGTCTGTCTTCTTGCTCGTTCGGAAAAGAAAGAAAGAAAGAAAGAAAGAAAGCAATTCTCCCGTGATGCATGCAGCGGTACAAAAAATATTGCCACGCGCGTTTATTTCCCAATGAGAAAGCTTACTTTGTCGTATTCTACGTAGCAAATTTTCCCAGTCGTATGCAGATGAATGGTAGGAAATTTGACATACTTGCACGGCCAATTAATTAGCAGGGATACGATGTAACATTGAATTTCGCATTTCTGCTGGAAATATCCTCGCCAATGCGACTAAGTAGAAGCAAGTGCAGCTTACAGAGAGTCGTTTCGCGTATTAGAAATCGTAACGAGATTTGTGGATGTGACGTACGTTCCTGCATATGGTATATCGATGTTTTAAATCTAAAATAAATAGGTAAAAATCTAACTAGCAGGTTGGTTACGAAATGCAGCTCGACGAAGTGTCGATTGATTGTTCCATCTTTTCATAGGGATACGCGGTCGACTAATCGACGATATTCATCCTGACAATATGAGTGGGAGCAACGAGAAGACTTTGGCGCCAGAGAAATCTCGATGCAACCGGAACCGTTTAAACGCTGCATCGTCCATTTGCGCTTCTGCATGTAATAACTTAATGCCATGTTGCATCCTGTCGTAATTCACATGGTTAGAGTTGTTGCAGCGGCGGTCACACCGAAACTTTTCACACGAATGGGGTCTGAAGCGCTTAGCACCTGATTAGGGTTATGCATAGCTTCGACAAAGTGAGATTTTTGACAGCTTTAAAGCGAGAGACAGAGGATTTTCGTAAGATACTTGGTTAATCGTAACGTGACAGAGACTTGGTTGCAGTTAATTAAATGAAGGGCTTGTGCTTGTATGGCGGCGTTAATTTAATCGGCTTTAATTGAAGTCTTCTTCTTCTTATCGATGGTGTTCGCGTGATTGTACGTAGATAAATCAGGGAATGAAAAAATTTACAGAATGATCGATATTTTTAAACTTGCGATGGGAGACTTCAATTAAAAAATTATATTTCCAATATTTTTGTATAGTTTCGTAAAGTCAATCAGACCTACGTATGTATAGTTTGTAATAACTGAAATTATATTTTCCCAGTTTAACTTGTAATTAAATCGGATTTTTGTAGCTGCAAATTCATATCGCTACGAACACAAGCGAAAGACCTGGACAGAAATTTGTTTCACCTGCTGAATATTGTAACAAGGACCGTACCTTAAATATTTGATATATTTCTGCATATTATATCTATGCGTACTGTCTATTTCTGAATCTTTAAATTTCCCATAAAAGTTTAAAAATCCACGGTTTACGTATAACGAGTGTCAGCTTCATTTCGTAATTACGTTCGTCCGTGCGTTTCCTAAACAACAATATACCGAGTGTGCCACGATTTATCGACGATAGTACAAATCTTATAAACCCTACGTACGGTCGTTGTATCTCGAACAAAAAATTAATCACATTACGAAGGAGCATTCTTAATTTACCTTGTTTCAACCTTCGAAAATATATATTCATTTATCCTCTTTGAAATCAATTTTTTTCTTCGTTAATAACATAGCATAGTAGTGTGTGTTATGATATATCCAAATTAAAAAAAAAAAGAACATGATCTTTAAAATGACGTGTGCCACGATAGTACAAAATCTTATAAATGAGACTGCACGTATCATTTAAAAAATCATGTCGAACCCACGTTTTCTTCCTAATTTAAATATATCATAACGCTACTACTATGCTATGTTATTAATAAAAAAAAATTAACTTCTAAGAGGATGAATGAATATATATTTTCGAAGGATAAAATAAGGCAAATTAGCAATGCTCCTTCGTAATGTGTTAATAATTTTTTGTTCAAGACAGAGCAATCGTACGCAGGGTTAATAAGATGGATCTGGTATCGTACTTGCGTCACGGATTATATTAAAGTCATTTCATTTAATCCAGTTTTTGTGGCTACTAAGTTGCAAGCTTTTGTTTGAGAAATGTATATCATGCAAATTTTGCGCGTCGCTCTTTGCAATTTGTTTCGGGGATTACCGCCATGTACTCTTTTCACTTTAATATATAAAAGCGGTAGGGCACAGACGCTGCTTTGTAGAATTTTACATTTTTATTATAGAATTACATATCACAGGACGAAACAACTGACTTTACTAGCTAAAATATTTCGCCCCTTTTGTTACTGAAATATCACGCGATGCACTTTTTATTTACCATATATTTGCACTCAAAACAAAGTGGTTTCGCGTGCTATGCTTTCACGAAACTTGTAACAATATTTCTCCAAAGTTCCGCTCATCGTTTCGTCGCTCTTGCTTCGACGAAAGGGCGACCATGCGTGTGCTAAGGTGTACGAGTAATAAAACCGAGATGTTTGTTTCTGAAATAATAGCTCTTCAAACATTTACTTCGAAACTATAATATTTTATGCCGTTCGAATTTTCCCCGGAAACATCTTTGTGTAATGCAATGAGAGAAAGATTGCAAAGTATACGCTTCAACTTGAAGATTCAGCTAGTAAAAGGAAGTTGCACTACTTCAATGAAAAAGAAAAAAATATAGATAATACAGTGCATCTTTATATATTCGTTCTTTACGCACGCGAAAGAATGTAAAATTCTCTTCTGCTTTAACTTCCTACGCTTCGAAACAATTTTCAAACTATCTCGTATGATTTGTACATTTGTCTCCGTTCGTTAGTCTAGTTCTTTTGATAGAAGAATAGAAAATGGTACAAAAAATGGTACAAAAAATGGTACAAAAAATGGTACAAAAAATGGTACAAAAAATGGTACAAAAAATGGTACAGAAAATGGTACAGAAAATTGGAAATCATCGAAGCTATGGCTTCTTCGAGAGGACCATTGCTCGTACTCTGGAAGAACACGACCAAGAATCGTAACAGGCCACAGAAAACTCGCTCACCAGTAGATCTTGAGTGAAGAAGAAGTGTCAATTAATGGGAAGTTCACCTAACAGTGGAATACACCATCGTTCATTACAGAAGGTACATCGTCATTCGTCACAGAAGCCATTCCGGACAAGACGAAACTTGGGAGACAGTTTAAAAGGCGTTGAATCAGCCCAAAATCTACTAGGCGTAACAAATACGTGGGGCCCACTTCAGGAATCGACAGAAGGCAGAGATACAATGAAAGATATTCGCGCGAACGTGTGTTCTGTTCGACTTTGTCTCAAAATTAGCCATTTTTCCCGGCAAAATTATATTTATAACTCCGAGGGAGGAATTGATAGCAATTGCCGCAAGTGGATGAAAAAGAGAAGAGAAAGATAAGAGAAAAAAAGAACGTGGGTGGAATGGAATTTGGAATGCAACAAGAGGAACCTCTATACCTCAAACACGACTCAGGACTTCTACCTGCCGATACATGGGAAATGCATGAACAGAAGAGATAAGGTCTTATTGTTCCGACTAAGAACCGGCCAAAATCATCCATGACCACATCCTCGACGAAATAAACCGACCTTCTGCGAAAATCAGCTGCTAACAACCATCGCACATCACAGTCGAAGCTGGGTAACTGGAACCTCGAGGGAAGAGCTGAGATCCTCGAGTTATCGAGCTTTCGACGTACTGAAATTTCCGAGTGGAAGAGGAGGTTTGGCAAGGGAAAATTCGGCGTACCGAATCTTCGTACAAATGCACAATAATATTCCCCTTAAGCTTTCTCTTGAAGCTCGTTTTATTCGACACACGTAAATGCGAAAGTTAAAGACGCGAGAGACGTTGACGATTATTATAGACGACGGGAAACGATTAGCTTGTTAGCTTGTTTTACGTTATTCGAGACAATCGCAGCGGTTAAAAGAGAGGAGGCAATATCGAACGAATTGTACGTAACGTCACGCTAACGGCCAGCAACATCTGAGAAATACTATTCAATTAGTCAAAGACTTTGTTGGATGGCCAACTCCTCGTTCTTGCTGCAACAAACGTCCTAAGACTTAGCCTGCAACAAATATCATAGACTCGTGCTGCAACAAACATCATAGACTTATCCTACAACAAACATCATAGACTCATGCTACAACATCGCAGACTTATCCTGCAACAAACGTCACAGACTCATACTGCAAAAAACATCATAGACTCATGCTGCAACAAACATCATAGACTTATCCTACAACAAACATCATAGACTCATGCTGCAACAAATATCATAGACTCATGCTGCAACAAATATCATAGACTCATGCTACAACAAACATCATAGACTCATGCTGCAACAAACATCATAGACTTATCCTACAACAAACATCATAGACTCATGCTGCAACAAATATCATAGACTCATGCTGCAACAAATATCATAGACTCATGCTACAACAAACATCATAGACTCATGCTGCAACAAACATCATAGACTTATCCTACAACAAACATCATAGACTCATGCTGCAACAAATATCATAGACTCATGCTGCAACAAACATCATAGACTCATGCTGCAACAAATATCATAGACTCATGCTGCAACAAATATCATAGACTCATACTGCAACAAATATCACAGACTCATGCTGAAACAATCATAGACTCGTGCTGCGACAAACATCACAGACTTATCCCGCAACAAACGCCCTAATCTCTGTTTCTCCTTCCTGAATGATCCTGAACTACGACCCTTTTTCCCGTCATTGCTCCCTGACGATTGTCCTCGTCATACTATCATCGATTAGGCTACGAGAACCACTTCTCGGTAATACACTGAGTTCTGCCTAGTCGGTAGCAGCTCACAGTTGCCCGTTACGAATAAAACCTCCAACTTTCCAACTCGTTGTCAAATTTCCATCAGCCGGAATCCAACAACTTGAACCTACTTGACTCGTCGCTAACGACCAAAGGATCGACTGGACGGAAAGCTCAGAAGGAAAGAGAACGTGTATCGTCCACTTGGAGTCAAAGCTATGACTCATGTTGTACCATCGCCGTACTCTGGCAATGTTAACCTGTTGGTAGCAACGCGAGAGGCTGAGCGCACGTCGTTTCACGGGACGCAGGAAAAATGCTAACGGGGCTGATAGGACCGAAAGTTTGGTGTAACGGCGCGACTGAGAACAGTAAAACCGTGGTCGGTAGTACGAGGCTCCTCTCGGCAGCGCGGCGCCAACAGATAAATTTACCCTCTCTGCTCTTTCCCCTCTACTCGCTCGTCCGCCACGTACACGCACATATCTACACAGATCAAGCACCCCGATCACTCCCTCCTCTTCCTCTTTTCTAGCTGCTGCAAGACTCGTTCCTCCGTTGCCTCTTTCACGAGACCGGAGTCGCTCCATCCTCGTCCGCCGTCTCTTCGAGGTTCTCGCTCTTCGGTGAGTCGCGCGCGACCGCCTCGCCTTTCCTCCCTCTCGCGCCACGCGATTCTTTCCTCGTCGCGCCCGTTAACCCAAGGAAATATCTCCGCCGACTCTCCTTTCACATACCACCGACAGCAGTCGAAGGCCTCCGCCGCGTTTATGCGCTCTTTGTGGCAGCGACACGCCGCTCGTCGCGGCGGGAAAAGCGCCACGCGGCTGCTCCTTTCGAACGTTCCGCCGCGTTCGTCGCGGAACCCTGTTCCTCATCGCCGCGAAATTCGAAATGGAGAACGCTGTTGAGACTGCGTCACGAAAGCCATCGCCATTTTGCCTCAAATATAGTGGGAAAATTATAGTTTGTCTTTGATCGTTCGCATAAACCGGATACGCACCGATATATAGAAAACGACTTTTACGGCAGGTGAATTATTCATCGACGAAACCCGTGTTTTTCGCACTAACGTTTAGCTAATTCTTCGTAGTAGAAAGGTTCGATTTCAAAGGAAAAACGGCGCAAACGATGACCAACGTTGTCTGTTCTCTGGCAAACATGGCACAGTGCACACGACTCAGCTACTCGTCAGCTTCTGCGAAACGGATCGAGATGGAACGTACTTTGTTTGACTTCCTGGTAGCTGTAGTAAGCCATAGAGGAGAAAAGAGACGGTGAAAATTCGCGAAGTAGTTTCTGCGTGGCGCGAGCAGACGGAGGGAAATTGGAAAAATTAATTTTTTCCAGTGCGCGGCTAATTACCTACATTTGCCCCACTGTTTCATCTCCTTTTCATTCAATGTACGAACACACAGACCTTCTAGCGTTTCATAACATAATAAATAAATAATTAATAATTAAGAAATAATCATAATGGATAAGCAAATAAAAAATTAGAATCGAATGAAGAATAACGTGGCGATAGTTGTTCGAATAACGTTGAACAGTGTCTGAAAGTAACGGTGCGCACTTTGTTAGAGAATGGTTTCGTTCTGTACAGTAAACTGCAATGGAATGCATTCGCCTGAACAATGTAGAGATTTAATTATTGCATTCACGAAACATAATGTTGAACATCGGTAGCACGCGGAAGTAACGTCTCGGCGAAACAATAGTTGAGATCATAGTGTTGATTCTAATCGTAGCCTCTTCTAAATTTAGCCCATCTTTCGTTAGTAACGAAGCTGGTTAATATCGATCATCGGATTTCATTGATTTATACGCAAGATTATATTCGCCGACGCGAGAAATAAATATTGACACGGGATATCAAATTAACGAAGCAATAGAAAAATAAAGAATTCCAAACGATTATTACGGTATTCTTTGCCAAGTCAAATTTCCAATATCGCGGATCTACTTGTCGGCATTACGGTTGCAATATAACAGAAAAACTGTTCATAAATATTCATAAATATTTGAACGTGTGTTACTTTCGTACGAAATGTAAATTAAATAAATTGTTAACGAAGCGACTGATCGGTCAGAATTCCTCTACGCGTGCAAGACGGCCATTTGAAGAAATAATATAATTTTGTCGAGACACTGTTCGTATTTTTATAGTAATTTTTACAGTGAAATATGTTAATTAATAAATAAATAAATTATTGCAGATTTCTAACCCAAATCCCACAGGGAAGGTTCCATTGGATTCGATTAGGCGAAAAAGATCCATTGAAAATCGTTTGCTATGAGATGAGAATCTTGAAACAGTAATCAACTTCCTAATGATTTTCGTAAATGATTTCAATCCCAGAGAAGAACTGTCAGTTTTCAAGGCACATTATCGATATTATTAGTAGCTTATCGATATTATCAGAAACGACGATATTTCTAGAAAATAACTTTCCAACGAGTTTTCATATCTATCGCGGTGTTTGTAAGCGTCTTAAACGTTTATGAATGGGATTACACATGCGTCCATCATTTTAATTACAAATGTTTGTTTACGAGTGTCAATTTGCAAAGCAGCTTTATAAATATTTACCAGCAATTGACGTAGCTTATCGATATTCTTGAGAAATCTTCGCACAAATAACGTAAACCTAAGCGATTTCCCAGATTTACCAAAGCCTTTATTACCGTCCTAATATTTATGAATGGGCACGAGTAGAAGCGCATCGATCATTTTAATTACAAAGCGTAAATGTTAGTTCACGTTATCAATATTTATCGTGCATCGGCGTACCTTATCGGAATTCTTAGCAACGACATTCTAATGATTTTCCAGATTCAACTGCGATCTGCGTAACGCGCGATTGATTTTAATTAGAAAGAAACCAACGCATAGGATCGTTACATTATACGAATATCTGTCATGCATTCGTCGCGTATCTTATCGGCTCGATATCTTCATCTGTGAAACGTTTAACAGGTGAAAAAGCAGCCGGTAAATTGTACTGCTATCGAACGTCAACTAATTAATACCGGCGTTTATGGTTTATGCGATAAAACGCGTGTTTTATTTGATCTCGCGTTGACACAACAAATCGATGACTGCCGTACACTTAGCGAAATTTACCGAGAATTAGCTTCGCCATCGACCACGCTTTGTTTGCCATTTATTATATCGCCAACGCCATCAAATAGGCGATGATAATTCCTGCATCGGATAGTTCGCCGCTGTTCTAGCAATCTTTTCTTAAATGTTTGATCGCTGCACACGCTGCTTTACTTATTGGTAGTTAAACAAATTTAGAAAGAGATAAGGAAAGAGAACAGAGATTGTGCAAAGAATAATATTATTTTGATTTATATACCTAGAGAGAGATTTAATTGTAGTCATAAATCTTGAATTTCTTGGCGACGTGTAGGTAAGAAATAATTTCCATTCAGTTTTTCGATTAAATTTTGTCTAATAGAATATTTAGTGCGTTGTCTTATTATTGATAGTGATTGGATGTGATATATATATATAGAACTCAATTTCGTGGCAAGATTAATCGAATATGATGTAATTTTTAATCATTTAGGTAAATTACTTGATAATTTACTATTAAACTATTAATTTACTCTTTTCAAGTTTGCAACTTTCTCGCTGTGCTGAGATCTGCAGTTAAAGAGAGGAAGCTGAGAAACTAGTGAAAATTAGCCAATAACAAGTTATTCGGCACAATTATCATCGAAGAAGAAACGTTCTTTTGATATTCTCCTCTGTGCGATTTTTTCCCGAAATTAAATGCAAATAAAAATTGGGACAAACAGAAATAGGAAATAGAAAAATTCGAAAGAACCAGAAGAGATAAAAAATTAAGAAACCTCGACAGCTTCTACAAGGCAATTAAAAAGAAAAGAAAAGAAAATACCAATGACATATTTTCCAAGGAAAAAAAAATAAGAAACAAGCGACGTAAACAAGAAATAAAGATTTTTCTAACTGCAGGCCAGAAGATCCGAAGAAATCAAATGGAAATGAAGAAAGAAGCGGCAGTGCGTAGGCGTCAGAGTCGCGCTACGTGAAACTAAGCGAGGCAGAGAGAAAAGTGAAAAACGCCGACGGTTTCTCATTCCCACGAGGCAGCCTGAATCAAAAAGAAATCGAGCAGAACTGGACCGCGGAGGGAGAAGACAATATTTAATTGCATCGCGGGACAATGAATCATACTTCATGCGATATGTTTCGCCAGAGCCTATCAGATTAGATGTTCCCATCGCGCATTTAAATAATCAAAGTTGCGCGGATCTCCTCTTACGCAATCTCGTCCACGTTTTTGACAGCTTCTCTCAATTTATATCAATTTCTTTCCTTTCTTGTTTATCATCCACGTGGAAGAAAAGAGATCGGGAGAAAGTTGTGACAGGACGTGCGTCAGAAATTAGAAATTTTACCGAAAAGAATCTCCGAATCTTTTCGTCGGTTTCTTTATAGACGAAATGGTTTTCAAGCAACGAGAGAAATATTTTCGAGGCTAATTAAAGAACCACAGGAATTTTTGATATTAATGTTCTTAGTTGTTTCTGGTATGATTTAGTATAATAAAATCTGAAAATTTTATGCTTCTCAGGCTGGGACATTGGGATGTAAATTTCTATGCAACGACTAAATTATAAATTTTATATAAATTTCTACACGATGGTACAGAGTGTAATATTTAAGTTTAATGTCTATTTTATATAAAGTAAATGTATGTGTATTAAAATAAATTTGATAAATGAAATAAATTTCAATATTGTGTATGGTACTCCGTAACAATAGTTGAAAATAGTATTAGATAATGTTGTAAGTAAAATGTTGGTACAGTGAAGAATGTTGATACTTAAATCAAAGTTGATAAGCCGCTCAAGTAAACAGAAAGTTGCGCTAATTTTCCCTATGAATGAAAGTGGAACGGTAGCAAGTGGCGATGTTTTCAGAGGGCTCACTTTCTGCTTCGTTCAACCTCAAATATCACCGATTTTTTTACGATCGTAAATGATACCAACTTTTCTGTGACCGCAAATAGAAGAACCACAAGTGGAGCAATGCGCTCTCAACACACGAGTACAGCTCAGTTATCTCGACGAGACTGTTCTAACTTTTGCTTCTCCAAAAACGTTAACTACCAAACTGTGGCGAAACTTACGAAAAGTGAGCTCGATCACGGTTCCCATACTTTTAGTTTCAACTGAGTTTTCCAGATTTACAGACATTTAATTTTGACAAATTCTATTCAAACACACAATTCGAAGACACAGCTGCAACACATAATTGTAAGATAAAATTCTAAGAAAGAACTCGAAGACAAAATTGGGAAGCTAAACTCTAAGACTAAACTGGAAGGCAGAACTCGAAGACAAAATTGGAAAGCAGAACTCGAAGTCAAAACTGGAAGGCAGAATTCGAAGACAAAACTGGAAAGTAAAACTCGAAGACAAAATTCGAAGACCAAATTGGAAGACAGAACTCGAAGACAAAATTGGAAAGCAGAACTCAAAGATAAAATTCTAAGACAGAACTCGAAGACAAAATTGGAAAGCAGAACTCAAAGACAAAATTCTAAGACAGAACTCGAAGACAGAATTCGAAGACGGAACTCGAAGACAGAGCTTGAAGATAAAATTCGAAGACAGAACCCGCAGACAGAACTCGAAGACAGAACTCGAAGACAGAACTCGCAGACAGAACTCGAAGACAGAACTCGAAGACAGAACTCGAAGACAGAACTCGACGACAGAACTCGACGACAGAACTCGACGACAGAACTCGACGACAGAACTCGACGACAGAACTCGACGACAGAACTCGACGACGTCTGCAATGATGCAGAAGAGTTGATATTCCTGTTGGTCAATTCTTGGCGTGAGGAATGTTGGCTGGTGGAAAGAAGGTGGGACGAAGGTAACAGAATTGCTGCGGAAGGAAGAGATTTATTGAAAAAGTTTAATAGGTTAATGAAGACTGTTTGTAGATTAAACTTCTTTATTAAATCTGACGACGTATGCGCGCGTAACGAAAATAATCCTCCGCTCTTTTAAGATGAAAAATTTGAAAGAAATCTGTCTCGTTACTGTTCCGCATCGTTATACTCTGGCAAATTTGTATAAAATCATTTTTCCAATTTCTGACGCAAACAGTTTCACGCGAACGTACAATATCTGCGTGAAGCATCTCTGAAATTCTTTGCTCGTTGCTCGAGTTATTCACAACGGCTCGTGCAATTACCAAAATTATTTTCGCTCGCGAATTTCTCGAAGAAAACGCTCCGTCGAAGAACGATCGCGGTTTTAAATTGTAAATCGATGTAACGGAGCAAAGGACGCCGCGATCGTATCAAACATCCTCGGCGCACAACAGCTAATTTTACCATCGAATTAATTGTATGTATATCGGAAGAATAATTCGCGCAACGATAATTCCTGTACGAAACAAAACAAGTCGCTGCTAAGCCCCTGCGATTTCGGCATTTATCACATATGGCCAAACCAATACCACTGATGCGTTATTAAATCAGACACCAAAATCCTGCTTTAAATCTATTGCAAATGTACCGTCTCTTTTGTCCCATCCGAGCCGAATTCGATTATTGCGAGCGCGTCCTCCGACTCGCTGTATTACAAAACAATCAACGAATATTTCCTACGATTCTTTTTGCCAATGGCTTGTGAGCGACTCTGACAAAAATGAGCAACTGTTTCTCACGTTACAACTCCGTTACCAGCGCGGTTACAGGAAAAAGGTCAAAGGATGAAGAGAAGAATGCGTTTTCATTTCTTTTTTTTTTCTTGTTCTCCACGTTCAATGGCGCCTGTACGATCAACAGTTGCGTTATTATCTTTCCAGATGGAAAGGTATCCGTTTTCTAAGCAATGAGTCGCCGATCGAGTTCCCGCGTTGTTTAACGACAATTAAAAAAAAAAAAACGCGATAAAATAAACAGGGGGCTATGGACGGAATCGGAGCCATGTAAATACACAGAGAAGAATAAGATAAAATATACGGAAATACGTGAAGCACGCGGATCAAGTGACGCTTAACGAATGAAACAAATCAGCTTCTCTCTTTTTTTTCTCGGCCCGGCAAAAATAAGGAATCGTATAAACATCCGCGGATCGTCGGATTTACAAGTTAACACCTGTTACTGGATTTACACGGTCGCCTATGCTTTTGCAGCGTGCTGCTTCTTTCGCCGCTTTCTCGTCACAGTGAAATCAGCAATATTTTTACACACCGGTGCCGGATAAACGGAGAACGAAAACGAAGCGGATAGCCGTGCAGCAGGGAAACGTGGCCGGCAAAGGTTAGCCGTAAAGGCGTAGAGCGAGGGAATTTGCTCCGCGTGGGCGTCGGATCTGCGTCAGCGAGCTCGAATCGGCGTCGCAGCGCTACCTCGTTACGTCGAAAGACGGATAAACGGCAGCGTTATGTCCAATCAGAATCGCGACGTCGAGCCAGACGAGCGTGCAAAGGATGAGGAGGACGAGGACAACGACGACGACGACGACGACGACGAGCTGAAAGGTGCAGCTCCGAGAAGCGGAAACCGGACGATTGGTGTCGTGAAGCGCGCCAAAGGAAAGTCGCCATGTTAAAATATAATGCAAGGAATATAATGGGACGAATATCGAAGCGTGAGAATCTTTGGGCCGAGAGAATGCGGCGGAGAAAAGTGGTTTACACGGCGGATCGATTTCTCCATTAAACCTATCCAATGTTACAGTCATATTGTGGAAATTTCATCGCCGATTCACCGGATACTATCTTTCTTCGTCTCTCTATCAGTGATAACAATTTTATTGCCACGTTTTATCGTTGCTCGGCCATGTCTAAGGAACACGCGCGGTACCGAGCTCGCGTCATTCGATCGTCCGCTGTATGGATTTTTACAGAGACACGTATTGTCCACGAATACGTCTAAAGAACCTCGTACATTCGCTAATATAATTTATACGCGATCGGGGAAATTAATACGAAGCGTGTAACATTATAAATTTACGTTGGGAATCTCGTAGGTGGAAACGTATTACGCTGTGCGTGAAAATCGCCGGTCCAATGATCGATGACGCGATGTAGATAAATACGATAATAATAGTAACGCTTTGATATACAAACAAACACACTAATACAGTACATCGAGGAGGTGCAGAAAAATATCAGGTCGTCCGAAAAGTGTCTTTCTTTTACAGACTCGACTTTTACAACAAACATGGATAATATAAAACGAAAAATATTGTGAATCTACTGTTTTCTTATAAAACGAAAGAAACTTGTCCTAAATATAAGAAATAAAAATGATCGCAGTGAATCTGGAGAAACAATCGCTTCGTTAACCCTTCACGGGGCTTGTTCCATTCGCCAAAAAATATTTTCTATCAAACCACGTCGACCGTCTGTCGGATTCGAAATTTGTATCGAAATTTTCCCACCAATTGCAAGTATAAAAATATCGTTGTAAAATGAATACATGCTTTTATCTATTGTTCTATTTGTCCATTGTAAGGTGGACGACATTGTTGTATAAATTGCCACGTTATATATTATTGTAATGGTTTGATAAAATGACTGACGCTTGTTATCGAGAGGGAATTATTTGTTCACCGGAATTATAAATTAAGCGCTGACAGCAACGATTCTACAAAGCGGATGTACCGTGCGTATAATTGTAAATAACGCAAGTGTTGCGAATTTCATTTAACCTCTACCAATACCGAATCCTATTGTATTTTATCCAGCTCCTACGTTTTTCACCGTGTTTTCGTGTACGTATTTTCCAACGATAAACAATCCAATAATTAAATAATTATTTCAACAATTAAATCATATTCGAGTAATTAAATATTTACTCGTTCGGCCTCGTTGTTCGAATAAAAACTTGTCTCTTATCGTTCGACCAAGCTACAGAAAATGAATTTATTCGTTGCCGTGATAACTTCGTTTCTACGTTAATATTTTTAGTATATGAAGCTTCGTTAATTTCAGCCTCTCAAGTTCCATCCATTAACATCGAGGTTAATACGAGTTTTAAACGTTCGTCCGTCGAAGTCTTCCTTTTCTTAATCCAACAGCTTAAAAATCAACGTGTTAACGTCGTTCTTTCTCTTTCTAAATATTTCGAATTAATCTCATCGTTGGTTTAACAAATTCTTTGACTCTTCGCGCGAGATCTAACAGTTCCCACACGACTTGGACAAACATCGTTGAAAATCGTGTTCCCTCAATTAATGGGAACGATCGATTTATTTATGTAGAGCGCATCCATCCGCGTCGAATTTCTATTAATTTCCAAACGGCGCTCGCTTTGAGAATTCACCCCGTTCGCAACAATAGCCAGGATCGAATTGGAAAAAAAAAAAAAAAAGGAGAAAAAGAATGGGCTACGATAAACTCAAATACACTGAGCGATGTTTTCGTACGGCTGGAAATTGAAACGCGAGCAAACGGGGGAAAAAGATGGAAATGATCGTTCAAATTTTCGACACGGAGGGATGATCGCTGATTTTCTATTACTTCCACCTTCTAATCGAGATAATTTCCTCTAAACCGAATGCAACTTTGTTAGCGTAGAAAATAAAAATTCGCCGGGCCAGCTACGAGCCGAGTGTACCGTTCGATATTTTCGAAAAGCCACGTTGCCACGGACAATAGAGAAAAACAATACGCATGGAATAATATTTCCAACGTTATTTTTATACAAGTTTACGCTCCAATCGGTATTCTACTCAAAAAGCTTCGCGATACATTATGATTTTTCGATCATGTTCATTGGCTGTGATATCGGTGCGTGCTACGTGTTGATCCAAAATATTCGAACAAATATAAAACAGATATTACACGCGTGGTCGAAAAGCGGAAGAAGAGAAGAAACAGCTGAAAAATGATTAGTTTCGTACGAAGAGATAAATATAAAATAAGCTAGCGTAACGGAAGGAAATTAATTTGAAAAATACATCGCCAATGGCGAATACGCAGGTACGCGAAAATATTACGTCAGTTTCATAGAAACACTTTGCGCGATTTTATTTTACATCCGTAGAAAGAGACACGAAGGAAATTTATTTTATTCCCTTATTCGTTTAAGCGGTTCATACAATTCCTTTTTTCTATTAATTGCAAAACAATATTTGATACGTCCATCAGGGGGAAAAAAATACTTTTTAACAATACGACTCGTTATTTTTCTACATTGCAGTGATACTCGCTGAACCGAATTTAATAAAGTGCGCTCGCACCCTACGCACTTTCCACGTGAATTTGTTCGAAACAAAGCAGCATGGAAATGAACCTTGCCGCCGCGTTTCTGTCATATTTTTTCCACGGAAATCGCTTATCCCTTTGTACCGCCGGGTATATCGAGCATATTCAGATGACAATGGCAAGAAGCAAAGATTAGACGTGATCCTATTTATAGTAACTGCATGTATTATACTTTGCGAATGATCGATACTGGAGGATCATCGAAAGAGAAAGTAGAGGAATAAACGACAAGAGGAAACAAAGGAAAAGAAAACGTCCTTCGGTACTGTCTACTTACGCTGTGAAAAAAGGTGTAAACAATAGGCAGCTTAAAAGAAATTCATAAAAATGTTTACATCGTCGAAGGTGAGCGCAAGACTCGTACAACATACAACAAAGAACGAGGAGAAAGACAGATGATAGAGAAGAAAAAAAAACAAAATAACATTTGTACTTCAAGACTATTTACCTGCGTCGCGGAAGAAGTGCCTACCGTGTAACCAATTTTTTATTTAATTTGTACTTTACAATTTTTCCATTTGGACAATTTGGTACATTTTCCTAGCGTATAACCAACTTGTTAGATTTTTTAAATTTCTATTTTTTAGACTTATTGGTATTCGAAGTGCCTACCGTGTAACCAATTTTTTATTTAATTTGTACTTTACAATTTTTCCATTCGGACAATTTGGTACATTTTTCTAGCGTATAACCAACTTGTTAGGTTTTTAAATTTCTATTTATTAGACTTATTGGTATTCGAAGTGCCTACCGTGTGACCAATTTTTTATTTAATTTGTACTTTACAATTTTTCCATTTGGACAATTTGGTACATTTTTCTAGCATATAACCAACTTGTTAGGTTTTTAAATTTCTATTTATTAGACTTATTGGTATTCGAAGTGCCTACCGTGTGACCAATTTTTTATTTAATTTGTACTTTACAATTTTTCCATTTGGACAATTTGGTACATTTTTCTAGCATATAACCAACTTGTTAGGTTTTTAAATTTCTATTTATTAGACTTATTGGTATTCGAAGTGCCTACCGTGTGACCAATTTTTTATTTAATTTGTACTTTACAATTTTTCCATTTGGACAATTTGGTACATTTTTCTAGCGTATAACCAACTTGTTAGATTTTTTAAATTTCTATTTATTAGACTTATTGGTATTCGAAGTGCCTACCGTGTAACCAATTTTTTATTTAATTTGTACTTTACAATTTTTCCATTCGGACAATTTGGTACATTTTTCTAGCGTATAACCAACTTGTTAGGTTTTTTAAATTTCTATTTTTTAGACTTATCGTTATTCGAAGTGTCTACCGTGTAACCAATTTTTTATTTAATTTGTACTTTACAATTTTTCCATTCGGACAATTTGGTACATTTTTCTGGCGTATAACCAACTTGTTAGGTTTTTTAAATTTCTATTTTTTAGACTTATTGGTATTCGAAGTGCCTACCGTGTGACCAATTTTTTATTTAATTTGTACTTTACAGTTTGTCCATTTGAACAATTTGGTGAATTTTTCTAGCGTATAACCAACTTGTTAGATTTTTTAAATTTCTATTTATTAGACTTATTGGTATTCGAGGTGTTTTAAAAAAAGGAAAAATTCCCAAACGTCAGTCGCTTTTATCGTTGGTACGCGAGGATCTGCTGCCCTCGAACGAATGGAATTTAACATAAGAAAAGAGGTGGTTCCATTATCCGAACATTCTTGTCCCCCGTTAGTTCCACTAATTATGGAAGGCTCTACTATATTTCCAAGTTAACAGCGAGTCTTTACATTTTCTTGAAACTTAGAAAGCCTCGCCACGATAAAAACACGGGATTACCATAAACGAGGCGGTAAAAAATAAGCCGGCAGACGTAACAAGGTTGAAACGACGGCCGAATGACAGTCATTTGCGTAATTCTTTCTTAGACAACGGCGAGTACGTTGAACGAGGAAATTTCGAGTAGCAGCGTCGTTCTTCAAGCATCCATCGTCTGCAACATGTGCTTGCGCTGGCCAAGCCAAGTTGTATACGGTGCCAGGTGAACGGTGCAACGATCGTCGAGAAAGTAACTGGTGATTCTGGCTCTTGCGTAACGAGTTTCATGGACTCGCGAACGCGCGCCAGCGGAGCCGAGCTTTTTCAAAAAGCTTGCGTAACGCGCGTCTAAGAAAACGTTACCCAACCGCCGGCAATTCCTATCGTCGCGATCCGCCTCGAAATCGCTTTTCTCGCAACGATTCCATCAAATCGACCAACGGCCTCTGTCTGTGTCTTGGCACAGGACCATTTTACCTCGTCGATCAATCGAGAAAACAATTTTCCCGCCGTACGAAACGTCTTACGCGGGCCAAATGAATTTCAAACGAATTTCGCACGTTGTACAGGAAAATCGTAATAAAAGCAAAGTCACTTGACGCGGTACAGATACCGTGACAGATGTAAAGCACAGTTCGTTCGATACGACCAACGAGGCGTATTGTCGTGGTCGTCGCGTTTCGCTTTCTCGCCAGGAATCCGACGATCTTGTCGAGTCGCACAAGAACACGTGTCCCGTGCACCTGTATCACGCTATGTACTGTATAGTCCATCAACTATTTCACCACGTCTGCTGTCCTCTCGCGTTTACTCCGCTCCCCGTGTAACGTTGTTACGTGGTTGGTGCCGGATCAAGGAGCTTAGCTTGTTGCTCTTCTTGTAACAAGAGTTTGGTTTATCCTGGACACCGCGGTATTTCCATTCTCGTTCATAAGCGTTGCGGAATCTGCTGGCTTCACGGAACGTGTGATCATCGAGCTGGCATTGTTGTCCTCGGAACGATCGTAGTTCAATGGTTTTCAATTTTAATGGAAGAGCGCGAGCGAAAAATGGGCCACTGCGGGTATCGTCCGGAAATAAAATTTCCTTTTGCTTGAGAACGCTGTTTACGTGAAGTACGCTACGCTGCGGATTTTTATGCAAATTCGTATCTCTCAGAATGTAATTGGACGTAAAGGTAAAGAATCTTGATAGAAAACTGTCTTGTTTGTTGGATAGTTAGAACGCGAGATATTTTGCATATTTGATATTTTTTATGCGCCTTTTCGAATTTTTTTAAAATGCGGGAAAATCAATGGCACAATTATGGGAACAATTCGCGCAGTATTTCTATGTTACGCGATCGGTTCTCTAAATTAGGCGAGAGCATGTGCCCCAGTCGTGGTTCAACGTGTGCGGAGAGATAAATCTGCTTCAATTATTCTATCAAATAAGAAAATCTGCACTGCCACTTACTACGACATTCTTAAGGAAACTACGTAACGGGCTTGCATCGTCTCTTAAAATACGAAATTCTTTTTATCGCCGGTCAACGAGTCTTCGAAACATTCAAATTCGAATATTGCAGAGTTTCACGAGATAGTACGGTGGTACGCTTAACACGTTTCGTTCAATAAATAACATTATTTACTAAACGAAATATTATTTTCCAAAGACACTTCAGTTTTGTACGCTTGTACTTTTCAATTTATCGATTACTTACTGACCTTACTCACTGTGTGAAACGTAAAGTGGAAAATAAAATTCAGAAACTATCGTAGTCGTTAATTAACGATCTAATCAAGCTACCGAGCTAACTATGAGTTAGACCGAGGATGTCTGTGAATTTTAGTGGAAATTTAAATGTGTGTGGAAAAACAAAATATCTGAACTGAAATATTTATTGAAATATTTATTGAAATATTTATTGAAATATTCACAGACTGAGAAGAATTTCTGTTCAGGTTTGTCCACTTCAATTTAACTCTTTAAGCTTCATTCATTTCCTAATATTCGTGTTCTGATAATCATAAACGAGGGTGCAATTTTCATGTATACGTACATGAAAATAATTCCCTAATTCCATATTAATAGAAAAATTACAATTAAATCCTAGACCAGACGAATCTTCCTGTTGCTTCTTCTTACTTTTCCCTACCTTTTGTTATAGCCTTGGTATAGTAGAAAAAAATATAAAGAAATTGTGCATTTTCTATGTCTAGCCGTGTCATTAAACGAGCTCAATAGGCAAATGATTATACTTGTCGTAAAAATCTTAACAAATTCTAAACTGTAAATATTGAATACATAATTTATTGTATATTAATATTCTATACAAATATTAAATATATATAGCTTATATATTAATTGTATATGAATATTAAATATTAAAATTGTACGTAAATATCAAATATATAAATTAATTTTCAGAATAACGAACTTGAGAAAATTCATTTTTATTTAGATATACCAACAGAATTAAACAAAATTCTGTAAATCTTCGAAAAATAATCTACAGCCTTGTAGAAACATTTGCCTAAGAAACTATCCATTTGAAATCACATTTTATTAGCCAAAAGGATTTTTAATCCGTGACGATAATAATTTCTTCAAGCATCTAATTTATTTATCGATCGATCGAAAAGAGCGAATCGATTATAAACTTAAAACCGAGCGTGCTTTACTTTCCTGAATAATGAATATCCAGTATTTGGAATTGAAATATTAACGAGTACTCTTCGTCAGGAAATCTCTCGTCATTGTCTACCGTTAGAATCGAATTATTAAATTTCTATCATCATTTGCATACGACGAGTATCGACATTGAAATTCTGATTTTAATACGGTCGCGTGTTATGTCAAACGATGGATTTTTACGACCAGATATCTCGCAGTCGATAAAAAGATAGGCGAAAGGTGGAGAACACGAAAAGTCACGTTTTCTATATTTTTATTTTTTTTTTTTTTAAGCGAAATAGTTTTAAAATACAATAATACGTCGTCGATCAATCGTACGATATGAAAATTGTCTTTTTATTTCATTTCGAAGCTAAACGCGACTCTTTTCATTCGCTTTAACGCTCTTACAATATTTCTCGTATTAAATAACATTCAAACGCTGCTTGTCTTAACGATTATGCTTTTTACTTAATCTCCGGTTTTAATTAGAAATCGAGAAAACACTGGCATCTTCGAATGAAGAACAGTAAATCAAGGCGAACGTGCTCGTCATGTTTTCTCCTCCTGTGATCTTCGAACGCAAAAATTTATTACGAATTTTGCTAATCGAAACGTAACTAAGCTCGCGGTATTCGATAAAAATTGTCGCGCTAAACGAATTCTAAAATTCTACTGTAGAACTCCACTTATCTGAATTGTATTCGCTGCAACAAAATTTCAGTTCGCCGATTGAACGAACCGTTGATTGAATTCAGTGACAGTGGCGACCGAGCAAATACGAGAAACAGCCGTAAACTCGACTAATCGTATTGTGAAAACTCTCCTTTCCATTTTCTATAAGTTTCTATAACGTTCGATACAGAACTGGAGAATATTAAGTTGTCTGAAAAGTTTCTTTCGTTTCATAAGACGATAATAGACGAACAATAATTTGTGTTTTATATTATTTTATTGAATTACGTATCATCCATTTTCGTTCTATTTCTATTATTATTTTCCTGCATAATTCAATAAACTAATATAAAACAAAAAACAACGTGCGTCTATTATTTCCCTATAAGACGAAAGAAACTTATCGGACAACCTACTACTATCAATAAAATTTAAGAAACACCATAAAAAAGACACCTTGGAATTTCTTTGGAATTTCCAGTAACAACGAACTCTTCTTAAATTGTCTGAAAAGTTTCTTTCGATTCATAAGACGATAATAGACGAACAATAATTTGTGTTTTATATTATTTTATTGAATTAAATATCATCCATTTTCGTTCTATTTCTATTATTATTTTCCTGCATAATTCAATAAACTAATATAAAACAAAAAACAACCTGCGTCTATTATTTCCCTATAAGACGAAAGAAACTTATCGGACAACCTACTACTATCAATAAAATTTAAGAAACACCATAAAAAAGACACCTCGGAATTTCTTTGGAATTTCCAGTAACAACAAACTCCTATTATCATCGAAATATAAACGAAAAACATAGTCGACAAATGGACAGAATCAGTTTGGATACAGTGGCTGCTATATAGCGCAGTTTCTATAACGCGACAAGAGATATTGCGGCTACTGTTTTCATAAAATAGATAATTTCATATAATAAATAAAATAATATTCATAGAATAGATTTATTCGAACGATTGGAAACAAAAAGAACACGTTGCAACGAATAATAAAGATCGTAAAAGTATTATTCGATTTGAACAAATTCAAACGACAAATTTGTATAAATTACGCTGTTGTTAAAATTCAAACGACAAATTTGCATAATTACGCTGTTATTAAATTTCAATGAAACAAATAAATAAATAAATAAATAAATAAAAGATTCTTCGCACGCATTGAAAATACGTTTCTATTTTAATCGGCTAAAGTACATACGCCATTTATTTCTAAAATACTATTCGATGAAGCATAGGAAAGGAAAGTTGGCATAGTAACGATCGTTGCAAACGCGTTATTTTACATTTCGCACGTCACAGGGAAAAAATTCCAGTAAACGCAATTTCCCGTAACGCGAATTCGTGTACGACGTATTAATCGCGTTCTACGACGATTTACTGTGTTTCTCGTGCGTTCGTCCACGGAAACGGACAAATGCAGTTTCGTTTTACGACGTATTCGACGTGAATTAACGCGATATTAATTATAAATGTTAATACGACTTACCAACCGAGGCTCATTTCCAGCGCAGGAACACGGTGGTGCAGGGATGCTCGTCCGTGGGCCGCAGCTCTTGAAACGTAAGGCACTGAATTGGTAAAACGGCTAATACGAAGGTAAAACGACGCAACGTATCGTTTAGAAGAAATTTCGCGACGAATATTCGTAACGCGACTGCGAGAACGTGTTACCGAAACCGAAGGTGAAACTCGACTGGCTCGTGCCCTACAGACAAACGAGTAGGACGATCGCGTCGAATTTTCACGACTTTGAACGACACGTACCGTTTCCCTGTTTACACTGTACGATTTACGTCTAATTGCTCTTTCAAAATGAAAACAAACTGTGTACCTGCTACAAAGGCGACGCGGCTCGCGTCCTACACGACGGACGATCCACTGACCCTCGACACGGACGTTGTTTTATATTTTCTTTTGGACGCAGCGGATTACGAAATTTCGATTTCAATGGAAGACGTTTGCGGTGGACGGGAAATCGGAGAAAATGCGAAGCACAGCGGAAGAGAGTATAAAATCTTCGAGTTATCCAGCTTTCTATCGTAATTTCCGAGTAAAAGAGCTTCAGCGAACGGAAACTCGACGTACAGAGGCCTCGTACAAATACATTCGGTTTAAAGCTTCCTCTTGGAACTCGTTTTACGCGACGAAAGTTAAAGACGCGAGAGACGATGGCAATTACGCGTTCGATCGACGAAAAACCATTAGCTTGCGTGAAAAACCATCTTCTTTAGGCTGTCGGAAAAGTGTCTTTCTTTCGCAGACGTGTGTTTTACGACAATGCACCTTCGTACAAACGAGAAACCAAGTCTGTGAAACGTCGCGGTGCAATTCGACAAAATAATATAAAATACATTGTGCTTCTATTATTTGCTCGTAAAACGAAAGAAACTTTTCGGACAACCTACGTTTCGAGATGCAGAGTCAGTAGACTTAGAAAGCATTAGAAATCTGCAGTTACGATGAAACAAACGACAATATAAGAGAAAATAAACGAAGCATCGATAATATTAGAGAATCTATTTTCGAATCTTATTCTATGGATAAGAAAGATATTTCTGATACAATTAATGCGACGTGCCCGAATGAAAATATTGAAAATAATGAAAATTCTTGCGTCCATACGAACTTTGAGGAGCCTGTGGGTGACAAGTGCGATAATAATATTGGCAAATATGTTAATAAGGAAGATGTTGCTTGCAAATCTGACAAAGTATCATCAGAAATCAGGTCGAGAAGCAGTGTAATAATTTATATAAATTAACAGAGGGAGAAAATGTGTGTACCATTGCAAAAAATAAATATATCGTTCAAGATTCTGAATTACAAGACAATATCGATGGTCTGTCGTTGTTGGCGAGTGTTTCACAGCGTATACCACTTACGAAGCTCAACTTCGACTCGCAGAAGCCTGGCCATTCGAAATTGCAGTCTAAAATAAATAATTCCAGTTGAACCGAGTCTTCCTCCGATCTCTGCGGCGTTTCGCAGCATAATTTTACAAAGGTTTTCGAGTTACGCAGTTTCCAGTTGCCTGGCGTATTTTTATCAATAGCTTTCGTCCAGAGTGTTTACGTTCCGCGATATTGTACCTTCGCGAGCGTCGATCCAGCCCCGTTCAAACAAAGTGAAAACGACCGAGCTCCGCGCGTAACGGGGGACGCGTAAGTCCCAGTAAACAGAGTAGAACACAGATGAAAGAATCGACTGTATCGAGGCGAACCCGCAGACCCCGAGAAATCCGTTTCCAAAAAACAATCGCGATGCTGACCGCGGACAACAACGTGTTGTTGTTTATCGCCACAGTTGTCGCCTGTGGTTACGTTTTCCGCTCGTTTCTCTGTTTCTTCTCGCCCGGGAAACAGAGACAGTGGCTGAGAATAACGAGAAGATCGAGAGAGAAATTGGAAAATAGCGAGACCGGAAGAGAAAAGGGCGAGGAAGGGATACGACGATGACAAACGGCGACGTTGACGAGCACCGGGATTCCTCGAGCTAACTACAGACTGTCACACTCGCGTATAACACGCTATTGCCCGCACACCTGTGTCTATAGCTGTATTTATGTGCACACGAGGGAACACGTGTTAGGGGACGACGCTCTACATAATAATCTGGCCGCACACACGTAGCCAGGCTTTGCTGCCTTTGTACGCAACGTTGGCTATGCAACAGCAAATACGCGGATAACGCGGTTACGAACAGCGGACGAAGATGACGCGGCTCTCTTTAAAATTCAACCTGGCCGCCCGTACACGCCGCTCTTCGTCTATTATTGCTCGTATTTACGCGTATTTATGCGGCTATGCGCCGACCCGTGTGCGGCTGAATTCGCTCACCTGTTTGCTCCGCGTCCGCGTCGTTGCGTGTGCGTATGCAGAGCAGGTGAACACGACGATTCTGTGGGAAAAGTAAAGCGCGTGGCGCGACTGCACGGTGGAAATTAGACCGACGATTCTTAGCAGGTTAATTATTGGCTCGCTTGGCGGCCAGAGTCGTGGATTAGTCGAGGTGGCGTTTAATACGTCGACTGGCACGCGTCTTTTCAAAGAAATCTCCGTCAGGCTCGAGCGGCGGTTTCAAGAATGATCTTTCGTTTCGTTTGTTCGCAAGGTTAAAACCACTAGCTGTCGTTGAATATATTGAAAGGAAGTATAGATTATTCTGACCAAATGGTTTCCTATGCCACGACAATTAGAAAAGGAATCAAACGGTACGGAAAACTTGGCATTCGATTCTTTCTGGCAATTTCTGTTGCAACCGCTTCGACGGTTTACAAAATTGCAACAAGGAGAAATATAAATATTAGAGTATTTAGACAATTGTTAGTTGGAAAATTATTTGGCTTGTCTGAAAATACAAAAAACGATTCCGGAAGGAGCATTAGACGCGCGTGCAAACTACGTTATGCGAATAAAAGACGTCGAATGGGCCGAACAAAGGCACGAAAGAATTTGAAGAAAACAACGACTCATTGTCCAACCTCACCTATGTATAGAATTCTTTAAAGTTTTACGTTCTAAATAAATTTTTTAATAAACCATTTTCGTATTTTTATTTTATAACCATTCAACTATTATTACAATTAACTATTAATTAACAATTTAATAGAAGTGCTAGAGTAAGAGAATTATATGTAATGTAAGGGCATTGTAACAAATAATAAATAAATAATAAAATAATTAACAATTTATTATTATGGAATATCTTTTCAAATACCTACGACGATCTTTGCTGTCACCTGAATACCGGTGTCGAGGCGGTCAACGTATCGAAGGGTGGAAGGAGGGTAAAAAGGTGGATGATTTGGAAGAAACGTTTAAAGGGAAGGTAACGAAAACGACTGGGGGAAAATAACGTTCGAGACGAGCATAGGGAAGAAATATGATTACGAAGGTAGGTGTTGTTTTAAATAAACTTTCCGCCAGCCACGATTTGTGAACTCTTCACGAATGACAGAATGTGGTATTTAATTTTTAGTTTCATTTGTTTAGTGCACGTGACATTATAATGTTAGGATATCAGGCAGAATAAAGCTACGGCTAAATGCTGTTTCTGCATGCAACCATTTTTTACAGGAGAATTTATTTTATCTACTCCTAGAATTATAATAATAACGCGCAATTACGTTTAATAATAGTAATTTAATTATAATATATTCATTATAATAACAATGGGACTGAGGGAAATGTTGCGATAAAATATAACCGAGCATTTTTCTTATTAAGCACGTCTGTTTATGTAATAATTGCGAAATAAAACGTTACGAGGAAAATATCGAATTTAGAGTAATTCATCCTCTTATTGCATCTATCAAGTTCGATGTATTTTTTATGAAATTCAAAGGAATTCCATCGCCTGATTTATCATCCTCGTTGCATTTTTATAATTACAAGCTTCCAATTGAAACTGGGTTATAAAACGTGCAAATGTTACACGATCGTTTCATTGTTATTTTAACGGGACATCTCGACGGGACATTTCGCCAACTAATTTTTATTTCCAACTTTTCGTTCGCAAAATGTTTGACAAAAGAGATATTAAATTATTCTACGAGAGAAAATTCCCATCTGCCAGACGTCGTATCGTAACTTTCAATTGTCTTGGTGGAATTGTAATTCGTAATACGTCGATGAAAAAGAACGATCGATCATCGCACGTGGTAAAACCCATCTTCGAGAGTAAAATCACAGCGCCAGGGATATCTGGCGTCCCGACCAGCGCAAGTTAATTTCGAGATACAGGGCAGCAATTAAAAGTAATAGTACACCTACTTCATCAAATTTCCCTAATGATATCAGAGATATGAGATTAAATTTATGGCATATTATATCAGTGCACATATTAAAAGCAATTATTTAATGTAACGATCGTTATTTATTGTCGTTTAAATGTTCGAAATTGGTCGAATGGAAAATAATTTCCCAAGCATAAAGATAATCCCATAGCGTTCTGTATGGCATGTTTGACATTATTTGAAACAATTCACGGCGAATGTTTTGATAAAAAAAAAAAAAAAAAAGAGAGAGAAAAAAGAGGAAAGAGAAGGGGAGAGAAAAAACCATGAAAATGGAGTTGCGAGCATTGTTCAGACGCTAAAAAACGGATTTAATTTTATGGAAATGTGTGTAGTCTAATTGAAGAGATGGTATTGAGAATCGTAAATTGCTTTTTAATCGACGAGTTTCATGAAACATTTCAGGTGAAATATGAATTGTCATTTAATGCGCATCACTTTAATAAGTTATACAGGTTTATACACATACTTCGGTTGATTTAAAAATAATAATAAAACAAAACGGCAAACCGAAATAAATGCTTCGTTCGTTTCATCACTTTCATTTAGGGATTAAACGAAATTGATAGTGACGAGTAAACTTTCCAGCCCCTCCGCCCTTCCATATTATTTTACCTTTTGTTTTACAAAATATTTAAAATTCTTGACAGTAAACGATAAAGAGTTTTCAATATCGAGAAGTTCGTAGCGGAAATAAATTAATCCCAAATATTTAAACGATGCGCTTTGTAACTCTGCATAATCACAGCACGGTAAAAATACTCTGACAACTTTCCTCCATGAGTTCCCCACCCAATAGAAGTATAACGTACAAACGAACGTCAAAATCAATCGCAAGCTTAATATGAAAACATAGAATCCGTCACGAGCAACGTCTACTCCGAAGCGTAAGAATCTTCGTTTGGAGAAATCGTACTCGTCCAAGTTCCATATATTCTCATGCATTGCCGATTTTGTTTGGTGCAAGAATCGGACGATTCCAGTGCCAATCCCAAATAACTCTTCGACCGATCGCGAGCGACCAAGGTTCCGCTAGATAACGTCGTACCACTCGGCTATTTTGCAACTTTATGTAAGAAAAAAAATACCAGCGGAGAGCTGAGACGTTGGCCGAAGTTGCCGATAAAAATCTTCGTCTCCCGGCAAATACTCGTGGGCGAAAAAAAATGTTGAATTCGTCCTACTCCCTTTACATCTGCATATCCCCGTAACGAACCAAGTTACAGACACGTTTCTTTGGGCAGCAGCTCGTACTGTCGTGCCAAACTTCTACCGCGCAGTTCTCTTGCACGAATTTCGAAAAGCAACGCGAGGAGGGCCGAAAGCCTGTGGATTTTCCGCGGTTTCAATTGTTGGAACGTGGAGCGGCAAAAAACTGCCGCCTGAAACAGCTCGTGTCCCGTGGACCGACACTTGCCACAAATTCCCAGCTACTTAGTGCACTTGTCATTCAGAGACACGCGGCGAAACATTTACTTTCCCCCCGTTGCATACATCGGCCTGTGCACACAAAGCGCGTGCTTGCGCATGGTACACACGTAAAAGTATGCACGTACGTCGGCAAGGTCGCCGTACAGTGTGCCAGAAGTGCTAGACACGTGGTTTATCGTGCACCTTGATCAATGGGCGAGTGAATCAGCCGAATCGCGTCTAAACTCGCTAATCCACGCTACCGGACCAAGCTACTCGCGGCACAGTCTGCGAAACGAGGCAATTTGTCGTTCGAAGAGCATCGGTTTACGCTGGGACAGTATTCGCGAAAGGAATTGGATAACGAAAATTTGAACAACGCATTTTTCCGAATTACGTCAGCTACGTGTACGCTGGGAATATTGTTTAGTATAAAAGTAGCATCGTTTTTCCCTCGATTGTTTCGTCTGATTTTCGATTGGCGCCTCTGACTGTGTGCAGCGACCTGTGTGTACACCAACAGGTATATTCGCGGTTAGAAAACGAGAACAGCAGAGGAGAATGTTGTTTTCCTTTTGCCTCTTGTCCCTCTCTTTTGCTTACTCGCTCGCTCGCTCGCTCGCTTTCTCATCGTCGTTTATCGAATCGGGGAATCTGGACAAATTGAACGCGGAACGAGAGAGGCGGATAACTTGATGACGCTGGGATTGTGAGTTACGACGACAAAGAAAAGCGTACGCCACGTGGATCGCTGTATTGGCGATAAATTGAACCGGTTCGGCAATGAACATGCGACAATGCGGATTGTTTTCGTCGATATATCGAATTACGTGGAAATCTGAAGTTTACGATGTCGTTACGACAAGTGTCTCTCCCTTTTCTTTTATCTTTGCTGAGATTAACTTCGGGTAACGTCGAGCCTCGACGAGCAGGTGTCTCTATACGATTTTCACATCAACTTCTTTCTTTATTCATTTATTCACGTTTATCGGAATTCACTGTGGTTCGATTAATTGGCTTCTTAATTGCTTGAATTTCGTCATGTATTTACACGCCAGTTCTTCTTATGTTTTTAACGAGAGTTGTATTTTGGGAGAAGAGAACCACTTGTTACATAAAACACCGTTAAAGTGGCTTTCTATCGGCAAAGGATATTAACCTACTCGTTCCCAAGTGAAACATGTTAATCCCGTTGCACTGAGCAAACGCTTTAAAAGCTGCAATTAGCCTGATAGACTTCTGCGTTAAAAGTGTCAATTCCAACACTGACAACACCAACCGCAAAAAGTGTATGCACCGATCGTTAAAAATGTCGCCTAAGCTATTCCACTAATATCGAAACACCAAACTCTATCGACTCATTAGCTCGTTGCAACTGTTGCACAGTGCAACTTGAAAAGGCCGCGAATTAGGCGCTGCAAGGCCGACTGAAATTCAGCCACTGAACCAAGGTACATGCAAACTCGTACATTGAACGTTTCTGAGCTGTTTCTGCTTTTCCACCGTGTCCTACCATCTTCTCGAGTTTGCAGTCGTTCACAGCCCTGTCCCAAACGACTATCGTGAAAATCGAGTGCCTAGAAGCCCGCTAAAAAATGTCAAAAACAAATTGCGAGTGGCGAATGAACCTTAAAACGAGGCTGAGAGACAAGGTCGAGCGTTACAATGGACGCAGCGGCGTCAAAGCACGTAAATCAGAGAAACACAACGTCGACATGAAAATAAAAGTCGTAGCGCGTCCGTGCAAGCTCCGCAGCTTCCTATCGTTGGAGAAATCAATCAAACGAGCGCGATCGAACGATATCGCCTTTGCTCTGTCGCTCTTTCCGTTTCCCCTGGAAAAAAGAAAAAGAAGAAAAAGGAGACCGGTCTCCGGTGCGTCTCTATTTGTTTCACGCTGATTGATCGAGGGATCGACAGCTCGATTCTCGGACGAGGTCGCCGGGAAGAGCGGCACGTGGCGCGTTAAATATGGTAAACGAGCGACGTGACAGCCACCGCGCGAGGTCCAGTTTCCTTCTCTTTTTCCCCCTTCCCCCTGCCCTTTCGTTTTACACGTGCAGCGACGCCGCAAAGCGCATTCCCCGACCTGATGGCGGATATTCCGCGCGTCACGCGACTCGCTTCTTGCAACGCACGTTCGTCAAGCGCCGATCATCGATCTATCACCGTGTCCCGTTCGTCAATCGGACGAATCGACTCGGTCACGCGCGCTCCTAAGAAACGTGATTGACCGAGTCCCTTTTCCCTACTTTTATCGACGTTTCTGTGGCGTAACGCAGTATCGCCGTTAAAAACTGCGAGTACTCGATACCTGTGCGTGCGTGTGAACGTTTGATGATCGTAGCGGAGATCGAATAGCGAGTCGATGAACTAAATGATCGCGCAGTTTGTCGATACCAGTTAATGACAAAATCAGCGATCACTCGATTGCCAGCCCAATATTATACCGCAAGTAGGTTTTCTTATTGTTATTCAATTTGTACTTTACAATTTGTCCAGCTGGACATTTGGTAAATTAGATGTTCGTTGATTTTGGCCTGCAGATGCTGCGAACTGATGGACGTTTAGCGTCTTGTCGCATGGTGAAGTCATGGCGATGCAGATTACTGGAAAGACGGGAGGATCTGGTGTAGCATCGTGTGGAAATTGGGCTTTAATTGTCGCTTCAACGGTGACTAAATTTTTCGTAAATACAACAGGGACTAGGGCGATGAAACGAGCACCAGGGATCGACGTCAACGCGCGACAGAATCTCGCGGAGAATTCTCCAAATTCTTGCAAATTTCACTGACTTCCGGACGAAATCCCATCCGCGATACTCTCCGTTGCGAACAAATATATTCTCAACGATACGAATATCGAAGCTGAACAATAAAAAAAAAGAAAAAAGGAAAAGGAAGAAAAACGAACGAACGAAGATAAAATTGAACAAACTATCGCCTGTAAATAAATATCCAAGCGGAAACGCTGTAGGTAGCGGATGTTCGTTAACGCAAAGTGCGAAACTGATATTACAGGTTCTCCGGTAATCGAAAGAGCGGGGAAAAAAGGGTGGAAAAACACGTAAAAACGTGGTTAGTAGGTCGGCGTTGGCGCAGCTATTCAGTCGTTATTCCTTTTAGCCGCTGGAAGCGCCAACGTCCTTCCGCGTGATTACGGAATTTCACCTGTTGCCGGCTATTACTTCTGCCGCGGATTACGTAACAATTATTACGACAATCGATTACCATTTTATCGAGGCCAATGGATGAATACTGAAATCGATATAAACCAGATAGGAACGGGCATCACCTTTTCGTCTTGCGTTTATCGTCGCCGGCCTCGATTCATAGTTTAACGACGTGCAACTGTGCAAGTTCGATTCGTAAATCAGTTGGTCGATTGCTCCTCGAACGATGATCGTAGTGATAAAAGTTTCTTGAAGCAATGAAATTTAACACCTCGTAATAAACTCGCTGACTCGCCTGTTAATTTCGCGTTTAATTGATTCGCTTTCCGCTGGTACGCTGGTAAGTCGACGATCGTGATCTTCCAGGAATACCAACAACAATAATTTTGGAAAAATGAGAGAGCGTTTTACTTGGACATACAGAATCGTGAGATGCCATCCCGTTGGGCATCGTCATACGCGTGTTATGTGAATCGATCTATAATACCATATGAGAGTTTAATATGCATAGAACAAGTGTCTTTCAATTTGAGAGAAAGACTAACACGTAGGATTTTGTAAATAGTGAAACCAAAGCAAAGTAATGGTAATAGTATGTGTGTATATACAGAGTGGTTGGTAACTGGTGGTACAAGCGGAAAGGGGGTGATTCTACACGAAAAAACAAGTGGAAAATATAGAATAACAATTTTTCGTTCGACGCTTTGTTTTCGAGAAAATCGACTTTGAATTTTCGGTCGGTACGCGTGCACTTTATCGCGTCTCGTTGTAACGGATCTCACTGTAGATCGTTGTCTCGATGGATATTATCGCAGTTTAGTAACGGAAAATTAGGAATACATAATGAAATAATATGAAGCAATCATAAAGTTTATTATTACAAAAATTAAATTGCGATAATATCCATCGAGACAACGATCTACAGTGAGATCCGTTATAACCAGACGCGATAAAGTGCACGCGTACCGACCGAAAATTCAAAGTCGATTTTCTCGGAAACAAAGCCTCGAACGAAAAATTGTTATTCTATATTTTCCACTTGTTTTTTCGCGAAGAATCACCCCCTTTCCGCTTGTACCACCAGTTACCAACCACCCTGTATAAAATGACAACAGAAGATGGAACAAAAGTTGTTCATCGAAGGTTTAGTTTTCGAGAAAATCGAGTTGGAAATTTATCGAGTATACTTGAACATGGCTAACGAGTAATAACGTAGATCATGTTATTGTGCAAGTATACTCGATCAATTTTCAAGCTCCATCTTCTCGTAAACTAAGCCTTGAACGAACGAATCTTATTGCACATATTGTCGTTACTTTTCATGAGAAATCACCTGGCGCCTGCTCGTACCTGTTACTCCACATGAAAAATATTTCCATACTAAGCAGGTTAAAGTTCCAAACTCGAGCAAACGTTTACAAGCAAGCGTGCTGCATGGCAAATGGCGATTCTCAATTCGGCAATAAAAACTACCGCCGATGCGAAAGATCGTTTAAACGAGAAATGAGTGGCGAGGCGTGGCGTTATAAACAAGCTATTTGCATATTGTGCGAGTATTATGCAACGATGACGCGGTTTGTCAGGCTTCTGTTTACCGGCGAGAAACGAGTATACTACGCGAGTACGTAACGTGATTATTACGTTAAAACGTGGAAACGTAATTATAGACGCGTAATGAGCAATCGACTGGTTGTGATGATCCTATTTAAGGAGACAAACGTGTCAGGCATGTGAACCAACAGATATCCATAAAAAATATTTCCATCATTACGATTCTACGAGCACCAGATTTCTTAGCGTGATAGGCGTAATGACTGCTATCTGTCATTCTATAAGACTCGGCTGTCGTCAGGTATTCTGCCGGCAAACGCGTCATTAATCCGATTCGATCGATCGATAAGGTGAAGAGGTAGCCGCACGTGGCACGACAAACATGTCCAACTATTCGAATAGGTGAAATCATCGCGACTTGTCGTTAACCTTCTGCTGTCTTGGCAGTCAGTAAGCCGCTGGAGAAACCTACCAGAGCCTTAGAACGACGTTTAGAGCTACGAATTCTTCGATCAAAGAGCGAAATATGATTTGTCGTGTACGGTGGCCTTCAATGATTACAAATTATCGATTTCTTTAACGAAATTCACTCTGATCTTGTCCTAGCTCTCCACATGGAATGGCAAAGGTCTTCACCTTCGCCAACTTAGGCGAACACTACGTGAGTGTCGTAATTTTCTGATTTTTATTTCTCAATATTTTGCAAAATATTCAGAAACTAAAAACCTCTAGTCGCATATATCATATGGTTGGCCTAAATGAAATTCGTGAAAATACCGTGAAGTAACATTGTGAAAGACGATCCCAGCACTCGTATAATGACAATAAACAGTTAGAAGAATGGAAATGAGAAAAAATCACGCTCGTACTTGTAGATCATCTATTTATACCGCGAGAGGCTCTAGTTGCACGTGACCAGCGGTTGTTCTAAAATAAATTCATAGGAATCACTTGCTTCTGTCGCTGCTACACGAGAATCGCTCCTTAAGAATCCTGTTGAGCGAAGGTCAAGCTTGCTCGATTGTTTCTCCGTATACAGTGGATACGTAGGCTATTAATCCGGTTTACGATCGATCGATCGATCGATCCGGATCGAGGTAGTCGACAAGAGGCGCACGTGCCAGGTTAAATATGGCAAATGACTCAATCGGAGCTGCAGGTCGCGATGTTTGCCGCGCTTTTTTATCTTTGCCCAGCATGTCGTGTCTGGCGCGTTGACTGAATCGCCACACGCTGGTTTATGCCTGCAATATCCCATATCTGCTATTTCCAGATGCGTTTCCATACTAGAAACAGCGAGTTTTATTTTGCCGTTGAAGTTAAACCGACGTTCGGTCGTTTAATAGTTTTTCCTTTTTGTTTCGATCGCGTTTCGAAATATTTTTTAATCGAATACGAAAGGAAATTCTTTGCCCTGGAAATTGGTAACTGGCGGAGTAGCGCGAAATTTGAGAAACACGAAGCTTTATTTCGCTATCGAAGTTACACGTATGGATAAAATCCGAATGCTCGGCAGCGTTTTATTTGTCACAGCCAGCATCCTGATTTATAGTTTCGCAGTTTATAGTTCCTTCTCGCTTGGATTTTCAAAATATATCGCGATGTTTATAGTTGAATTAGTACGTTCATCGCAAGATGATGATATCGTACGATATCCTTTTCGAAAAATTTCATCGGTTTTCGGATTTCTTTGCACGGCGTACAGACCAACAAGAAGATAATTATTTTGAGAGGCGCAAAGAATTTTCCGGCGATGTACCAAACTCGTGTTTCACTCGCGTTAATTAGCCAGCAAATACGAATCTTTATCCTTCGCACTTCGCCGCTAAAACAATTCCACGTTCGGACTTGTATAGCTAAGATTTAAAGATTCCATGACGAAACTGTTCCGCAGACAAAATTTACTATACTGATTACTTCAATTATAACATTAATAGTGTTATTAGCATAAGGACGTTAATAGTACCATCGCAATGCTATTACACGTAACCACTGCAAATAACAATCTTCCTACCCTTCATCTGGTACTAAATAATAATAAAATATTTATTTAATTCCATCTGCGTTTAGATCTGCGAATTCCTTAATCGAGGAGCGAAATATATAATTAACGAAAAATATGATTAGAAATTATCGATTTCTTTAAAAAATTTACTCTGTTCTTGTCCTATCTCTTTACATGGAATGGCAAAGGTGTTCACCTTCGTGAACACCTTATTAAATTTTCTTTTTTTTCATTGGAAAATGGTACGAATTTTAATCTTGGCGAGTCAGAAATTATCGATATTTTTTGGAAATTTATTCTAAAATTTAGCTAAAGCGCTTAGTAACTTTTTTCCATGAAAAGTGGCGCGAATTTTCACTCGCGATGGTCCGTAAAAATTGGAAACGATCCGTTTCATTTGCGGATGCGTTCTGTTCTCACATTCTTTACTTTACCTTCGCGAGTTTCGCGAGAAACGTAAAGATCTCCACTCGTGTCAGCCTCTGGTGCTTCAAAATTATCGATTTCTGCTGTCGGGTTTTCAAACCGAACCGACGTTCTTTTACCATCGCCAGTCCCTTTCGATCATTTTCGCGCGAATTTTCACACGTAACAGTAATTAGCGATTTCGTTGGAAGATGCGCGTTCTGCTGGCTTCTTTTTACACAAAAACAAACGCCCTTGTCCGTACGAGTGTATTGCGCTTTCTTTGCGCGTCCAGACAATTCCATTCGCAAGCGAAAATGTGTTACTGTCTATAAACGGCGCGGTTTAGCTCGTGCACCTCGCATTCCCGAACTGGACTGCACGCGGATTCTATAAGGTTACGCCCTTTTTGCGACGATTTGCTCGGCTTGTTGGCACGTGAACACGCTTCTTGCCGGCGGCTTAGACAAGCTGGCCGTGTTGCAAGGCGTCGGATTAAACGGCTGGTTCTTTCCACCCGAGATGAAGACGTTCCACCGAGCTCGATCATAGAACTCGACGTTGAAACCTCTAGGAATGCACGCGACACGATCTAACTGGTTGAGAGTTTGATAGAGCAGGATGCACGAGGAACAGACGCTTCTTATATCGTCGTCTCCTTTTTACTCCGCTTTTGTAACCTGTCTTACAGCTGTGAATACATCGATGTCAGTTTTTCGTTCATCGTCGGCTTGTCGCAAGCATCAGACGATTAGGAAATATTCGTTTCTCGGCGTGTTCATTTCGCACGGAATATTTGCAGTGTAAATTCTCATCGATGGCCATATAAAACACGATTAAGCTAGAAAAATTTACCGAATGTCTGGACAAATTGTAGAGTACAAATTAAATAATAAAAAAAGAATATAAAACAGAAAACATGTGCTCAGTGTCTGACGAGTATACTCGTCATCGCTAACTTTTCGCCACGCTTTTCAGACAAGTTGCAACAGCTAACTTAGCTGCAGTCGTTTCGCAATAAGAAAAATATATAAAAGTCAAAACACGTGCTCAGTGTTTGACGAGTATACTCGTCATCGCTAACTTTTCGCAGCACTTTTCAGACAAGTCGCGACAGCTAACTCAGCTGCAGTCGTTTTGCAATAAAAGAAATATGTAAAACACAAAACACGTGCTCAGTGTTTGACGAGTATACTCGTCATCGCTAGCATTTTCCCACGCTTTTCAGACAAATAGCAACAGCTAACTCAGCTGCAGTCGTTTCGCAATAAAATAAATATATAAAACACGTGCTCCGTGTTTGACGAGTATACTCGTCATCGCTAACTTTTCGCCACGCTTTTCAGACAAATAGCAACAGCTAACTCAGCTGCAGTCGTTTCGCAATAAAAGAAATATATAAAACACGTGCTCCGTGTTTGACGAGTATACTCGTCATCGCTAGCATTTTTCCACGCTTTTCAGACAAATAGCAACAGCTAACTCAGCTGCAGTCGTTTCGCAATAAAAGAAATATATAAAACACGTGCTCCGTGTTTGACGAGTATACTCGTCATTGCTAACTTTTCGCCACGCTTTTCAGACAAGTTGCAAAAGCTAACTTAGCCGCAGTCATTTCGCAATAAATTGCACGAATTCTCGAGCGTATCAAGTGACTGGCCGACAAAACTGCACGAATTGCCCAGTCGAACGTGACCCACATGCCAGCAATATCGCTGCTAACAAATACGCAAACACCTTGACAATCGGTGATGGAAGAAGAGCGCCAGGGGAATGGCAGGGCAGGCGAGGGTAATTATGCGAGTACGCACCCCTAGCAAACAACGTGCACGTCGGACGATATATGGGCGTAACGTGAAACTGATACAGCGCGTATTCCTGATAAATTGCGCGTAATTACGGCCGCTTATGTAAACAGACGGTAGATCGCGTGAAATCGCCGCGCGTTAAGGGCGAACCGTGGAAACTGGTATCGAGGAAAGAGAAAAGGAACGAAAGAGAGTGGAGAATGGGGAAAGTTGTCGGTTGACGTACTATGCCACGAGCATGTTGCATGCTTGTTCCTCTTTTAATTGATGCCGCGGGCAGCAACAGGACCCACGGGCACACGTTTCAAATTGAAACGCTGAACGAACCAGCTATAATTCACTCGACTGTAATAACGCCTGGCCTGTTCTTGCCCTACACGCGTATTCCTCTCTTTTCTCTTGTCACGATGCGACTTGTTACTATAACGCAAGGCGATCTTCGTGAATTCGTATGTTCGTGAAAAACAGCTTAGTTTCTACGTAACGTTAAATTCTCCAAACATTGAAATAACTTGCATTCTAAGCGAAGGTACTCGGATATTTGGAGACTTGAAAGGCAAGAAAAGAATACATATAATACATATAATATAAGAATACAATATACAATATACAATAATATAAGAATACATATAATAGAAAATGAAAAAGACGAGAACTATGAACGTTGTCCGTGCGGATAGACGTTCTCGAACACGGTACGTGGTGCACGAGGAACGTAGGTAGCATCGACCAGTCCCGTTTACACGTACGCACGGCGAAAAAGCCGGCCAAGCTTCGTTATCCATTCATAAATCCCATTAAAACCATTGAGAGCGGGCTCCGCGTGGCTGACCTTCCTCCCTTCTTGCCACCTCTCGTGCGGCCACCCCCGGCTGCAGGGTCCGACACCGCCCCCTTGTCGTCCCGACACGCTTAACACCTCGCGATCCCAGCCAGAACATAATTAAGTCATTACACGTTCGTTTTACACGGTCGTAGCTCATTTTTCTTGCGGCACGCGGACCAAATCACCGATTTTATTCATGAGATGTTAACAGGTTCTTGCGCCTCTTTTTCGCTCCTGCGCACTTTTCGCTGGCTGGCCGTCGCTCCACTGTCTCGCTCACTGTGTTAAACGTTCCACGCGCGAGCATTTTTCCCGCCGCTGTCAACGTTTTTCCTCGCTGGACACGCTACCGGTCGCGCGGAACGGTTCGCTAGATTTTCCAAGCTTAGAGGGACGATCCCGCGCTGACTTTTACTCCGTTGGCACACGATTAAACGCTAAGCCCGTTGGTTACAAAATTTAATCGAACATCGTATTTCGTATCTCTGTTGTTCGCCTAACTTTATGTAAATTCCTGTATTTTCCGATCAATGAATTCCTCGATTTTTGTTGATTACGTTAGCGTTAAAAAGTGTTTGTAAATGTAACCTTTGGAAGTTGAAAATTGCGGGCTAAGGAGCAGGTTTAAAGGTTTTTTTTTTTATTATTTAATTTCTACTTTGCAATTTGTCCAGCTGGACACTTGGCAAATTTTTCTAGTTTAATTTAAATAAAAGCGCAGATAGAAGGCGAATTCCCTCGTCATCTTAACGACACGTTTACACTACGCGATTTGTATTAATTCGTTCCGCGTTTCAAGCCAATTTTTTTTTTATTTAATTGTTTACATTCACAATTTGTCCAGTTTAGACATTTGGTAGAATTTTTTAGCTGTTAGATTATCATGTGGGTGGCTACCCCCAATGTTTGTGAGGTCCTTTGTGGGTGTTTCCTTTTCAGTCTTCTATTCACAAGCCAATGTGACTTGAAATTAACGAGAAACGATAATTCTTCCTTAGAAGCCGATTTCACGGTGGAAGGGACCAATGGGTCAGTTTGGAGCATTTATCGACTGGCAAGAATTATCGTTCGCTAGTTTCTAATTTTTTTAATTAAACAATAAACACAAACAAATTTGAACGACGACTTTGATAAAAACAAAGCTTGTCGGATGAAATCCGCTTGTGATAAAACAAACAGGTCCCTCGCACCTGTTCCGTTGAAATTAATCGCACGTTGAAATTAAACTCTCTTCTCTTTAATCTTCTTTTCAAGGTATAAGAAGAATATATTTTATTCAAGATATTCAACCAGCCAGGTGTGTAAAGTCTAACTCAGCAGGAAGCTCATATAATCAAAGCGCCGAGTCCCGGAAGGGACGAAGGGGCGCAAGGTCAAGTGCAATAAAACAGAGAATGCCAAATATAGAGGCGGGTAGGAATACAAAAGAACAGTGGATAAAGCGGAATATCTGGAGGAGGAAGGAGGAAGAGGCAGCCAGAGGCTAATTGCGAGATTTGCAGCAGCAGAAAAGGAAAGGTGTTTCACGTTAGTTTAGACGTAGACGCTTTAAGACGCCATAGCAGTTACGGTACACCATGGTTTAGGCCGTTTCATGTCCCTCGAAATACAATATTCCAAGTGAGAAAAAAACATTCAGATACTTGCGGTGTTTAACAAATAAGAATTAAGAAAAATGAATAAGAAGAGGTTAATTAAGAAAGAAGAGAAGAAGCGGCAGAAATAGAAGCAGAAACGCGCGGCTGACGGAAGTTGCAACACCGATAGCTCAAATAATTGCTCGCCGTCATAGTACTCGACCAAACGCGTCGGAGTCTGGTTAAACATAGTATCAATTCACGTAGCACGCGGGCACAATTATGTCATTACCCGCTGTCGATGTTTAATCTTGTCAGCTAATCGAATCGATCCGTAATCGAGTCTTTCCTCCCTCGATTCCCCGCTTCCGGCCAGAAGCTCGCGCCAAACATTCCACTAGAAGTTCGTGCGAACCATCAATGAATCTCCGTTTAATTAACTAGCTATTACCGGCACTGGTATCGCAAGAGGAGTGGAAAAAGAAAGAAATCGAGTCGACTGGGAAATAAGAAAGCAGTTTTTTCGGACACGCCATTGCCATATGCGGGGATTTTTATTCCTTTTGTTTCGTTGATTTTCATCGAAGATACAAACAAACGCGACGAGTCTGATTAATACGGCAACTTTCGACAGTTTCGTGTTTTTGATTTTTCAACGTAAAGACCTGGTTGTAGGAGATTTTTATTTCGGAATAAAAGCAGACACAATTTTTAAATCCTCCACGCGCCACATATGGAGTTTTATATTTAGCGAAACTCGACGTGCTATTTTATCGTGGTTTTAATAGTTTTTCAAACACGGAATAAATTAGCGACAACGTATTGAAATTTAGTTCACTGGCAATGTACCGATATATGTATTTTAACAAACGGCTTATAGCAGAGGAAAATATGAAAATAGGAAAAATGTGATAAAGTTATAAATAGGTTTGAAAATATTTCGCTAAACAGATGAAACTCGCTGGAACGAAGTGTGGAGAACTCGATACAACTGAACGGCATAAAACAATACAGGGAAACTTCATCGATATAAAACGACTGCGTCACGCGAAACTTTTACTTTCAGTGGCACACGACCATTACTCCGCTCACGCATTTTCCACGTATGTACTTTTTCTATACGCTTCTTTACTCGCTTGGAACGAACTGTGCAAATATTTCCTTTCAAAGTCCGCGTTCAAGGCCTGCGTGTGAAATCTTCGAAATTCTTCAACTTTTCGAATCGATATTTTTCGACATTCGCGACACGTGTATTACCAATACACAGACAAGAACAACTGTACGCTGAACGAAAGAATTTAATATTTAACAATTACACAATTACAGAGACTGGCTCAAAATGCTCAAAATCCCTTTCAATAAATAAAATATAATAAAAAATCCTTTGATAAATCTGAATGGGATTACCATCGAAGTAGACGTCGACGGTTAAGAGAGAAAAAAGGGGGGGAAAAGTAGTGGAAATAGGAAGAACAAGAGCGAGATTTTGTACTTGATTGTGCAATTATTAAAATCAAACGAATGCGTCTGATAAGATTAACGTGCGGTTAAATACGTCGATGAAACAAGACGAAGCATTTAATTGAGTCGCGTGAAGCACAAAGTTTTTTCTTTTTTTTTTATTTAGTTGTTTACATTCACAATTTGCCCGATTTGGACATTTGGTAGAATTTTTTGGCTGTTTGATTATCGTGGCTACCCCCAGCGGGGTACCATCTTCGTGAAGCACAAAGTATCTTCAAAAATATGCAGAAGGTTCGAGACGAAAATTAGAGACGGACTATGCTGAGATTTATTTACCACGAGGCGACCTTGCAAAGCCTCGACTTCGCCATAAAAGTGCAAATAAAATATACAAACGCGATCCTTCGATACACAGCTGACGGTGAAAGAAAACTCGGTCACTCGTTAAAAACATTTACCGGAAAATTCCCAGCATTGCGGAAGCGACGAAAATGACGAGACAAAGACAGACCCCGCGCTGAGACGCGTTCGACCTCGAGGACGATCGTGGAATGTGCGAAACTCGCAGTGAGACACAGCGCGACAAATGCCCGACAGTCAAAACTCAATGACTCGTTATAAACATTTGCTGGAAAATCAGCGCGTTACAGAAGCGGCGGTGATTCATCAGCACGAGTCAATAGCACTGGCGCTTCGTCAAATATTTATGTTGATTCGTTACGCGATCGGGCCACGTGTTTTCGTGCGATCGCGAAAGAACCGAGGAATAATAACGAGCACGGGAATAAATGGGAGGCGGGAAGGGGCGGAGGAAGGCAAGCCAACGACGGGACGGTTATTAATCACGCGGCCCGGCAATCAAATGTATGTAAATATAATCAAACAATGTAATGACTGTTTTGCTCATGAAATATTTATTACGTTCGACGTTCAGCACCTGTGGCAGGCGGTGTAATTAAGTTGCCGGCGTGCGCCAGGCGTCACCGGCTTTTTCATTTAGAACCGTAAGACCGCGACTTTTCGCATTGAACCGGCTCAGCGATTCTGTTATTTCTCAGTCGGTCACCGCTGACGAGCTTTGGCACACGCACGTCGTTCCACGCAACTAGCTCAACGTCCGCCAACATCAACGTGGAAATCGAGTCGTTGGAGCATCGTACGCGATTTCCATCGCCGAACCTTCGAGCAACCTGCTGACCCCAGCGATCAAGTCGACGTCTTTTCTCTTGGTTAATCGTCGAACGAATCGTCGCCAGCGACTGGAGGCGACTGGAGTCTCTCGAAGCAAACGCGATACATTTTTCCATGGGAATTGTCGTAATTATCGTGGATTACGTGTGACGGAAGATGAAGAAGGCTGGGACTCGCCGCTGTAATTCCGCTCCATCGGATATTCCACGAAGACAGGTAGCACAGATCAATGGGAATGCGCGCGTATGCGTACTATCCGCACACGAGTGCAGTTCTCAAGGACGCGAGGCACCAAGTGTAGGGGTGCAGACAGGGTGCGAGCGAAAGAAAAGGAGAAAGAGAGAGAGAGAGAGAAGCAGGACATTTACTAGGAAACGAGGTGAACCGTTGAACTGCAGGTGTGTTCTGGCGTTGACGTACTCGCAAAGCTCGTCGGTACACAAAAGTCGACCCATTTTCCATCCTTTCTCCCCTCCAGCCCTCCGTCCTCCTCTTTACGGCTGATGCATCCTCTCTCTCTCTCTCTCTGTCTCTGTCTCTGTCTCTCCTTCTCTGCCCCTCTTGTTCTCCCACTCACCCTCTAAATCGTTCTCTCTTCTCCCTCTTTTATCTTTTTTTTTTCTTTTTTTTCGTTGGTTCATTCCCTACCTACCCAACGCTACGAGCCGTCACACTTGTTGCACGACAGAAAGGGAGAGGAAGGGGTTGAGAGCGGAGGAGAAAGAGGGAGGAAGGTGTGTAAGGCCGTGTATATAAACGACGTCCGCAAGCCCGCGATTGATATCGAACTGATATTCAAGTTCGTCTGTGTGCCAGTTGCTACGTGTTCTGGAAATTGTTGCAGCGCTGTTCATTGTCAAGGTTCGCTGCCCCTAACCTTCTAGCCTCTTACCGAATAAGCTGCCTAAGCCGAAGTGCTGCCTGTTGACGTCTGAACGTTTCTTTCGATTCGCGCCGCTTAGTTTACACCGAAGGTCTTGGGCTCTTGTTTCTGTACCTTTTTTGGACAAATTCTATCGCCTGATAGTCTGTAAATTATATACACGTGGAGTTCCTTTCCTTGAAAGAATATTTTTTCCTTCAAAGAATTATTTTTCGAACTTTGGACATTTTTCTCTTGGCTTAAATGAACTCGAGGTCTGAGAAAATTCAAGGATTCTTGTCAAGGTCGTTAGATCATCGCACAAACGTCCCTGGACAGTTTTCTATAGAAATGAAAAGTGGAAGGTTTTGTCAAGCGCGAGATTTAATTTGCATTCTCCGAGTTGCCGAGGAAGGTTTAACTAGGCGCTATGTTAACGATACATTAGATTTTCCAGAACGATAAATTAGTTGCAAGTTTGCGGGCCAGTTGAGAACACAGTATCCGATTTTCTTAAAAACAACGTTCCTATTGTTCACGAAAACCTGGTGTTTATCGTTTTTAAAACGCGCTACGACTTTCGAAGTTCGATGGCTAAGTAGCTGATTTTGAGTCATCGTTCAGCTTTAACATCCGCGCAATCTCATCCCAGCCACACACAGTCTAACCTAAGTACCTGCCATAAATCCTCCGAAAAGCAGAACAGCGTCAGGCTAACTGCCTTAAAAATATGGACAACGTTGTAACTGCGAGCCGAGAAATTACAATAATCCGGGCTAAGGGAAGTTGTCAGCGTGTTCTTAGACAGAAAATTTATGACCGCCACTCGAGTAGGCTTACCACAAGGGGCAACGACGCATAGAGCGTCGTTCAAGTTCCCCTTATGCATATAAGAAACATTTTATTTATTTATTTGGAAGAATTTTACAATCGATTCTCGAATATAAGAAACACAGAAAAACTTCTACTTACTCTAGATATTCTGTTTTTCGCCCTAGTATCAAACATACATAGTAATTATTTACTATTATTCACGTTATAGTACCAGAATTGTTTACTTATAATTCTCAATGAGGATTTATTGTAAATAGTCTGCCAAATAATAAAAACAAAAACATTGTCGTGAACGAACTCGCGTTCTCCCAATGAATCTAATCCAAACATTAGATTACATTAGATTCTATTTTACCAAATGTCCTACTGGACAAATTGTAAAATTTAAATAAATAAATAAAAAAAAACATTAGATTCAGCTAGAATCAAACATACGATAATTATTTACTACTATTCACGTTATAGTACCAGAATAATTTACTTATAATTCTCAATGAGGATTTATTGTAAATAGTCTGCCAAATAACAAAAACAAAAACATTGTCGTGAACGAACTCACGTTTTCCCAACGAATCTAATCCAAACATTAGATTACATTTGATTCAGCTAGAATCAAACATACGATAATTATTTATTATTATTCACGTTATAGTATCAGAATAATTTACTTATAATTCTCAATGAGGATTTATTGTAAATAGTCTGCCAAATAATAAAAACAAAAACATTGTCGTGAACGAACTCGCGTTTTCCCAATGAATCTAATTCAAACATTAGATTACATTAGATTCTATTTTACCAAATGTCCTACTGGACAAATTGTAAAATTTAAATAAATAAATAAAAAAAACATTAGATTCAGCTAGAATCAAACATACGATAATTATTTACTATTATTCACGTTATAGTACCAGAACAATTTACTTATAATTCTCAATGAGGATTTATTGTAAATAGTCTGCCAAATAACAAAAACAAAAACATTGTCGTGAACGAACTCACGTTTTCCCAACGAATCTAATCCAAACATTAGATTACATTTGATTCAGCTAGAATCAAACATACGATAATTATTTACTATTATTCACGTTATAGTACCAGAATTGTTTACTTATAATTCTCAATGAGGATTTATTGTAAATAGTCTGCCAAATAATAAAAACAAAAACATTGTCGTGAACGAACTCGCGTTTTCCCAATGAATCTAATCCAAACATTAGATTACATTAGATTCTATTTTACCAAATGTCCTACTGGACAAATTGTAAAATTTAAATAAATAAATAAAAAAAAACATTAGATTCAGCTAGAATCAAACATACGATAATTATTTACTATTATTCACGTTATAGTACCAGAACAATTTACTTATAATTCTCAATGAGGATTTATTGTAAATAGTCTGCCAAATAATAAAAACAAAAACATTGTCGTGAACGAACTCGCGTTTTCCCAACGAATCTAATCCAATCATTAGATTACATTAGATTCAGCTAGAATCAAACATACTATAATTATTTATTATTATTCTCGCTATAGTACCAGAATAATTTACTTATAATTCTCAATGAGGATTTATTGTAAATAGTCTGCCAAATAATAAAAACAAAAACATTGTCGTGAACGAACTCGCGTTTTCCCAACGAATCTAATCCAAACATTAGATTACATTTGATTCAGCTAGAATCAAACATACTATAATTATTTATTATTATTCACGTTATAGTACCAGAATAATTTACTTATAATTCTCAATGAGAATTGATTGTAAAATACTCCCAAATAAAAAAAAAAAAGAACGAGAGATCTTATTGAGTTTGGTTGTCATAAAAATTTCCTGTAACTTGAATTCTACAGCGAAAAATGTCTCCAAGCTGTGATACTGAAGATATATTAATCGCTTAACGTACAAAGACGTCTGGCAGACGGCGTATATCATTTTAAAGGTGGACGTTTAGATGATGCCAAGAATTGTACATAATTTTACGTTGGCCTACATTAAATGGTATTTTTAGTACGCGTAGAGTCTTATTTCGCTTGCGTGTCAACCGGTTAATAATACATTTTTTTATTTAAGCTTTCATCTCGACTTTCTCCATAGAAATATGCTGAAGATATTGTTTTTTTTTTTTTTTTTTTAATATTTATTAAAATTACAATCAATTCTCGCGTTGGGAAGAAGATATTGTTGCAATGATTTTCGGCTGGAAAACGTCTGAACCATCCATACAACGTTGTGCGTATAGTAATTGATATTGCCAGACCTATTGCTCTTTGCAAACTTTATATGTAGTTTTTTTAACTATACCAAAAAGTCTACGCGATTAATCGAATAACGTTGCTTGTACCGGATGGCCTTGGACAGTTCAGAGAACAGGATTCGTTCGAAGATCAACGTAGCAGTGACTTGAAAGGAACAAACAAGATTATACGCGGTCATAAAAATTCCCATGTCGATCGAGGAAACAGAAAAAAGGTTGGTCGCGAGAGGAAATGACAAATTAAACAAGCTAATACAAACCTTGTACGCTGCAGATATAGCGAGACCTGTGAAACGCAAAAAGCATCCAGCGGACCTCACACACAGGCGCGCGCATCGCTCTGAAATAAAAAACAAAAACTAAATTAGAGAAACACGCGCCATTAACAAAACAACATTAGAGAAACTCACTGGAGGACTGCTGGCACTGTTAATTCAAAAACCTTCCATTTTCTACCCTGCTCGACAAATTAATTACAAAACGTACCAAATTCCCTCCTCGAAAAAGAAATTGAGGAAGAAACGCGAAAATTTCCACGCTAAGCTCGCTGATAAACATATTTCACAATATCATCACTGACACTTTCTTTTCGATTCCATGGTATATCAAAAAATTACCTACTGGTATTTTCCTCGGCAACACGCCACGGTGAAAAAATATACTAAAATCTAGAGCTTGCGAGTACGTTAGAAAAGAAGAGAAAAAAGCGAAGATTTGCACGTGAAACTCGTGGAGAAAAATATTGCGCAAAGGTAATTGCTAATCCAATCATCGACGGTCTTTCCTTCTCGTACTTTCGCGTGTTTCTAGCGCATCCTTTGAACCTATCGAACCTATCGGACAACCTATGTATACAAATTGCATCGGCGATGCAACCGGCGTTCTTTAAAGACAGCCAGGCCGCAATATAAATCAAAGTAAGTGCGTTCGACTCGTGGACAGAATGGCCGGAAGGTAGGTACATAAAACGGGAGCAGGGGAGTGGCAAAAGGATAGAAATAAAGCGAGAGAAATAAAAGACCGTTGATACATGCACGTACGTAGGTACTCGCGAGAGAAGGAACGTCGGCCGCTTCTCGGCCCCGTCTGACGGCCAAATCGAGCAGCAAGAGACGCGCCAGCACGTGCTTCTGCCGCGTTACGAACCTTCCCAGGAATGCGGTCTGCAAACATACAGGTTAAGGGACTCGTGCGAGCCGGCCGAGCTCGTAAATCACTCAACGATCGTAATCGCCGGGTTCCGCGTATACATTCGCTAAACATCGTGTTGCTTTCGGGGCGAACGTGTGTGCGAGACACTGTTCCGTTTACCGGCGTAAGAAATCACTCGGGGACCACACAGACACGCGCGCGCCTCCTCTTCTGCTTCGAGAGTTGCGGAAGGTAATGGGCTCGCGTCATTCAGCGTCACGTCCATGGATTCTCTCAACTTTCTCGATCAGCGTGAAACGTGGTGCATCGTTTGTCTGGTCGCGGCACTCGGTTCACCCGGTGACTCACTCGCTCGTTGTTCCATTTTATTGCGTACGCGAGACCCAACCGAGGCAACGGCCACGGAATTTCTTCAAGGAGAAACCGTTCCGTGCAAGTGGCTCGGATTTCCTGGCAGACGTAGGATTTGTGGCAGCGAGGTTTCCAACCTCTTCTTCCTCTTCGAACATGTACTTTCAGTCGTTGCTTTAAAGTCGTTCCTTGCTGGTTGGTCTAGTGCGTGCGAATTGCTTCGCTTTGTTTCGTTCGAGCCAGTCTGTTGCTCTTTCGACACGACGATGCCGACTAATTTGTAGCGGCGCATGAGTCATAGGGCGATCTGGACCGAGAGTGACTCATGTTGTTGTTTTGCCTCCGAGTATCAACGCTGCTTCGATGCACGAGATTTAAAAGTAAACAAACTCCGGGCAAAACAATATCGCCGCTACGTGCAATCGCCAACCGGAGTCAAATTACCGGTACTCCCCCCCCCCCTCCTCTTCCAGTAAAAAATAGACGAACATGGTCTCTAGGACGATCATTATCCAGTATCATTATAGCGAGTAGCATTGAGATTTTTAAATGTATCTGACTATCACAAGTATTCGGTTGTTTCGTCAACATTTTGTTTAAATCAACACGTTTAATGTCCACCGTCGTTCGCGAAATTTAATAGCATCGATTGCGCCCGATGTTATTCTTCTGTTTGATAATTGGAATATTGAATAAATAATGAGAGAATAAATATGTGATAAAATTGGTACATTCAATTTCAAACGGAAAGTGACATTGTTTCGAGAAGTATAAGAAACATTCAACCACATTAGTCTAACACGAGTATTTTAACATTTGACTAGCAATTGTTATCGTCTACATATGTACAAGACGCGCATGGGGAAATTAAAATATTGCTATTACTGTTACAGCAATATTACTATATTTCTCGACACTCTCTTCGACTTGCAATTCTTTTATCAAACAGCACGATAATACACTAAGCTCATCCATCGAAACGTCTCGACCAAACTCGGTCAAACTTAAAAACTTTCGCAGAAAGAAGACTAAAAAGAAAACACCGCACTGACCTCGGTAAAGAAATAAAATGGTCAAACTCGAAGATGGTATCCCGCTGGGGGTAACCATCCGCGTGTTATTTAGCAATTAAGCTTGAAAAATTTATCAAATGTCCAGCTGGACAAATTGTAAAGTACAAATTAATATAGCAAATTTTACGTCAACATCTTCGTCTCCACGACTACGTTCCTGGCCCTCGAACCTGAAATTCCTCCACCTTTGACACGGAGATAAATACGCTAAGCTCATCCATCGAAAAGTTTCTATCAAACTGCAGCAAACGTAAAAAATCGCCCTGGCGCAGAATAGCAAATCTTATGTCAACATCCTCGTTTCTACGACTACTGCCTGTCTCGGCTCGGCCTTGAACTTGGAATTCCTCCATCCACGGCGCATCACGATAAAGCAGCGCAGGTTACCAAGGCATGCCAGTGTCCTCTATGGCGGTCTCGTAAGCAGCAAACACAAGGTGAGCCGTTGCTGCACCCGCACGGATTCGCGATGTTTACAAACGCGAGCGGAAAGGATGAGGGCAGACGAGTCTGTTTAAAGGGCGGGCTAAACGGAGGGATGAAAGCGGTTAGACAAAGACGGAGAAAGAGGAATGTGGAGCGGGGAATCCGTGGGACGGCAAGAGTACAGCGGATTGCGAGCGGAGGTGGAGGAGATGGTTTGAGGAGGATGAGGCGAAGGAGTACGGGGCCAGAAGACGTGCAGTTAGACGCGGAACGGAACTGCAACGGAGCAGAAATGTTATCATAAGCGTGGTGAACTTGACCTACTCCATCGAGTGGTCTCCTACAACCACCACCAGCACGATGATATGAAGTTACGGGCCGCTCGTGCGAACCCGTAACACGATAACAGCTGTTGCATACCTCTCGATTCGCGGGACAGCAAAAGTTTCGACGATCGCGTGCCACTCTCACGTACACACACCGTCGCACGCAGACAACGCGGACGCGTACACGCGTCTCTACAGACGGACAGAGAGAGAAAGAGTCCACGTTCCTGCTCTCCCTCTCGTTCTCTTTGCCTCTTTTTTTTACTCTCTTTCTCTTTCTCCGTCGCGCTTTCTCCAGTTTTTTCCCAGCTCCCAGCAGACACGTTCGCGCGTACGCGAGACACTTGGCGTATACGGCCAGCATCCAGAAGCGAGTATTCCATCCACGTCGATCACACGAGAAACCGCACGTGCCCCGTAAGGATCGGCCGATAGAGGGGCAGAAAAAAGTGGTTGTTTGGAACTGGGGCTGAAGGATCTCGACACGCCTAACCTGAGCGAACGTGGCTACCACGCTGGCTGACTTGAACGCGAACGTACGTAGAACGGCGTGTCGGTGATGGCGTTGCGTAAACGTCGATGGCGCGCCTCGATTTGTCTCAATTTGTCGCTAGTCGGAAATTTGTCGAGAGGTTAATTGAAGTCTGAAAACTGTTTAAAATATTGATCGCGTGCTGGCGTGTTTGATTACGGATGATTGATGACGTCTGCCGTAAGTGCGGCGTGCTGGCGGTTTTTTCTCGAAGTTATTTACACGAAGTAACTGTAGTTACTCTGTACAGGGCTTATGAACTTTCCATTGGATTCCTCTTTTTGCTCGTCAAATATTTCCAAACAGGACAGCGTTCTTTCGTAGCTTTTTGTCGCTGCTTTACGAGCGTAGCAATTGTTTCGAGAGTTTCAACAGAGAGTTGACGACCTTGCAAAAGAGGGAAATTATCATGTTGATAATAGTTTTTCTAAATGAATATTTATTACCGCAGTAGAAATAAAAGGTAGCGTTCGCCATTGAAAAAATACGGCTGGCTATACAAATATCCGAGAATCATTCACAGGGACATCGAGAACGCAAGATCTATTTGCGTAAATCGAGATACGCGTCGCGTTACGAATAAAGAAGATCTAACTTCTTTCATGGAAGCTGCGTGAAAGTGGGACGAACCTAAGTTCTTTGGCTTTTCAATATCTTTCGTTAAAAGTACTACGTTCTTTTAGGAAATATCCTTTTTGGAACTCGTTTAACGGAGAAAGTTCTAAATTAATATTTGCAGCGATTGCAAAGCACAGTTGACCCAATTAAAATTTCACCTGCTATAATAGAAATTTGTAAAGAGCTACAGCATGTTATTTACAGCGTTGATCGAGTTATGGCAGGATAAATTTAGAAGGATGATAGCGGCGAAGTAAAACGTAAAAATCCTCCTACACATTAAATCAGACTCGCGTCCTGAGGAACCCGCAGGGACAAAGATAAATCCCACTAATGGATTTCCTCCCATTCTATTTCCTTTCTCCTTTCATTCTACTCGCCGCTACTCTTTTGTATAACGACGACGATGCAATTTTCGTACGTTCTGAAATAATTTCCCACGTGTTCTACTCTTGTGACTGATCATCTCTGGTGATTGACGATCAAGTTTGAGAGGTACGTTAGCGCGAGAAGCAACTCGAATCATCGAGTTCCATTATTTACCTGTCTCTACTGTTCGTCTTAACGAACGACTTCACCTGCCGACTAACTTACGCGTAACAAATACAAATACAAAATGTTGGTCAACCACCAAGTCTTGCAACTACCATCGCGTGATAGCAGGATAATCGTTGCATCTGGAGGAGGAAGTGCGATCGTACGCGAAGTGCAACAACCTGTTATACAAAGCGTGCGCGAACTAACGTCAGTGACATGACTCATTGTACGATGGCCCGAGAGCGAAAGAAAGCGAAAGCTGGAAGACAGATTGAGATCGTGGAACGAGTAAAAAAGTAAAAGTGAAACTGCTGGACCCAAGGAGACCTGCGGGGACCTGAGACAAGGCTCGGGTTCTCCTTTAAAGAGGAAGGGCAGAAAAAGACGAGACAAGAGAAAAGAAGGATATCTCAATAAGACATCGATTGCTCATTAGTAACACGAGAACGATTCCCTGCTCTCCTTCAGCGCTTTATCCGCCGCGTATACAAAGAGTCGCACTTCTTTATCGTTCAGCAAGATCCTCTTTCGAACGGGGCAAACTTGACCCGGTAAAAATCGCTTTTATCGCCGCAGCTACGTACATTCGCCAACATTCGTATTTCTTGGTAATTGGAACTTGGACGAAAATGAAGAAGATAATGAAACCAGAATGTTTTGTAGCAAGCGTGTAACTTCAGCGCGCAACTAATGTCACATCGTTGAACGTTGAAGACAGTGAGAAGGACGCGACTTAATTACGAAATGAAACAGCAGTGATCGTTTTGACGTGGACCTGGTTGAATTTGAAAACTGCTCCTCTGTAAAAGAACCTGCAGAAGAATAGAAAGAGGAAGCTGGTTTCCAAGAAAACTGGCTGAAAATCCTCCACACGCTAACACACGTAATCCACCTGTGCCTGCAATTGGAACCAGCCAATCCTCAGAAGAGACGTAGCAAAGATTAGAAACAGCAACCTGACTTTCCACTAAAATCATCAGAATCATGTAGACGAAATAATATTATCCATCTAATAGCCAAATCTTCTGAAGCAACCTGCTTTTCGATGAACCCGTGAAAGCTGATACAGGAAAATTCGCAGCTATTAGAGACTCGCATGATCCTCTTAATGGGAATCGGTTAATCTCGAGAGGAGACGTGGCAAAGCTGAGGAACAAGAAGCTGCTGTGCGAATAAACTCGGTGAAAATCCCATATACATCGAGACTCATAGGTTAGAGTCTACTTAGCCGTGTAATCGGAAGCAGCGGATCTTGAGGAGGAAGCCAGTAAAGATCGGGAACAGGACGTGCAACAAGGAAGTCGTACGCGAAAGGGCAGATCGCCGTCGATGTTTACAGGCAGCAGGAGCGATAAGCGGACCGGATTCCTGCAGCGCGCTGCCATCGCGATAAGCCCTTTACCTTCTCTCCGTCTCTTTCTCTTCTCCTGGTTGCTCTTTTTCCCGGCAGCCAGCACGTTCTCTCTATCTCTGTCCGTGCTGTGGTGGCGCGGTCGTGCCGCGAATCTGGAGCACCAGGTATCCGCTAACGAACCGTGCAAACGTGTCAGCCGGTGCTCGTACCGGGCGCACACAGTGTCGCGTGCACACGGAAGTGCATATAAAGCATACACGGACACACGCGTGCACCGGCGTGGTCTCGACGGTAGTTTACCTCGAACCAGGCAAGTTCACCTACATTCGCGTGGGGTGCTGCGCCGCAGAGGGAGAAGATTAAAGAGGGATACTCGGCCGGAGGTAGAAAGAGAACGAGGCAACGAGCTGAATGAACGGCCGACAGAGGGAAGAAGAGAGAGCAAAGGGAAGAGCGAGGGATGGGCAGGGTGGCGACAGGGGGGAATTTAAACCGGCATTCGAAACTTCGCAAACCCCTTATAGCGACCTCGCCTACCTGTTATCTCGATCAACCATCGATCGGTGGTTACTAACGAAAGAACGACTTTAGTCGTCCTTCCTGCCTCCTCCTCACCCTCCTGCTTCTCCTTTCTCTCGTCCTTCTTCCGCGTTCCTCGTCTTTCCGCGTTTCACCGTCTTCCTCGTTTCCGAACAGTCGCCTCCGTCTTACCCAGCGCTTTGAACTTGACCCAGTGAACGAAGAGGAGAACCCGCAGTACAGGACTACTGGAATATTTCAGTTCCAACGGGCCGTACCGTACCGCCACCCTTACGAACCAGCTCTGCCTTGCCAGGTACGCCACGTGTGACACGAACCCCAAGATATCGAACGACTTTTAACCCGTCGAGGGAATCTTTCTGACTCGATCGAGCGTCTACTCTCAGTCAGCGAAGCGAAGGATTATTCCGCTTGTGTATCGGCTTTCAGCTCGCTGCTGGCTCCTTCTAAACTGCCGTTTAGCTTCGCTAGGCTACCGGCGGATTCATGAAATTTAGAAATTCTCGTTCTTCCAAGTTTCACGGCTACAGCATTGGGTAGGTTCGTTTGAAACTACTAGGGAACATTTCAAAGTGGTGGGAAATAATTCATGGAAAATAATTAATGGAAGTGGCGGTTGCGAATCTCGTTTCCACTCTGTGGACGTTTAGCGGACTGTGTTCGTGCGCTTCTCAAAGATCTAAGGACGTGAACGTTTGCCGAGTACGAAACAATACTCGAAGAAATATGAATTTCCACGAACATCATTCGCACGAGCTACTGATTGCTACTCGTTCGACGAAAATGAATAATTCCAAGCGATATGACGCCGCGTTTAAACTCGATAGGACTGCGAAAGGGTTAGGCAAGGGTTGCTTCGAGTCTCCGCGAAACTTTGGCAGGCTGGAAGTTTCGTTATGAGATACACAGCTCGTTGGAATGATTTAGAGTCGTATTATCGTAGATTTTGGGCGAACGAGGGGAGATATGGTGACTGTGCACGAAACTGTGTCTTGGAAGTAGGCCAGCTGGGACAAGCGTATGAATCCTTAATACCTCGGTAGAATGATCCGACACGTACTAGATTTCATTATTATTTCACACGCTATGCGGTAACTTTAAATTATTATCAATTGTTTTCAACTTATCTCGGCGTATTTGTTGCCAGATTCATAGCAATTGCCTAACTTTCTTTGGCGATAGACAAAAGAACGGTACGTTTAACAAGTTTCGTTGAATCGTAGATTTTCTAACTTACCATGTTTGTACATTCCTCGAGGGCTCTCCTTTTCAAGAAGGAAACACTCGTTTGGTACTCTGGCGAGAACGTTTTCCACCGCTGTCGGATATACTTGGCAAAGATACTTTGCCGGAAAGAAAATGCTCGGGTCAAGGAGACGAGATGTAGGACGCGACTAGGCTGAGTGGTGAGGAGGGTTTAGACATTGAAGATAACAGTAAGTTAGTTTTTAACTATGAAGAATGCTACAGCCTGTAACGGACTGTACTGTACCACTGCCACATTTAATGGTCACCGTTTCAAGTGCAGTTTAACTTTCTTATCCTGTAAAGAAAGGAAATATAGGCGACTTTTTCATAGTGTTCTACGATTCAGCAAGATAACAGCCTGTGCAATCTCAGTTGAAAACACTGTATAACGCGTTAACCGTTCCACAATTTTATCAGATGTTGTTCGATCGACACGTGATGAAACGTAGCTTCTGACGACCAGACGAAGGTGACATAACTTCCGCTGAATCTCCTTTTCAGCAGATTTCTCAGGAGAGAAAGCTTATTATGCGTTAACGTAGCTCAGACATCTGCTGCATCTTCCTTTTTTCAATAATAACCGAAGAAAACACTGCAAGTGCAAGGAAACAGATTTTCACGAGGAAGAGACGACTTCAACCGATCAATCGACATTAACCGTCAACCGGCACTAGTTGGTGGATCAAATCGCGTGTGAGAAGATACATTGTTCTCCAGGCTTGTTCCATTTTTGCACTCACTGCATTGTTTCTGATCCTGACAGAGCCGTTCAGTAATTATCTTTCAATTCGCCACTTATTTATCCTGTTTGATCCGACCTACTAAGAGTCAGCCACATCAAATGGAAAGATGGAATAGAACGTCGACTACCTGTTTGCCCATCGATCTGCCCATCGAAGTTGCCCGCAAAATTCCAAACGCACGAACAACCAACTACGCCAGGCTGTCCTTGTTCGTAGCGAGCGGCGTCTCTCGTTTCGCTCGAACGGTTAGGATCTCGCGTGGCCGGCAATCGTCTTCCTCGCGGCATCCTTGTTGCACGAAGAGGTGCGCGTCCGCCCAGTCCAGTCGCATTCCCGCTCGTTTCTTCCGTCTTTGTTGCGCCAGCTACCTGCTGGCTAAGTTGTTCGCGGCGATAAACAAAGGAAAATACCGGGGCTGGCTGAGCGCTTGGCGAGGAGAGCGGCGGGTGAAAGACGAAGAAAAATAGCGACGGTGAGCCAGAGGGATGGCACGTGGAGGTCGGTGAACGTGGCCAGACGGTGAGCAGAGGGAAAGGGTATTTGTGTTGGCGAAGGCAAGGGGATGACGCGGCGGTAGCGAGTCGAGGAAGCTTCGTTGGATATCCATGCTTCTTGGTGGTCGTGATTGCGCGTTAGTCGTGGTGGTATTACCGCAAGAGGACGTTAGGAGAGAAAGATGCCGAGGGAGGAGGGAAAGAGAGGGTGTAATCGGCCGACATAACGGCCAAGCCTGGTGGCTAGACCGGGAGGCAACGAGGAAGAGAGAAAATAGAGGCACGTCAATGGGCGAACACGAGAGGGCCCGCCGTGAATGTGTGAATGAAGAAAGAGAAGCTGGGATCAGGCGGGGATGAATGGGTGCATCTTAGCAACGCCGCCAGTCAGCTGATATCCCAGCCTGACATCTCTTTTAGGGAATCCCGCAGCCGCCGCATCTTGAATTTCAAATTAGCGGAAACTTACCCTCGTGTTTACGCGGGCGGCCTCTTCCTAGCGAATGATAGCGTTGTCAGCGAGAAAGCAGGAATCGCGCGTTCACGATGCTGCGATCGACGACCCGACGACTTTTATTTTTATCGCGCCGACGTTGGTCCTTTAGGAACGTCGTCCCCTTAGAAAGAGGCAGCTACGAGATGGATGGCTAAATGTCGTTCAAGTCGAATATCCCATGAAAACGGTTGATAATGTTCGAGTTAATGACGTTAGATATGGTCGATGCTGCGATCGTCGACCTTAGCGATTTTTACTCTTATCGTATCGGTTTTGCCGACATCGTCGATGCATCGCGAACGTCTTCCTCCGAAGAGAAAGAAAGTACGAGATGGTTGATTAAATATAATACAAGCCAGTTATTTAACCAGTTAATTGGGTCAACGATATCGATCAATGTATAAGTTAATGACGTTATACAACGATCCTTATCTTCGTCGTATCGATATATATAAGAGCGTCCACGATCGCAGTTTTTGAAGAGGCAGCTACATGATCGATCGATAGATGAACGTAATCTCACCGACCTATTTCTAGTGGATGACTGAAAATTGATTCCGCAAAGAGGATTGCCAAGATGTAAATTCTAATTGACGACGCTAACAATCTCCTACAGAGAACTGAACCACAGAACGACGAGTACGATTCGAAGGACGTGTGTCTACGAAGAAATTGAATTGCGTTAGGATTCGAGCAGTTGCAATGACTGGGATGCTAAACGTTACCGCAACACCATAACGTGATACCTGCAAGCACAAAACAAAACCACAACCGCTGAAATTCACGCAGTCGATTCAACAAGCACGTCGAACTACACAAACGATGCCCGACCCTCCGCTAGACATAAAGTCGATCTTAAAACGCTCGTAAAACTTCACCGACCATTCAAGCTGCACGCGCACAAAGAATATCCAAGAGAGAGAGAGGGAGGGAGGGAGAGAGAGAGAGAGAGAGCGGATCGGTTATCGCAGCTGATCCTTCGCAAAACGATCACGCCTGGTGACGTAGTGGAACGATCGTGGCAGTCGCCTTTAAACAGGGCCATTGACCCTTCACCGTAGGACCACGCGAGGAAAGGTCGTAGTAGCGGGAAACGATCCGTTCCATTCACGAACGCTCTAAGAGAGGCATTATCTCCCTACGACCCTGAAATTCCCGCTGCCCTCTGCCGCTCTTCGTCCTTGCGCGTCTGTACACTGATACGACGCCGTAGCAAAGCAACCCCTCGCGTTCCTCGTCTCGCAGCCGATGAGTGGCGGCGCCTCCTCGCCTCAGCCCCGGCATCTTCCTCTCTACCTTACTTTATCGCCTGTAGGCGCCTGGCGCTTCTTTACGCCAGCGTGTGAAGCGTTAATAGCTGCTGTGAACCTGACCCAGCCGACGTGCCACACCAACACAAGCGAGCACCCTTTGCAAACCACTACAGAGAAAACGCTAGTTGTACGAGAGCCGCGTCATTACGGGCCGTGGCAGCCGAGCGTACGTCGTTACTGACGCCAGCCACTTCATTAACGAGCTGAAACTCGTGCAATTGGTGCAGTTTCTCAACTACCAGGCCGGCTATATCGACCACGCACGCTCTCTGCCGCCCGTTTTCCCTTTCTATTTCTCGTCCCCTACGACTCCCGTGAAAGGGGATTAGCCTGTCCGACGAAGATCAACCTGCTAATTAATCTGTCCGCTTCACCGGGCAGACTGTTTTTCTGCACTTTACCCGCACATGGTAGAAGGTCGAGATGGTGCGTGGTGATTTGACGCAGGGCCAGGACCCAGCGATTTGACCTACTGACCGAGATGAACGAGGGATACTTTTAACAGGGAGCGTGTTCTTTCGTTTCTCTTGCACATGGGCTAAATCTGAATGGAATTCAAGGAGGATGAAAACGCATCTAATTGGAACTGATTCGATCTCGTTGATCCTTACTAACCGTCGTTAGACACACGAATAGCCTTCTTCGGATGCGAATTTATTAGGACGCGGGGCAAGCAATTGTTTCTTACTTTCCACTTGTGCAGCGTGTAGTTACGAATGAGATAGGAATGATAATATTGGAAACAGGATGGAGCACAAAACCAAGCATAAACTGCGGCAAGTTAATTTAATATTCGCACGGTTTAATGATCTTCATTTTTCTGATAACGAAGAAGCGACGAGACTGTTGCCCCGTATAACAAAATATATAAAAAGAATGTGAAAGGGAAAACATGCGAAGCGAAGTAGAAGAAATATTCTCCAAGGCAGAGCCGAGGAAGCTTTCCGAAACTTTCGCCAAGGAAGCGCGCTATGAAAAGCGCGCTGGGAACCCGAAGGGCGACACGCGATGATCACCGTGAAACTTACAAATTTAAAACACCCGATTGTCCTGGCTCGAAACATCGCAAAGCCTCGATCCGCTCGAGGAAAGCCGCCTCCTCCGACGAGGAACAAAACGAAGCGACGCGAACGAACCTCGATTTGCCCGAGCTCCTCTGTCCCTCTCTCTTGCTGCACGTTGGAACGCGAAAGCTCGCGTAAATCCCCTTCTGAATGCACCGGCAACCCAGTTTATCGGCCGTAGGCGCCACAGGCGCTTCTTTATGCCGGCGTGCGAAACGTGAATGGCTTCCGTGAACCTGAACCCGACCGACAAACCACCGTCGCCGCCAATGTCAACGGGACAGGCCGCCGTTAACCAATGTCAATACACCGGCGACGTGTGTCACCAACATGGACGAATCGGCACACGGACGACGTCGCAGGCGGCCGCGGCGTTCGTGGATTTGTTTAGCTTATACGGTGGCCTCGCTCTACAGCTTCGTGCGATACATCCGTGTAATACATACTTACACATGGCCCTGTTCCCCGCCACAGAGAGGCGAAAGGCTTCTGTTTAATGCACGAGCGGTTGGGCGCGTGCCAGTTCTTTCTAGGGTCGATCCGTGTACGAGAAGAAAGATAAAGAGAGACAGGCAAAGGGAGAGGAAGAGAGAGAGAGAGAGGGAGGACGGGGAGTAGGTGGATTCCGAGTTAGACGAGTGGAAGCCAGACCTGATGGAGAGAAGCACGGGACACATAGCTAACGACCAGACCTGTTTTCTTTGACGCGCTATCTGTCACGTTTGATTACGATCGTAAATCTGGCGCTCTCATTACAAGCGCTGCCCACGCGGCCTCACAGAAACGACACGTTAGAGTTCGTTTGGATCTCGCCTGATGAGCTCTGCTGCCTTTCCTATAGCTAGCGTTCTTCTATCTGGACTAGGCGAGCGTTTTCGAACGTTTTCGAAACGTAGGAAAGTAGGTTCTCGGAATTTTCATGAATATGATGGAAACACGTCAGTAAGGTAGAGTTATCTTTGTGTCAAGTTCATTTTTATAACTCAGGTTGCTATATGGTATCGAAACAGGTGTATCGTAAACTACGTTTGGCTACCACGTGCTCGTTCCAAACCGTAACGTTTCCTTGGCTCACTTAGGTGCTTCGGATCTACGGGTCACGTGACTCGCTGTTCAACGAATAATTTCCATCGTGTACCTATTTTAATAGTTTGTTTTTATCACGTAGCTCGTATTCTCGACCAAAGATAAAAGTACCAGAAACAGACACGAACTTTACCGAGTGAGCAAAACGACCCAACCGTCGCAGACCCGAAGCTTCGAGAAGACCTGCATCGCTGTCCACTTTTTGAAACCTGCAAACCTTCCTCCGGTCGTTCCTACGTTCCCAATCCGTAGATTAGGAGCAGGCAACTCGATTTCCCTCGTTTCTTGATAAGCTTGACAAGCAGCACGCACGCTGCTCTCTTCGCAGGCACACGCGAAGGTAAAAGTAGACTTACTTACGGGCAGGCGAGCGTTCCACGTGTTCTGTGTGTGCGCGAGCACGTTCCAGCGCGGCGGCTAAATAGACGGTAGAAGAATCCGTGCGCAAATCGCGGCCGCTGCGAAGGTTTTGTCCCGCGGCGTACCTTTCTCTGTCTCTGTGAAGTGGCGCGTGCCGGTGTTCACCAGCCAAGGAACGAGCACCGCGCGCGTCTGGTTTCCGATGGCGTGACCGAGGGGCCGAGATTTTCATTGAGGAACAATAGGCACATGACACCTGCTGAGAGCAAGCCTAGACCTAGATTACGACAATAATGCTTGGCTTCAGCCGGCCAAGCGGATGGAGCACGAACACAAGCGTCATGGAACGAAGAAAGACGGGGCCACGTGGTGAAGCAAAAGGGAGTCTGAAGGTGGACGAAGAGGTACCGTGTTGGCGGAACAGAAAGAGACGGAAACCGCCTGGCACGAGTCTAGGCACTGGGGCAATGTCACACCTAAGCTATTATTCTCATTCACCGCAGCCAGACTTACGGCAGACTAATAACCTGTCACCAACTGCCGCCACGGTTGCGACCAAGCCTCCTTCCGTTTCCTTCGTCTCTCTGTCTCTCTCTCTTTCTCTGTCTCTCTCTCTCTTTCTCTCTCTTTGTCTCTCTGCGTCACTCTTTAACGTGTTACTGGCGACCCTCTTCTTTCTTCCTGCTTTTCATTATTCTATCTTGCTCTAATGGGATCCGTGTTGGTAGCCTGTGCGCGTGTACACGTCAACGTGCCGCTTTCCTCCCCCGCAGGCACGACACCGTCGAACCGTTCTCTTTTACAGCGGCACGAGCCACGGTCCCGACTATTTATGTAAACGTCAACTAACCTGAGGCAACCCTGAAGCAGGGCTATTAACTCGGCCGCGTGCCGCCGCAGACGCGTGGTTTCCCTGCTGATGAGGCGGTCGAGCGCGGTTTCCGGCAAGAAAAATCACATTCCCGTTTGCTTTGTGCCGCTTCGTCCTCGCGACTCCGTGCGAGCGACAAAGGTAGACAGATAGACATTTATGACTGTTCGGATGCTTCCATGTTATTGGGAATGAAGAGTTCCTCTCTTTTTTCTTTTTCTTTTCGAGGGAAGATTGCAGAGGAAGAACGCGGCGAGTCGAATTTCAAAATTCGGTACCTTGTCGGTGTGAAAACTATATTCGATTGTAATTGTAGCGCCAGCCACTTTTTAAAAGTTTGTACTCATGACACGTCAATTACCATTCACGTGTACCATTATTTATTTAAAATTATTATTATTATCAATTACTATACACGTGGAAGACGAAGGCTGGTGTCAGAACAACGCAGGTGTATTTTTCCTTTCGGTGTCCTACACAGCGGTGCATTCGAGAAGCAAAAAGCCGAATCAAACTTCTTGTGACGTAGCTGGACGGATATTTACGTGGATTAATATTCCCATCCACGCGATTAAAAGAGTAGATGTTATAACCGACAAAAAACTGGTACACCTTGCGTGTGTTACATCGTGTGTCTTTGAATTTTGCGCAAAAATCCGCACACCTAATTACAACCACGAGCAAATAAGAAGAATAAAAATCGTACCTGACTTCGCATAGTCGCAGGTTGTCGCTGCTCGCTCGTGGGCTGCCGGTGAAGTGTCTTGGAGTTTCAAGGATTGTCCGAAGGAATCTGAAAAGTTTGGAAAATGGTCAGTGTATAAAGTTCGTTAGAGAATGGTATAGATAGGTTGGAGGGAAGTTTGAGATCGATGATGGGAACATAGGGAAAAAATTGGTATAGCGAAGAAGGTTGGAAGTTGGGCAAGTTAAATTGCTTTAAGTTGGGCTCGTTTTATTCAAAGACCAATCTCATCCTCGAAGGCACTGTCGCGCTCCAAGAAAATTTCACCTAAAGATAACGACCGGTTTCGTAAGATCCCTCGCAATTTCATACTTGTTAGTAACTGCAGCTCCTTCGCGTTAAACGTTTCGTTCCAACTCTACCGACTCTTCGATTGTTCAACCAAACGTGGTAATGAAACTAATTCCCTGTCTGAGCGTGGGTCTGGTGGTTGGGAATCCACGTAAAACAATAGGTCCAGCACGTAATTCGTCAGGAACCGGCTAACTGCGAAGAATCACGCATACAACAGAGGCAAAAGGAGTCTCTCCAAATAGAAAACGACCGCGTTTCCAGCGGCCACGAGATAAAGCACTGCCAAATAGCCGGTAGATCGAGCGTAATCCTTGGCCGGCCCATTCAGCCAGCCATTCAGTCATCAATTTAGCCCGGCAAGTTGCGTTCACGCTCGAAATCCCTCTAACGTATCAGCCTGGCCAAAAAGAAGACAGGTGACGGTCGTGCGAGTTATAACGGGGCATCGAGCCGGTTAAAAGCGAACTGACCTCGCGCAACCCTGAAGCGAGAACAAGCTATTAACGCGGCGTATGCCATTCATTCTTGCCTGGTTCCCCGATCGTTCGTCTCTGTCCCACCGTTTACGCCGTCTCGTTTTCTCCTTTGCCCTGTTACGGTATACGTACACACACGGAAAACGACTGGCTGTGTCGTGGCTGATGGCCTAATAGTACATAGTTCGAAGCCATTCACGAGCCAATGAACGGCTGGCGGAGATGGTTGCAGGGGAATGGCACCTTTTGTGCAACTGCTTTCTGTTCGTGTTCCTGTCACCGTGATAGCAGAACGTGGTACAGTCGGTAGGAAAAATACGGCAAGGTCGTGAACCGGACCCTTCGCTGCGCTATGACGACGTTTCGTGAGAGCGTCGATGGTGTTGATATTAGTAGAATTATGCAGTGGGCGAGGAAACCGCGCCAGGATTAAAGGCTTTCTGTGACAGACAGCGATTTTATGTCGCGATTCAGACGCGATACCTCTGCGTGGCAAGATTATAAGAAGAGTTTCAAATAATTATAAGAAGAGTGGAATATGGAGGTCTGAATGTGTCACGTAATTTACTTGAAACCATTGTAGTTACAAGTCAAATTAGAACAGCAGCGTATATTTTCCAGCAAACTACGAAGCTTCTACCTACAGGAACGTTTTACAAAGAACGATACGAAGAATATATAGAAATAAAATCTCGTTATTCGTTTTAAATTGCACGATATTTGCCAGCGCGCTTCGATATGCACGCGTGTACACATTCTGATAGCGCGAAGGCTATCCAAGAGACGATTAACAATTTCATCTTGTGAACGTGGCAGAAAAACTGACAAAACAGCGTTTGCCTGGCTTCTGCGTGTCGACAGATTTACTCGGCAAATTCGAACGTCACGTACATTGAAATGTCAGGCTAATTTTACCGCTCATTGGCCGACATCGTGTTCGTTTCATCGACTATACACAGCGAACGAAAACGAAGAAAGAAAAGAGAACGAGCGGAGCTGATCGAGCACATGTACGTGACAAAGCGATGTTGGCGGAAAGGAGACTAAAGGTTGGATAGATTAAAGGGAAAGAGAGGGTAGAAAGGGTGAGAACGCGATAAAGAGAGGGAGGTGAAGGACGAGCAGCCGCGTGGCGTGGGAGAATCTGTGTAATTCGCCACGTGGTCGAGCACCCTGGGTCGTACCGATGTTACGGCTGCTTGATCGTCTATAATACCAGCGCAATCACTTTGCACGCCCTCCAGGTCGATATTTTTACCGCCGCCGGTTGATTTATGGTCGTCACGGTGTCTCGTGAGAGTTCGACCAGTGAAACGATTCGCATAACGACTCGTCAACGAACAAATGTCAAATATTTCACTAATCGACAGCAAATATCTCTCTGTTTAATTTTGAAACGCGTGAAACGTCAATCCCCGTCCTCTTTTCTCTCCGAGTTTCCCCGCTGCGTATACTTTTCTACTTGATTTTTCCGCATAGTTGACAGTCTTTAACAAAATGAATTTGTATTTCTCAGCTGTTCCTCAGATGATAGACTTGAACCTAGTGCTACGCTTCATGCCACCTCTATACGTGCGGTATAGCTCATTAAGCTAACAGCTACCTGCCTACGTCTATCTGCACGAAGGTGTACGATTCTGTGCGCAAGTCTGTGTACCCAGTCACCTGTACGCGTGTGCCAATATACTTTTCTTCGCATCTGGAAAACTGTGAGTTTGCCGCGCTCATAGAGCTTACAGGATCACGATCATTGCGGTCTTCGAGGGTTAAAGCCTACTCTACGTCCCCGTAACGCAAGTGCCAAGTTCTACGTGTTCCACGAAACGTACGCAGACTCCAAGCTATTGGCCAAGTAACAATTGAACGAAGAGAATTTCCCTTCGTGCTACGAATTCCCTAAAAAAGGTATCCACCACGAGGTGAACCATGATGGAGCCTCAATTCCAGGAGCCTTCCCTCCTGACAATCTCTTCGAACCAAACAGAAGCCAGTCGAAAGACCAGCCTAGAAGATCGAAGTCGCTGAGTTTTGGCCAGCTGACGAGAGGACAGTGTCCTGAAAGGACAACTGGCACGTGGCTCGGGCTGCGGAGATCGATCTTCGGATTAGACTGGTCGGTCGCGTGAGACAAGGCACGGCGACCGGATCGAGAGGTCCAAAGAAAGAAGGGAAGACGAGAGAAACCTGAGGAAGAGGAAGAAGGAGGACAGCGAGGATGTAAGAGCACAAGACAGCGCGGAACAGGAAGAGCAGGACGAAGGAGGACGGAAGGGAAAAGAGGGTCGGACGACGGTGTACACGGTGGACGTGTTGCACGTCTCCGGCGTGCACCTGCCTCTCTGCTCTCTCTGTTCTTTGGGAGAGCGCGTGATATAAAGTGGCTGAGAGGAAACGTCGCGGCGCCAGAGGCAGCCCGACGACTAAAGGGAAACGAGCGGGATGGGGTGGACGGGCGGATGGGTGTGCGGGGGGCGAGGGGATGGAAAGGGAGGGATCGGGAAACTATTGACCACGTTGGGAAGCCGTTTAACCCCCACGGGAGGACGTGCACCGCGCTTACACACATACACAGAGAGAGGAGCGAGCGAGAGAGTCGCACAGGCAGACACACAATGGTCTCACGCACACGCAGCCCGTGTATACGTACACGTGTGAAACGAACGACGAGAGGCGGAGGCAGGAAGGGAAAGCATAAACGGTTCCACACAAGGAAGTTCATTCATGACTACGGAACTTTGGTAGGTGTGAGGTCTGCACGGACACGACCTAACGCCCAGTCACATCGTATTCGAGAGTACGCGCGTAGTACGCCGCCCTTTCTCTCTCTCTCTCTCTCTTTTTCACTCTTTGTACGTTCTCTCGCTCTTTCGCTACTTGGACTTGGTGTGCAGCGTCGTCGTAAGCAGCCCAAGGATAAAGAACCACTACGAAGGAAGATGGAAACAGGTAGCTGAGAGAGAAGGTACGGATGACATTGTTGTAAGGCGATAAGATAGAGAGCAGGCACGTTCAGAGCACCTGCATGCGAGCAAATCGCTGATCGGTATCGGAGGTCGAAAGTGAAATTCGCGTGTGTAATTATCGCGCGCCAGGTTACACGCGACCTGCCGACAGTTGAGAGCAGACGAGGATCGGGTTCGCTGGTTTCTTCCAGCTTGCGATAAGATAGACCAGATACCTGTTCCGCTCGTGTAGGCCACCGTAGGCTTGTTTCCTTCTAAGCGATTTACCTCGTCGTCTCTTACAGAATTCGGTCACGAACGATTCTTAGACCAGTCCAAGTTTGACAGCAAATTATTCAAACTATTGGTGGCGCTAAGTCTCGGCTTTTCATTGTCCGAGCTGCTTCGAAATTTTGAAACCAAGACTACGGCAGTGTAAATGGTGGAGTATCGCGAGACCAGTTGGTTAATCAAACTTTCCATCGATCGAGTAATTAATTAATTAGACCTGGACACGTGTACGATATTACATGATCAAAAGTTTCCTATTATTTTATCGCACCTTTTACACAAAAGGCCATTACATCACCTCAAGATTACAAAACTAAGTAAATCGTTCGCACTAACAGCTGCAGTGCTATAGTTTTCCTAGCAGAATTTCCTATCGTTCTATACATCAAACTACAGAAAGTTGTGTCGCACAATAGAGCTGACTATACCCTGCAGAGTTCAAGATCGAATTCTCAGGTAAACCAATGCTGTTCACTTAATTTCCCGTGAATCGTGTGGTGTATCGTTGCTCTTAAATTATACGTCATACGCAAGATTATGGTCTTAAAAGATTATCGTCGACTTGCTAAGAGAGGAGGAGAATAAATAAGAAGTGCAGGTGTATTTATGGGGAGAAAGAAATCACTTGTGAAGGCACTTTCGTTTTAAATTGAACCGATAAACGACTTCTACAAGCCGATCGTTTTTCCCACTTCATAGACACTCACTTTCGTTTATTCAAACAACTCGAAGGAATATTTTTTCCTTTCCTTCGTAGAGTGGCTCTGTCAGGTACCGTGATACGATCGTTGTAATTGTCCTATCTAATTACGTTCAGAATGATTTGCGACTAGTAGATTCTAATAGAGAATCATACGAGATAGCACGTAGAACAAAAATGACAAAAGCTTGTCTCAGTAAACGAAACATTGTTAGAGATAGTATTTTCTGTACTTTGGCGTATCTTAGTCGGTTAATTAAGTAATTCGATGTATAAAAAGGTGAAATCGCTATCGTAAGTGTTTGTACAGGTGAGTCGTACGATTGCTTTTTTGGCAAAAATCATCGCCAAGGGTTGAGATAAGTTGCGATAAGATAGGGAGCATCCGCTTACGTTTCTTCGCTGTAAGTCTGAAGTGAAGTGAAATTGAGCGAATTATCGTAAAATAATACGATGCATAATTTTTATTAAAAATAATTTGACCTGTGCAACTTTCCACCTGAGGGTTTCGGTAAAATTTGTGACCAGAAACGTAAGTAGTATTTTGATACGCTGTTGTAACTCTAAACTTCGTTCTGGCATTTTCTCCTTGCTTTGCTCCAAGAAAGGACAGCAACAAATTGTTAAAAAGATTTTAAAAAACAGCCTGCGATTTTTATTTATTATCGTTGGCTAAAACCTGTGTCTCACTTACGTTCTCCGGTCTCGTGCCTCGTTTTCTCTCAAAAGGCAAACCAGTCGACCGCGCTTTTCGCAAATTTCCCAATATCGTTGGGTGCCATCTAATTGACATCGAATTTCAAACTAACACAAATTACGTGCTTGCACGATTTCCATTCGATCGCGGCGAGAAACCAACGTAAATAAAGATAAACCGCGAGGTACTCGTGACAATTACAAACTTGCTAAACAAAGCAGTTTATCGAAAAACGAAGTTGTTCGTTAAAAAGTACAAGGCACAAAGGAACGCAGCTGGTGACTGAAACGGAGCGAGCTGAATTTCTGGCCCGAGACTCTAAGCTTAATGTTGGAAAATCGTTTCCATACATTAGAATAAATAACGACGACACAATGGAAATTATAATTGCCGGTGAATCGAGCGGCTCTGTTGGATTCCACGTTAATGTAATTTACATGATATTGCAGTTCGTTGAGGTAAACCATCGGGCGTAGATGAATTAATCGATTTATTTTAATTTACGCGCTTTGTTCATTGAAATGTTACGCGAAATACTGCACACGACGCTGTTTTACTATGCCGCTGAATGAATAACGCGAAAGTCGGGTCGAGAAAACACCGTGAAACGATCGTTAGAAACGAAGCAATTAGATCGATAAACGATGTAAATGTAACAATTGTAAATGTGTAAAATTGGAATGTGTAAAAATTGCATTGCGAATGCGGTGAGAGGAAATGGCAAGCATCAGCTTTTAGACCGCTGTCGCGAGGTAAAATCAACAAAGACGAAAGAACGATGTACGAATAAATAAATAAATTTCAATATTCTTCCACTCGCCATGAGATGATACATCGATGGAAATTGAAAAATGAGACACGCACTCTGAAACGAGTATCGTGTACCGAGTACTTAGGAAAGTTCTAAGGAGATAAGGAAGCGCTTAGTCAGACGCGATCGCTGTTTCTACTTGAATCTCTATCAATATATTGCCTTTTTCCTTGGTTTTACCTTCTTCTTGAGAGGAGCTAATAACGTTGCTGGAAACTCAAGTTGGGCTAACGATGCTGCTGTCTGATCGAGCAATTCCTTATCTTCTTAAAACTTCCATAAATATGCTACTCCTTCAGACGCTTATTTACGTACGCGTGTATTTCATTCGTCTATTGTACGAAATTCCGACGCGATTTAAGGATCGTTTTATCGAGGCAATCTTATCGATATAATGTATAAAATTTGATTAAAGTGACATACACTTGGCAGGGAAAAATGACTGGGAAAGTTAGAAACGTCAGAAGAGAGATTCGCAGGAGAATGGCGCAGGAACTTGTGCAAGCACTTCTGTACACGAAGGAAACGATAAATTTATTATTCGCGTCACAAGGACCGACATAATCGTCGTCCTAACTCGAATAACGAAAATCTTCTGACTACACGCGCGATGACTCGACCGAGTCTCGACTCAGTGGCCTGGACATTATCAAACGTAGGATGAACGAGCGAGAAAATTAACAGGCGAGTTCATACTTTTGCACGACGAAAAGCACAGCTTTGACGGAAGATTTATTTCCTTGCGAAGTTCGAAGAAGCAGAAAATGCCTGCTTCCTCCTTCTTCGATTTTGCCTGAGTGGTGCAGACGATTTCCTGAATTTTCGTTGTAACATTGCCACGAACGTAAAAGTACGTTCTCGATAAGTCGGTAATTATTCACGGCACTCTATATAATAGCGCGTAACATGGACAAAGTACAGGATTAACAAGCCAAACGTTGAACCAAACGACCCATAAAGATACACGAGATAGCATAAAATGGCCGTTAAATCGCGACACGGCGAGCAAATTGTTTGAAGCGTAGCAGCTTTTTCAGATGATCGCCAAGTCGATGAAGGTATCCCTGTCTGTATCCCTGTTGCCTGCACGCGTTGCCATCGTCGCGCTCTTCATCGTGCGACAGCCGCCTACCTAACGCCCTGTTACGATTCGCCGATTAACGATAATTGTGCCGTTACGGTGTTTCAGTGGCTCAAAGCGCGTGCAACGGCGTCCTGCCTCTCCTCTTTGCGTCCTCGTCCCTCTCTGTTTCACTCTTGCTCTATCGTTCACCAGGAGCACGCGGCCCAGGCGTTGATTACTGGGCGGCACAGCGACGTCGGCTAATAGCCCCACTAACTACCCGGAGCCCTGATTGTTAGGTTACGATCACGGTCTTTGAAACTCGCCCCACGCATAATAACTACCAGCTAGCAACGGGGATGAACCGTGCTTGGGCTTGCGGCTGCTAGAATCACACGCTGCTAAGACGAGACGCAGCGCACTTTGGCGAAAGAATCTCGTGGAAAAGGGGAAACGTTGGCGTAATAATCTTCCAGGCTGTTGCAAAGGTTTCGTTCGTTTTGCAAGAAAATAATAGCAAACTTAAAGAGCGAATAAGACACGCGGACGAAACACGTAGAACAGCGCGCGTTTGTGTCTGCAAGGAGCAGGTAGAAAAGCGAATCGATAGTATTATTATTTGTAGAGGGAAGGGTAGTAAAGAGCGCTGGAAGGGGCGACCAGCGGAACGAAGTCGACAGGTTTGTTTTGTTGCAGCGTGCTTGAGAGCAGTTCGAGAGCCTTCACTGGCCATCGAGAGTTTGTAGCCAGGCGAACAACCGTTTAAACTCCGCTTGGATATCACTGACCTGCCCCCATATCGTAGCGACGTCACCTCGACAAACTGTTGGCCCACATGTACCGCCAGTTACGGGCTTCGTTCTCGCCCTTTCATCTCTTCGGCTTATCGACGTTTTACGCTGGCATTCCCTCCATTTATTTCGCAGCCTCGCGCCGTTACCAACGTCGCTGCGCGCTTGTTTCGTCGCCAAACGGATTGCCGACCGAAGCTCTCGCGTTGTCTTCTTATCGCCGCAACGTGAAACGACCTTCCCCTTCTGTCCTGTCCTGTCGTCCTGCGAGCGCACGCGAATCGATAGGCCTGCACTGTCTGACGAGATTCGCGAAAGTTGGTTACTCCAACTTGTATTTTCATGTTTCAAAAAAGTGACTCCATTTCCATGGATTTCGAGCTGGTCCTGGTGCATACGACACAGCGCAATCGGTCAAAGACCAGGACAGTTGAACTGACCTGCGAACTCAATCGGCGGAAAAGTCATCTAGTTTACGTTACAGTTACAGACGGTTTTAGTTATGATCCTAAGTGTCGTATATATCATTCTCCGTGCTTATTGTAACATTAATCTTGAAATTTAAAAAAGAATCCGTGTTCGTTCGTTCTAGTTCAGCAGCGTGTCAAAAGCTGCTACAATTTGTTTATACGGCAGAAATATCCTGCATAGATTTACCATAATTACAACGCTATATTCGATACTATCCATTATTTATGGTTTAATCCAATAACACGCGATACTAAGGAAGATACAACGCAGAGAAATCGACACAAATTACGCAACAGTTGCACGGAAGGAAAATTCTTGCGCGATTTTTCGCTGGTCTACTCGAATTACCGGAAATATAGCGAAGCTGGCTCCGTATTACAGCAACCCTTTTCCATTATTACTATTCGGTCGAACGTTTCGTCGATGCTTCCTGTCCCGCCATTTGGCCAATGGAATTTTAATGTCAATATTTGCGAGCACGCAGGATGCTGCGTAGTTCGTAGGGAGTTATGTTGCGCCGATGCGTGTGTAAATAATTACGAGAGGCAACTAAAATATTTGCAACGCTTGAACGGTCTATTGTTGGCGGTTTGCTGATCATACTTTGCCTACCACTGTCGATGCTCGTCTATTTGAAAATCTCCTGCGAAAAGTGTGGTCGCGTTTGCTCTAACGACACGCTCCTTTGTTCTTCAACGATTCTAATGATAACTCGTTAGCATCGTCGTACAGTACATCGAATATTTCGTGAACAGTTAAACGTTGTATAGATTTGCCAGCCATTGTACGAAACGTCTGTATTTTACGCAACGCCGGTGCAGATATTCGAGAGACAGCGGTTGGCGAAGGAACAGGGACAATCGACGTTCAGCAACAATGGAAGGAGAGCCGGCCAGACAGAGGTAAATGCCCCGGAAGCTCGTACGTCGCAGAATCCGACGGCAGTTTCCGCGAATCCTTTATTTCTCGGAAGTTTATGATTCAAGTTACGGCGATCCAACAGGGGAAGAAGAATGACTGGCGAAGTTATATGGCGGTCGAAACTACGCTGTCGGGAAAGGGGACAAGTTCAAGCGGCAAGGTCAAGTCCCACGCCACCCACCAGCAAGATTTATTATAGTTTCCATACCGTGTCACACGTTGACCCAGTTTGAAAAAAAAAAAAAAGGGGGGAGAAAAATGTACTCCGTGGCGACTGTGTCGAACGACATGGCTCGTGATCCGACGATTTATTTCCGGTCGCGTGCGTTCCGAACGCGATGGATTGATTGCCTTCAGGATTTCGTTAACGAGTTCCACCAACTCACCAACTCGCGCCTTCTGCTTGTGTGCGGACACGGGAAAAAATGGAAAATCGAACTCGTCGCTGGTGTACGACGACGGTGGGCTCGTCGATGAATTTTTTCAAACGTTTTTCATCTTTTTCATCTAACTGGCCGATTTGATAACGATGGAAATATTCTTCGCGGAACTACGTACTTAAAATCCTAGTTGCCGATATCGCGACCCTTGTTCTGTGAATTTCTATCGAACGAAATCTATGGAATGTTCATCGAATTAATTTCGGAAACATAAGAGAGAGAGAGTTGAATCTCCTGAAGCGCGAGATATAAACATTCCCTTCGTTCGCCTCATCCACTTGCTTCGGAGAAGTAGGAAGCTTTCTTCGAGTACAACCCAACCACCTGTTATACGGACAGGAATATACAAATCAACGAAACAATTGCGTGAAATGTTCCAAGACGACCAGGAAACCGTTCTACTCTCCTCCTCCCACTGCTCGTATGAAACACAAAAGCGCACACAGTGGAAACCTGTCCGTGTAGCGAATCTCGTACCTGCTCGAACCCTCTCACACTCCTCGCCATCCTCGGCAAACAATTCCACATCGGCAAAATTTCCACGTCCTCGAGCCGTATCTCGTCTCCTGCTGTACTCGTCCGCGTCCTGAATCCTCTCAGCGAACACCTTGGGCCAGTGGACGGTGCATAGGCTTTGCCAGCGCGTAGGAAGCTGGCGGCCAACGTGTGATCGCGTCCTGAAGGACCTGTTGCTCTGACCGGTGGTCGGATCGGAGGGTGTTGGTGTTTGCCTGGCAGTTAGAAACAAATGGCCCCTGGTACGCAACAGAGACGGCCATAAAGCGGCGGCGGTTAGAAGCGGAGGAGTCGGTGTTGGTGGAGCAGGAGGGAGATGAGGAGACGGAGAAGCTGCAGGAGGTGGGGAAACGGTGTGGCAGGCTCGCAGGTCGGGGGTCGTGGGCGCCAGTACATCTACCCTTTGTTAATTCGGGCTTAATGGAGGCGGAGGGGCCTGGAAGAATGAGAGTGTTGCCTCTGCGAGCAAAGCAGACAATGGGGTCACTAGGATGTTTCGTGCCAAGTTTTCATCGCCGGACAAGTTTAGACCGCGGCGTACCGCCGACCACGGCCTTGCTTGTGCTCCTTATTCCAGCTGGACGTGCACGAAGCGGAGGATAAAGAGAGAGAGGGAGACGAAAAGGAAGATGGAGCAAAGGGAACGATAGCCGGAGCGAGATCGAACCGATAGGATCGTACGGCTTCGAACACACGGCGTGTTTTCGCGGCCGAGACAGACCTGGCGTGCTTTGGCGAAGCCGACTCGTACATTATGGATGCGGCAGCGAGCCGTGTTTTACGTAATCGGCGCGTGCCACCGGTAATGCGCGGAATGCGCGCGTAATCGCGGCGTATCGTGGAGAAAGGAAGGAGCTTTGTTTGGCAACGCTGTTTGCCAACATATTTTCTGATGAATACGCCCGTTTGAAAAACTCCGCCGACCGATAAACGCCGATCAGAACGACCTTCCTATTATGACTGCGCGTATCGCGCGCTCTTGACCTACGACCACGTCCATTATGTTCCTCTGCAAGTTCGAATCTGCCGATCGACCGTGTTCCTTTTATCGCGTGATTCGTAGTATGGGAACAGCGGTAGATCGAACCGAAAGGAGGCAAAGATTTTGACCATTCGAAGCTGCTGGACTATAAATCGTTGGAATGGACTTCTTGCAGCTTCGTGGTGGCGCGGATGGCGCTTCTATTTATGGGAATTTGTATTGTCCTTTCTTTTTTTCCCTTTAGGGCTTGTAATGGTCCCAATTCGGGAGGAAATGATTCAACTTGCGCAGGAATATAAGAAGGATAAACAACAATTAGAAGGAAGATATCTTATCTCTTTAGACATGTCGCAGATCTCCTCAAAGATCAAGCATGGCAAACGTACAGTTAAATGATTTCCCATATTGATGAAAAGAAGTGGTGCCATTATAAAGTGTACAAGCAAATTAACTGTATGTTTGTTTGTTATTCTCTGTGAAATTTTACTACAGCGAAAGAGTAGGAGTAACTGTGACAGTAATAACAACAGCGGTTGGCCTTGCGTATAAAAATTGCTTTCATAACCAACTACAAAGCGCACAGTTATCGAAAAATATTTATAACGTCGTCAGCTGTCTGTTCTTCCCTTTCTGCCCAAGTTAACCCATTTTAGAAGCGACCGAAACTAATGAAAAACGAAATAGAATATCGAACAGAAGAACAGCTCGGTCCGACCTAAGGCCTCTTTTCCACTTGCGACTAATCGCGACCACAAAATCCATTGTCGAATGTGACACAATTTCCATTCGCGTTTCCGCGACACATGGCGATTTATCAGACGCGTGCAACTACCAAGTACATGGAATAATAATCGCCCACGACTGAACGTCATTTTGCAGACAGAGGTGCGACAACTTCTGACTGACGGCGTTCCAGTATGTAACAGTGTTAACTTGCAACGATGCTAGATACCATTATATAGTAATAACATAGAACAATACCTAACATTATAATTTATAACATCTTCGATACAACACAATTAATATAACAATGAGAAATTGTTCGTGAAGCTACACGTACGTTTGCCAATGCTCGACAGAAAGGCAAGATCGAATCATTCACGTTGTTCCTCAGTTTCACCTGAAATCTTTTTCCTCGCAGCTGACTACTTTTTCCGCGCAAATGGTTCATCAACCTTTTACAGGCAACGATCGATCGGTGTGTTAAAAACTGTACGGTTCCGTTAAAAAGAAGCAAGAAGCTGGGAAAGAGTGGGGGACAGACCTGAAGCAGCAGCAGCAGGTTAACACCTGAAGAAAACTGAATCGTCAAGCTTGCCCCGGATCCGGCTGACGGGACCAGGAATACCGCAACGACAGAGACTCGTTTTGAGCGGAGAAGCTGTCGAAACTCACGTCACGGACGTATTGACTAGGAAATCCGACGTAGGAGGAGTCGGAGGCGAGCGATGAGAGGGTGAGCCAGTAAACCGGGACTCGACCTCGCTCCGCATCTATGCCGCACACATCGAACCGAATGCTGCACGGCTGTGTGCATATCGGTGTGCAATACATCGAGCAGCGGCAAACTCGCAGTGCGAGCGAGCGAGCGAGAGAGAGAGAGAGAGAGAGAGAGAGAGAAGAAGGATGACGGCGGAGGATGAGGATGAGGTTGGAGGAGGTTGAGGGTGGAGGAGGCCCTCCAACCTCGTTTTCGCTTTCGTTCGGCCGCTAGCTCACGTGGCACATATTCACATATTCATCTCTACGCCCCTGCCTTCATCCCCTTGGCGGATACACACGGAAACGTAGCACGTGAGCCGATGTTCGTACGCGTACGTGTGTGTACATGTGAAACGCACACGACCGAGGAACGTGACGGTATTTCACGTGGATGCGAGAGAGGCTCAGCTGTGCCGTGACGTATAATCCCCGACGTAGCCCTAGCGAAACTTATTCGGCCACGTGCTTTCGAAACTTGGAGCCGACGCGCGGCGTGTGCGTACGCACGGACCACCGGGTTCCCACGCGATCCCGCTCGCTACCCGTCGCGAAATCGGGATGCACCGTTGACCTTGCGGCTATTGCCGCACCGCACGATCTACGATTTACGAGGCCGCCGCTGCGCACCGAAATAGTTGGCGGTATTACCGTTTTCAATGGATCGAGGTATCGCATGGCTTTAAGAACGAACATCGAACAGGTGCGGCGCTTGTGGATTTTTACGTGTCCCAGAACAGCGCTGCGAATTTTTTAGGGAAATCAGGTAATCTAATAATTAGGCAAGAAACGACAGGTACGTGCCAACAGCCGATAATCCTGGCTTTTCTCAACTTTCGAGAAATATTCCAACAGAATGGAAAGACGCGATTCCATCGAAGAAGCTACGCGATCTTGCGAGGGCCGAGATACAGAGCCAATCTGCAACGTGCATCCAGTGTAGGACTGTGGTGCAGGACGCAAAATAGCCGTTTCGCGAAAATCCCCGAAGCGTGTCATTCGAGCTTTAGGGAACCTGTTGCTCACCTCTGCCTGCATCGTCTCTCACCTACCACCCTACTTTCCTTTTACACTACCCAGCCCTGTCTTCGGTTCTGTACACCAGCGATCGCGTGTACGTGTGTACAAGCAGCGACAACAACCACTTTGCGAGTACTCCGAGATCCGACCCAGAAGTGAAAGCAAGGAAGGAGGAAAGACGGAACGCACGCCACTGTCTTATGGTAAAGTTCGCGGGTTGCACCAAGGGTCCAACGGGGATTAAGTGGCGGGGCGCCACTTGTCAGACTGGCCGTATCTACACCTGTTCCCTGTCTATTGTCTAGATTTATTCTGTTACATCGGGTGCGTGGAAAAGTTTCAGTCTTTTCTTTTCTTCAGCAATTTCCTTCTACTTGTACAGAGTAGACGCAATGGTCCTAATGCCGTGCCCATTTCGCGCGGCTTCTCGTCATCCAGAAATGCCATTGCCACGTTCTCTGCTGTCCGACTAAACTGCGAATTTTAATCCTTCGAAATGCATCCACGTCGTTCGTTCAGACATGGGAAGAGACGAAGTTTGGCGGAATTAAGATGAACATGGAAAAATGGTAGAATGCTTCGCACTAATTGCTGATCTGAAACGCTCATAGAGGAACAGACGATAGCAGCGGAAAGTAAAAGCGAATAACTCAAAGCTCGCGATAAATCGGTGCACGCGCTCTTTATATTGAGAAATATGCAAAATATCGCGAATAAACCTTCGTTCACAGACCTGAGAAGAGACGGTTTGGCAGAAGTTGAAAAGTGGGACGATTTTGTATTAATTGCGGGCCTAATTAAAGTCATAGAAATGCGGATATTATCTGCTGCTAACTACTACATAGGAAAAGGCTGGAATCGTGGAAAAGATCGGCACACGACGCTCTTGGTGTTAAAGAATATCCAAAATATTGCGAGTCTCGGTCTTTCGAAGTTGTTCATTCAGTGCTATTTGGAAGAAAACGTATAAAGTAGCCAAGATGGAGGTAACTTTTGTCTGGTTTGCGAGAAATACGGAGGCGAAGATGGTTTTAATGCGGATAGAGCGAAATAAAGATTTCATCGGGGCGCACTCGGCTGGCGGAAAAAGAAGGAGAGCGGATAATTCAGGGAAATCAGGCTGTGGCAAAATGTTAACCGGGCCAAACACAAACGGTGCTCGTCCCAGTAGTACTTCTTTTCAGCCACAAATGCCGAGTACCATGTAGACGTTGACAATAGAAGCGGGCGCACAAAGGCCAGCAGTTCAACTAGAAAACTTCTTTCATCCTCCTCGAAATCAGCGAGCGTTGAATCGCAAATCGTCGCATTAAGACGAGCCGCGACATTTCCACGAGAGCAATCTCAGCGTACCACGCGCCGTGTGAAGAGTTCAATTTGTGCCAGGGGCAAAGATCCGATTCACCTCGACTCGTCGTCTACCATCGAACTAGCGTGTACATTTTCAAAGAGCGAACGCAGGGGGAATTAAAGAGACCGATTCATTCATCTGCAGCTTGGAAATTGCTTATCAGAAAATGGATTTCAATTACGAAAGAATATCAGGAAACAACCAAGTTACAGGAAAATCGATGCTTATTCGAATTCAGCCCACTCGAGTTTGACTAACCCAACTTCAAAAGAACGTTTAATAGAAGATACGAAGAAGAAAAAAGAAAGAAAGAAGGGGAAACGTAGGAACGCGCGCGTGTGTGTATCGTACGAAAAAAGGTGGAAAACAATATCGGAAAGTGGAAATAACATTGCGTTACAGAGCGACCTTGTCCTTTTCAAAGCAACCGATGGTCCAATGTATATCAACTTGGAGCTTGAAAGCCAAATAAAATAAGAAACTCGCGTTAGAAAAGTAGATCGGTCACAGGTCGGATGATTCTGCTATTTGGCATAAATTTTCTCCTTCTTTTTTCAGTGACAACGATGCTACGCGTTCGGCTGCCAATCGTTCAACTGAATCGAGCCCGAATATTCCATCGGAATATTTCCACGAAGACAATGTGGCCTGAAAGTTTCAATTCTCGTTCTTCCCCGAAGAAGTAGACCGCAGTGTCTACGAAACTTGGGGTCAAAATGCAGAAGCAGAACCGGGAGATCAAAAATCAAAATATCTCAACATCGTGGCAGTTGGAAGTGGAAAATTCAGTTTGCCATCGAAAAGTGCAACTTTAAATTTCCCATGCAGGCGGCGGAGCCTGAAAATCCTCGGAATTCGGACCTGTCCTGAATCGGTGGAAATAGACCGCAGTGTGTACGATGCTTTGACGCAAAATGCAAAAGCGAGACGAGATCGTTGGTCCCGAGAAGTCGATAATATCAAGACAAACCGAACAGAGTTAGAAAATATCGCACGGCCCATCCTGCGGCTGACGTTTCCACCGAAAAAGCGGGGTCGGGCGATGGCCGGAAGAGGGGTCACCGTAGCAATGACAAGGCAACGAGCGACCTTGGGAGCCTTCCCACGGACACGGCTAACCCGTACGGCGAGCGTGCAGGGGGGAACGAACGCAAACAACGAAGCAACACGGCAGCGTGAGCACAGTCGTCACCGGCGGTAACCTACATTTACCATGGAAGAGAGGAGAGCAAGCGAGCCGCTTCTACGTGTACGTGCACGAGCAACAGCCCGAAGGCGGTCGAGGGACCATTTGCTGCGGCATCCACTTGCGCGGTTATGAATGGAGAAACTTCTGGTCTCGTGGGCTCGCGTAAACGTTAACACGCCGTCCGTACACGCGAGGGTCGGCCCGCCACGAAGAAAGGGCTCCGGTTTATATTCTCTGCGAGGCTCGTGCAACTGCGAGATCCGCCAGGCCAAAGGAACGGAAACTGAAGAAGGATACAACGAACAGAGGGAAGGTGAATGCGAGCGGCGAGGACCGCAAGATCAGCGGCCATCCGCAGCGCGCTGCTGTTGTACGCCAAGCATAGCTCGGCTTCTCGCTCGCTCTCGCGTCTTCTCTTCGTCTTACCCTCTGCCCATTCCGCAAGCGTTTATTCGACGTGTACATAAATATCCGGTCGACTACTCTGTGTACACGAAGAAGAGCGAACGAACGGCGATCCCGGCCGTCTTCCCTCGTGGCAGGGCCTCGTGTACGTGCATAAGTACGTGGCCCAAGTAGGAGATGAAGCAACCGTGCACCGTGTTCCTCCATAAATATACTTTGCTTACATTCGTAGGTTCTTGCGGATGAGAGAGCCGGGCTGGCGAGAGTGGCCGGTAGCTGCGAGAGTACACGCCGCCAAGCAGCGGCGAAGAGGGGAAAGAGGCAGACAGATGAGGAACGTGTACACGTACATGAAAACCACCAACACGCAGAACAATGGAGTAAGCAACAGGTACGTGTATGTACCTACACACGTATATAGACAGGCTGGCGCATTTTCCACGTGGGCCTGTGCGCTCGTACATATTCGTACATAAGCTGGGCTCACCCTACGCTAGGTAGCTCGATGCGCCTTCTCTTTCTCTCCTTCTCTGCGTCTTATGCCTGCTGTTCCGCTTCCTCCCACCCTTCCACACCCTTCTCACACAATCTTTTCACCCTTTTTATCGCTCGACCCTGTTCCCTACGCGCGCTGTCTCGTTCTATCCGTCTCTCCACGTCGGTCTATCTTCCTATGTGTGGCTCAAGGCCGTTCTTCTTCGCTCCACGTGGATGAATCGCAAATGGCGGCTTGTCGCCAGTGGACGCGTGTCAAATCGAGCGGAAGCGACCAGACCAACGCCAAAGGTTCTTCCGCGTTCCTGCCGCGGCTCGCGAGACCCGCTAGGTGCCAGGCAAACGGACACGACTCCGTCGTTGGGCAGAAAGAGAACGGCTCGTGGTCACGCGACAGCAAAGGACGACCATGGCGATACGTTGACCGCTCGACAGCTGAGCTTCCGTGACGCGTAAGCCATGCACTTGCGAGGCTGTGAACCATGGACAGACAATAGAAGAGATACCGTAGCTAGGCACGTTCGCCACGAACCTACTGTTGTTGCAAACGTGGACGAATCTCGCGGCCACCTTGCAACTGTAGCTTCTGCAGCTACGTCGTTCGAAAATAGAATTCGAGAACGCAAATAAGTCGATGGGAAGGTACCGCAAACGAAGCGTTGCGTCAACGCTTTAATGGGTTGGTCCTTGGCTCTTGCGACCTCGTTGGACACTTTGAGAAGCAAGCGATGACGAGTATACTGTGACGAATTCTTCTTGACGAATATACGTTTCTTCGTGACGAATATACTCGTCAGAGGTAGCTAACTGGCTGTTATCGACTGACTTTCCCACTGTGTATGGGACTCCATAACTTGACAAGTTATTTATCGTCGCGTACGTACATTCTCCTCAGAGTTCCAACGACGAGAATTGAATCCAAGATACTTTTATCGATAATTTTAATTAACGCTAACGAAAGCTTCTTGAAGGACAACTGTTTTCTTCTCGCAGATACTGCTTGCTCCACGAACTACATATGAGCCACCCTATAGAAGATCGAATTGGCAGAGAACTAGAGAGATGGATGGAGGAGGAGGTTCGCATGGACGTATCGTAGTACGGCATAAAGATGATAGAACCGAATACCGAGCGCATACCAGCAGTTTGACGTCTGTCTGCCAGCATAACCATCACGGAATTCCGCCTGGTGTTCTTGACCTATTAGCTGCAGGGTTGCAACCTGACCGTTTCACTTTCTCTGCTTGCGCAGCACTGAATGGAAAATTCGAGACCGAACTGTGAATGAGAAGAATACGGTTCCTACAGGTAGGCTGACGCGTCATTTACTTATTTATTTATTTATCTACTTATTAAAGCGGACGTATAAGTACGCGTAATATGAAACGCACATAGAAATTAAGTCCACGAAACTACGTACTAGCAAACAGTAGATAGCAAACTAATATAAATCAAATAAGAGACAGCAATTCTTAATCGATAACCGAATTGAGAAGAAATATCAATCGAAGTTTACTATTATGCCATTGACATTAGTATGGTAGCATACAGCGTTTCATGGGGTGCGCATAAAGGAAATCATAATATCGCAGACGTCTCGCAGGGGCGTTCGATTCGAGGCACTCGACGATTCAATGGCAGTCGACAAGGCCATCGAACACTCTGCAGGCGAACAAACTGCCACGAATCTTCCCTGCGTTCTTATCGCGACGCGAACATTAGCTTGGAAAGGATCGAACGAAAGGAAATTTTCATACAGTCGATGATATCCTTACGTTTTCAGCGACGATAATGCAACAGCCGTGATCAGCTGGTGAAGAACGAAAGCAACGGCGAAGGATCTGGCTGGCGCGCAGGACGTTCACACGTTCGATGCGAATTCGCGAAACTTCGATTTGAAAATAGCAAAGCAACTTTCACCGAGCATCGGCACGCACGGCATGATAACACGTTATGACGACACGGCGTGTTTACCCGGCGCTCGCTCAACGCCAATGTAACGATATAAGCCATTCGTTCTGTTCCTGAAGGCATTACGCGCCACTATAGGCGTCGTAATATCGTTGTTTGCGGATTGACCGCGTTTTACCATTCGGCTAATTAATTCCATTAACTCGCTGCGGGGTGGAATAAAAGCGCGCGTATCGGCGCCCGGCAACGGAATTGTAACGCGGCCACGCGCACCACACTATTCCGTGTGTATCGAATTAATGAAGTTGGTAATCAGCGTTGCCAGATTCTGACTTTCGTACGCCGATGGGGACGAGGCGGGAGGAGGTGCCTCGCCCTCCCTCCTCCGGCGTTCTCGCCCGACAAAAGTTAATTACTGCGGCCAGATACATGGGCGTGGGCGTGATTAATTATCGCGGCGGAGCGACGAACTCGCACCTTTGCCGGCATACGCAGAAATTTATGGAACATGTGCTTTGCGCTGTTTGGGAAATAATACCTGGTTTAATTACGAGACCGGTGTGCACGCGCGTCTGCAATTATGGGGAAATAAAATGACGATAACGAACGAGCAGATCATTACAATAGACGTACGTCGATGCGACGCGATTCCGCTACCAATATCCCGCTTTTCCTTTTCTCTTCTGTTTCCTCTTTTTGCCTATCGTTGCTTCCTTTTTTCGGCCACATTTGTACGCGTCTGTGGATAGCACAGGCGCGCGTTGAAGCGGATCGAGAGCAAGCAATAACGTCGCGGCGAACGATTAACGTTATTTTCACGTGGTCAGAGTTTCGTCTATGGAATTCGCGATAATTGCATTGATCGTGGCAATTAATAGGGCGACACGTCCCGCAGCTTCGATATCGTCTGATAATCGACACCCTGTCACCGTAGCGATAAGCGAGCAGCGACCCGACCAACGCTCTTCGACTTAAGGAGCAAGCAGCGAGACGATGCGCGTTGTTGCGTATCGAAGGAACGTACATCGACGAACTGCAAACAAATCGACTGCGAATAGTGACGAAAGGTGGAGCTGTTTGAGTTTCAGTGGAATGTTTCAGCGATCTACGTTTCATATTTGGCTGTTTAGTTTGTAATTTGTGATGTCTTATTGTATGTGTCTAAATATGATATGTACAGTGAAGTGATTGGTTTCAAAATTTAATTTACAATTGTACGTTCATTGTTACAGGTTTCTTCAGCTCGGTAAACTTTATGTAAATTCTTACATCATCCGACTAGTCGATTTCTTGATTTCTGTTAATACAGGAATTTGCATAAAGTCGGACGAACGAAAGAAATAGCGACGAATGTACAGTTTTAAATAAAACTTCCAAGCTGGTCGTTTCGCCAGGTCTGATAAGGTTTGATTACGCAAGTTGCGAGAAAATTTTCTAATTTAACGAGCATCGGAATTATTTTAACGTCCAAGGGAATTATTTTTTACGTAGTCTGTGATAGAAAAGCAGTGTTCGATGGTTAACTGATTTTCGAACGTGAGAAACTGAATCATCCTGTCTTTTGTCAATAAGAAACACGTATGGACATTGGAGAAAATAAAAAATTGGAGTTGTAACTTCTCTTCCCAACGTCGACTTCGAAGATCGCGTAAAACGCTTGCTCCATGCAAATCGATATCTAACGTTTACTTACAATGTGCAATTATTATTAACGTAATAAATAGTGTATAATATAAGTACGTATTGTGGCGACTTATGAGAAGAAATATGCTAATAAGTTAGCTGCTGTTTAATCGCCTGACTATGTTAATGTGCGATATTCAGGAAACAATAGAACTTACACAAATTTATTATTAATTTAATAATCTCGCGTTACATGAATTACAAACGCACTATTCCATAATATTCTGCCGGAGATATTTTAATAAATAATTCCTATACGTAATAAACTATTCAGAAAAAGCCACCGCCTACGCCAGTTTATTATCTCTTTGATAATTCCTCGTTACATCGATTTAATTCGCTAGGTATCTGACGTTTTATCATTTAACTGAATTAGCACCGAAGCCTGCAACATATTCTACAAAAGATATTTTAACAACTAACGAGAAGATATTTAATAATAAACCAAGCAGCAAATGCTTCCTGTCTGACTTAACACCCGGACAAACCATCGCCTACGTTCCATTTCATTTAAAATTCTGCATTCGCAATGTTGTTCCTTTCGTTCGTCCAACTTCACGCAGATTCTTGTATTGGCTTGGCAACTAAGTGATTGCGGGTTTTGTCATTAAGTGGTATCGACAAAACCCGCAATCACTTAGTTGCCAATATTAACAAAAGCTGAGAAACCGACTAATTGAGTAATATAGGAATTTTATTTTTCTTTTTATTTGGAAGAACTTTACAATCAATTCTCATTGAGAATTATAAATAAATTATCCTCGATAATAATAAATAATTATCGTATGTTTGATCGTAGCTGAATCCAATGATTAAATCTAGAGGGTGTCCTTTTAGTCTGCGGATCTGATCCATCGTGTCGAGTAATTGAATAATTAGTAAGTTTTGGTGCTTGTTAATTCCTACGTTATGTCTATTACTCAATTTGCATATTTCTTCTTTAACTGTGGGTATCTCAAGGTCGCGATGTATCGTTTCGTTGGTAACATAGCAAGGTGCACCTTTTAAGAATCTTAGAGTTTTTGATTCGAATCGTCGAAGGATTTCCACGTTGGAATTTGTAGGTTTTCATATGGCTAATAATACAGCAATTTACGCGAAGTTACAGCTACAAAATAAATAACGACGAACGCAGAATTTTGGATGAAATTTGGAAACTGGTCGCCTGACCAGACCTGGTGACGTTGGCTACTGTTAAATCATGCGAGATCGCCGATCACTATCCCAGATGTTTGTATCCGGCATCGAACACGATATTACCTACACGTAGGTGTATCGACGATGTTCTGAAACAGCGGTGCGTTTATGTACTCACTGGCAGACTGTAAGTACGTAGTACTGTTATGCGTTGGCATGCGTGACGCAACAGGAAGGTGCGATCCGACGTGGACTTCCCTGTGCCGCGTTGGAATTATATTTGGAACATCGTATCGTCCTGTACATCGCCGACGTTTCAGATAAGCAAACGCATTCTAAAAGACATTTTTTCGCTGCCGTTAGCCAGGTGGCATTCGCCCGAGGAATGTGTTATGCTACTTGGGGGCCAGCATTATTACGCGGATATAATGAGCGTAATTGTACGAAATATGCGCAGCAAGGGATGGAAAACAAATATTAAGTTACATATTTAGAAAGTTCGTAGCGTGTCTAAGGTAGCGGATATTAAATTCTCCTTTATGTTTCACTACGATAGAAGAGCATCGTTTATTAGGATATTTTATCAGACAGAGGAACGCAAGATGCCCGAATGGGTCGTTTTTCTCATTGAAAGATAAATATTCAGCAAGCAAACGTTCGATATGGAAGAGAAATTGTCAAGAGACAGAGAAAAGAGAATTTTTTGGTTTTTTTTTTTTTTTTTTTTTAATAAACGTTGAACCTCGACTGGAATATTCTTCTATTCGCAAGATTGTCGTTTATTCTGGTTGTTGTGAATTTTGTTCGTGCCACGCAATCGAATACGTTAGAAATCTGTGGCGAATGTGTTCCTATTAAAAAATGGAGAAAAGATTTCCGGCAGAATGACGAGGCTATTCAACGGAAGAATGAAATGCTAATCCCACGAACGTGCGTTGCTTCTGAATTTTCCTTCGATCTCCCTTTCAACTTCCCGATCAACCCGATGTATTAATTTAATTTATCGATTCACTTGCCTTATCGATCTTCAGGAAACGTCTTTCCAAATTTATACAACGAACTTCCCGAAAGAATTCTAAGAAATGTTTCCAGTTTTTCCTAGAGACCTACACAAAAGGGAAGAAAGGAATTTTTCTATTACCATCAAAAATATTTCCAATCTTTGACTTAATAAATAATTGTAAAACATAGACAACGAGCATTGCAGAATTTGCTCAGATTTTTTGAAGACTCGGAACATCGACGAAGCTAATATTGAACGTAAATAATCCAACGAGAATGGTTTCGAAAATTTCTAGCATATACTGGGTGTTACTAATATACGGAACAAACCGCAAATGTAAGTTTGGGAAACACAGCATAGCTGAACGTATGAACGAAGAATATCGATGTTGCAATTATTTTATTAATTCCGTATATCAACTTTGCGTCTTCGAAGCACCGAGATTAGAAATTGTTTTATCCAAAACAATATTTAATATACAGGGTGGTTGGTAACTGGTGGTACAAGCGGAAAGGGGGTGAATTCTACGTGAAAAAAGAAGTCGAAAATATAGAATAAAAATTTGAAAATTTAAAAACTTAGAAAATTAGAAAAATAACGTTAATCGAGACAACGATCTACAGTGAGATCCGTTACAACGAGACGCGATAAAGTGGACGCGTACCGAGCGTAAATTCAAAGTCGATTTTCTCGAAAACAAAGCCTCGAACGAAAAATTGTTATTCTATATTTTCGACGTCTTTTTTCGCGTAGAATCACCCCCTTTCCGCTTGTACCACCAGTTACCAACCACCCTATATATACATATAATAATAGAATATAAAATATAAATAATAATACACATAATAAAATGCAATTTTACAAAACGCATCACGAGAAGCTTCCAAGACAAATGTATCAACATTACGCGTTATCCTGATCGTCGTTATAATCTTACGCTTGCAGAGCGACAGAAGATGATTTAAATGATCGATCCTTTCGCATGGTTATTGGCGTGTAATAGTTTCGTAGGAAATAAAATGTCGTTTAGTATGCAGTTCGTAATGAGAAATTGTATAATATGAAATATGGATCGTCTATGGTCCTAACCGTATAAATATTTATTAGTTATGGCAGTGTTATCACTATGGTCACGCTTTTAACCCCGTTACGGTGCTCAACTTTACTTTGCGTGCGAAGGTGATTCGCATGCATGTAAATGTTATCTTCGCGTTGTTCACTGCGATGAACAGCGGGTTCTAGCGCAAATAAAAGAAATATGAATCGTATCGAACAGCGGATGATATAATTTCGCGCGAATATACAATCGATGGGGAAAAATGACGAGTTTCTAAAAGTCGAAGCAGAATAGAAAATTTGTCTACGCACTGTCTACGTACTGGTCGTAAGATGAAACAATTTCATCCTCTTTAATTAGCCGCGGTACTTAAATAGCTAATTAATTAGCCGGTAATTAAGCATCGCAAAAGGATAATTTCTCTTTTATCCGGCGAGATCTCGTTTTAAATGAAACTTTCCATTGATTCGAGTATTCGAAATAAACCTGTTGCTAATCTCTCCGCGTGTCCTCGTTAACGTAAATAATTGAGCGTGATATTACACGGTATAACAGATCTCCTTACCCTCAGTCGTACGTCTGCTTGCGCGTTTCAAACGCGTCGAAATTACCAGTCGAATAGGAAAATATATCGGCTGATCTGCCAGCAATGCTTTTCGCGGAAGCTCGACGAAGGTTAAACTCGTTCCCTAAATCCGTCGGAAGCGAAAAGGCAATGAGAAGGTGAACGCTTGTCCGGCAGTCAGTGTACAACGGCGAATCGAAGAATTGCCATAAAAGACACGCTGTAGGATTCGTAGTCTGAGGAAGTTGCTACTGTACCCTCTGTTGCGATTCTGTCCTGCTTCTGTCGTTCTGTTTCTTAAAAACTCTATAATTTTCACTGCTTTAATACTTTTCTTGAACTATCAATATTATATAGCAGTGTACTATATCCAATTAATAATATTAGTAGGATACATTGAATTGAAATTAGTACGTACAGTACGTTGAGAAAATTAGTTTTAGCTTATTAACTACGAAAATATGAATAGGGAAGTATGAAAGAAAGTAGGAAACTAAGAAGTATGTTTTCATGCGGTCATAAAATTTGCTCGGGTATAAAGCCAGGTATAATTCCGTAGGAAATTTTGAAAACATTTGGGGGGGGGGTGCAAACCCTTGGAGGCGGAGCAAAAGACACTTTTGCAATGTCCGTCTGTTGCGACTCTGTCCTTCTTCTGTCGTCCTGTTTCTTAAAAACTCTATAATTTTCACTGCTTTAATACTTTTCTTGAACTATCAATATTATATAGCAGCGTTCTATATCCAATTAATAATATTAGTAGGATACTCTGAATTGAAATTAATACGTACAGTACATTGAGAAAATTAGTTTTAACTTATTAACTACGAAAATAGGAATGGGGAAGTATGAAAGAAAATAGGAAACTAAGAAGTATGTTTTCACGCGGTCATAAAATTTGCTCGGGTATAAAGCCAGGTATAATTCCGTAGGAAATTTTGAAAACATTTGGGGGGGGGGGTGCAAACCCTTGGGGGCGGAGCAAAAGACACTTTTGCAATGTCCGTCTGTTGCGACTCTGTCCTTCTTCTGTCGTCCTGTTTCTTAAAAACTCTATAATTTTCACTGCTCTAATACTTTTCTTGAACTATCAATATTATATAGCAGCGTTCTATAATATTAGTAGGATAATTAATTAATTAATAATATTAGTAGGATACTCTGAATTGAAATTAGTACGTACAGTACGTTGAGAAAATTAGTTTTAGCTTATTAACTACGAAAATAGGAATAGGGAAGTATGAAAGAAAGTAGGAAACTAAGAAGTATGTTTTCATGCGGTCATAAAATTTGCTCGGGTATAAAGCCAGGTATAATTCCGTAGGAAATTTTGAAAACATTTGGGGGGGTGCAAACCCTTGGAGGCGGAGCAAAAGACACTTTTGCAATGTCCGTCTGTTGCGACTCTGTCCTTCTTCTGTCGTCCTGTTTCTTAAAAACTCTATAATTTTCACTGCTCTAATACTTTTCTTGAACTATCAATATTATATAGCAGCGTTCTATAATATTAGTAGGATAATTAATTAATTAATAATATTAGTAGGATACTCTGAATTGAAATTAGTACGTACAGTACGTTGAGAAAATTAGTTTTAGCTTATTAACTACGAAAATATGAATAGGGAAGTATGAAAGAAAGTAGGAAACTAAGAAGTATGTTCTCATGTGGTCATAAAATTTGCTCGGGTATAAAGCCAGGTATAATTCCGTAGGAAATTTTGAAAACATTTGGGGGGGGGGGGGTGCAAACCCTTGGAGGCGGAGCAAAAGACACTTTTGCAATGTCCGTCTGTTGCGATTCTGTCCTGCTTCTATCGTCCTCTTTCTTACAACTATAATTTTCACTGCTTTAATACTTTTCTTGAACTATCAATATTATATAGCAGCGTTCTATAATATTAGTAGGATAATTAATTAATTAATAATATTAGTAGGATACTCTGAATTGAAATTAGTACGTACAGTACGTTGAGAAAATTAGTTTTAGCTTATTAACTACGAAAATATGAATAGGGAAGTATGAAAGAAAGTAGGAAACTAAGAAGTATGTTTTCATGCGGTCATAAAATTTGCTCGGGTATAAAGCCAGGTATAATTCCGTAGGAAATTTTGAAAACATTTGGGGGGGGGGGTGCAAACCCTTGGAGGCGGAGCAAAAGACACTTTTGCAATGTCCGTCTGTTGCGACTCTGTCCTGCTTCTGTCGTCCTCTTTCTTAAAAACTCTATAATTTTCACTGCTCTAATACTTTTCTTGAACTATCAATATTATATAGCAGCGTTCTATATCCAATTAATAATATTAGTAGGATACTCTGAATTGAAATTAGTACGTACAGTACGTTGAGAAAATTAGTTTTAACTTATTAACTATGAAAATAGGAATGGGGAAGTATGAAAGAAAATAGGAAACTAAGAAGTATGTTTTCATGCGGTCATAAAGTGTCATAAAGTGAGGGTACAGTAGCCGCTTAGAAAACTCCCATAACGAATCCAAAATTCCATTCTCTCGTTAGACTGGTTTGCCAAGGTCGCCGGGAATTCTTCCCTAACAAGCCAGCGTAATTAAAGGAATAATCTTTAATTAAAGTAAAACACCAAACAATAAAATTAATCATCGCGTTATCTTCTTACGAGAGTTCGTAATTATATTAACGCAATTAACGAACCCCTGGCGTTCCTCGAGCGAGACGCGCGCTTATGCGTGTTCGACGGCCGAGGGAGCGTCGGGACGCGTCGCAGCCGAGCGGACAGCTCGCCGCCAGCGTCGAGCAGCTGCGTGAAACAGCCGGCTGGACGAGCCTCGTGTGTACACATATACTTCAGGTATAAGTGCATTAACGTTCTTCCTGTTGCACTTCGTTTTGCCCCGCGTTCCTCTCGCTCCGTCTACTTCACCCTGTCTCCGCATCAATCGACGATTGATTGGCAAGACGAGATAAGAATCTGCAATTTGGCTGTACAAGAAGCAGGCTTGTTGCTGCAGCAGAGCCAAGGTTACTCGAGTGTCGAATAATTATCGACCGACGCGATACCGAATGTGTACAAGGACGCGTGCACGTGGACGTAGGTTGAAATAATTAGAGGGTTGGCTGGTCGTACGAGTTGATCGAGCACCGATGCGTTTGATATCTTAGGACCAACTATTTCAAGCCATTTAAAGGCCTAACGATGATTTATCGTAGCGCGTTACGGATACTGCAATTCTGTGTTCACAGTCTGTAGATTTCAATTCTGTAGATTTGTAGAAAGGTGGAAGATACGGCGACCAGGGAAATGTTAAGTTCTAACGCGAATGCTACCACATTTGCTGTTTTATTCCGAGTATCTGATTTTCTCATTGATTTTGACCGTTAGAGTGGAAACTGTATTTAACCGGATACTGCGTTTAATATCATCGACAGATCAGAGGTCGAGAAGGCTCGCTCGTTTCGAGGGAAGAAAAATTACTTCGCAGTCTTAGGAGAAACAGCCGCGCATAGAAATAGAGCAGAATATGAGGCTCTTCTGACTTGCAACTATCAAGCTAGCTGTTAGGAATAAAAAGGAGAATTAGTTGGTATAAAACATTCCTCGCTGCTTCCTTGCAGATTAACACGCCATAAAACCTCCCAATTCCAGCACCTAATTAACGCCAAATATTAACATACGTATTTCCCTCATTTGAGAAGACCTCTCGGCCGCTGGATGTTACAGCGAAACGTCGCAATTAAAATAACGATAATTAATCCTTTATCTGATTTCCGTATCCCTTTCTGCTTGCTTGCGCAAACTTCTCACTGGCTGTTGCTTCTGCAAGCGTAAATATGCGATATCGATGGAAAAACCAGAAGACAAATATTAACAAAAAGCGCGGAAAACGTATTGTGCGAAGATTATACGACAGCACGCGGAACATTCGACAGTTTGAAAAATTTGAGATTGCAAGAAACGAAGGATCGACCGTGCGAGTCTGTGGAAACAGCCGCTCGAAAGCGTACAAAGGACGAGCATACCGGAAACAGCTATAGTGTCGTGCCATCCGTGCTATAGCGTGGGCAAAAGGCAAACGACAGAGTGGGGCCTGATGTTGGAAGAGGCCCACCACATGTACGTCTGCACAGCTGTCCCTTCGTGTGCACTCTCAGCCAACGTTTCGCTTTCCGCCAGAGGCTAGGATTCTTGCTTCTTACTTGCCCTTCGTTTTTCTTCAAATTCGCGAAATTCTGTTCACGGTTAGCGGAACTGCGTGCAACGACGATACTAATTGCGCACAGTGCACGTACGTATTTTTCATACACATCGTATGGTGGGTTGCGTATTTTTAAAATAGCGTACCGTATGCTATACGCATCGTCTTTGATACAACGTGTTTCTAGCGTAGCGTGTGTTCGATGTAATTTAACATAAATACATGGCAACAGAATTGATTACAGAAGAACGTAGATGCGTTAATTGCGTTTATGTTTTTTGCTTCTCTCAATGAAAAGCAAAGATTCATAAAGTGTTGGATTTCTCAGACCTTTTCATCGCCCTGTATATTACGCGTACCAAACGACCGACGCGTAAACGAAAGATGAATTGTATTACGAAGATCGTGGTGTAGATTGAAATACAAGTCGATGGATCTCGTATCTCTTGCACTTTCTACTATCAGTACGTTCTTCAAGTACACGATAACAGGTGTGGTTTTACGATCCATTTGCTTTATCGATTCCTCCATTAAAAGATTATAATATAGATGATTCCATACGAATGAACACTTTTTACGACTTCAATTTTACTAACTAAATATTTGATTCTTTGCTTAGACAGGAACGAAAAAGTTCGATATCACGTCCCTTCAAGCGGATCTACTTCTCGCTCGGGTAATTAAGTGACTCTTGTACCGGCCACTATCGGACATCTATGAGAATAAAAAGCCAATATCTTGCCCTCGTCGTGTCCTCGTGCGATGCAAAAAAGGAAAAAAGAAAAATCGTAACAGCTACACTCTGCCATACACTTGTCCCTAAACGATCTGGTAAAACAAGAATCTTAACACGCCCTTAATACGTACACTGTGATTGACGAAAAAAATAAACTCTACGACTTTGGGCGTTTCCAATTTTACAGTCCTCTCCGTGTGCAAGCTTTTTCGTTGGCAAAAGTATTTAACGTATCTTCGGTCGATTTGAAAGTAAACACCAGGTACATTTTTAATTATTCGTCGCGCGTCTCACAATGAGAATATTCTCGAGTATTTTCCTCGAGCTTAAGAAATGTACGAAAAACAATATCTTGTGCCTACGTAGATTGAACAATTTTCGCGTTATAGTAGCACACCAGAATAATTTATTTATAATTCTCAATGAGAATTGATCGTAAGATTCTTCCAAATAAAAAACAAAAATGTTTTTCCAGGAGATGTATAACCCCGCAAAATGTGTACCATGTCCTTGCTTCTTTATCTCTTTGTATACAAAAAACACCCTATATATATACAGGGTGGTTGGTAACTAGTGGTACAAGCGGAAAGGGGGTGATTTTACGCGAAAAAAGAAGTCGAAAATATAGAATAAAAGTTTTTCGTGCGAGGCTTTGTTTTCGAGAAAATCGACTTTGAATTTTAGCTCGGTACGCGTGCACTTTATCGCGTCTCGTTATAACGGATCTCACTGTAGATCGTTGTCTCGATGGAGAAATTAAAAAAAGAAAGAAAATAATTTTTATTCTATATTTTCGACTTCTTTTTTTCGCGTAGAATCACCCCCTTTCCACTTGTACCACCCTGTATATATATTTAAACGAGTATCCTTAATGAAAGTTGAAAAAGCTGGAAGAACGCGTGGCTTCGCGGCGTCTAGCTCGGTTAGAGATCAAGGCAAAGTGAAAGAGACAACTCGTGCTAACTCGTATGTGGAGCACATAACCGTGGAGGAATAAAAAGAAGCAGCGAAAAAGCAACTGTGTGTGCATTAAGCTGCGACAAGTTTGCATGGGTCGCGTCAACGGCTAAGAGACATCCTTGTCACTTTCTTCTCTCTCGTATGCTGGTCCGCCCGCAAAATTCAACTCGAGTGCATTCCACCTATCTCGGCTTGTTCACGCTTATTTACTGGACGGTGATTGCTGTTCTCGAAGAACAGTTTCGCGATAACCACGAACGTCCTCGCTGTGCTTAGATCAACGCACTATAGCGGCCGTCTCGCTATAAATAACGAGGCCACGGTAAAAAGCACAAAACTGAAACGAGTTCAGTGGAACATCGCGCAGAAGAAGCCGTGAAAAAGTTTGTAGTCGAAGGTTTAGACTGGCGATGTTAAAGAAAACGATCGACCAACACGGCGTAAGGAAATAATAAAGGAAACGATCGACAAAACGAATTCATGGTTGAACGTATTTTTACGATTTCAACGATCATAAAGTGTGCAACATCGACGTTCCATCGTCGCTTATTTTTAAATTGTTTTCACCGATTAGATATCGTTTATTGCCGGGTAATCGATGAATTCTGCGCGGACGTATCGCGCTCTCCAACGAAATTGATAAGGACAGAATGGAAATTTTATTGGCTAGAAATAAAAATAAAAAGGAACGACGAACACGCGAACGAATCTTCCAACTATTTCCGCTGTAATCAGAATCGGAAATGAGAACCCAGAGACATCTCGAAAGTGTTTCCCTTATTTCTATATATTTCAAGATTCTTCCTACTTGCAAGAAGGCGATGCCTCGTGAAAATGAAATTATTAGATTGAGAACGTAGGCAACTAGCGGCAGTTCCGAGGGAATCGATTCAGAAATATATCCCGGCGTCGGAAACATAATTAGCATGTCAGTGGCGTGTTTCATACAGCGCCTCGCACTATTTTCGTATTCTCATGTACGTCGAGCCCAGGTGCCTTACGACGGTCCTCTTTGGGGAACTTTCCGCGTTCACCGAATCGCGGTCGGTAAACAGTTCCCTTCACGGATGCATATGCGCGCACTATGAGCCCAATTCCGCCAGAAACGATTGGTTCCCTCTTCGACATCCTGACGTATCGCCGATATTGCAGCTACCTTCTATTCCCAGCTTTTCTCGCGATCCCACGATTTTGTTTGCAGTATAGATCTCGCCTGTGCGAGCGAGACAGAAAGCACGAATTTATACGAGGCTCGTGCGTCTCTTTCGCTCTTTCTCATTCCCGCGCAAACGCTCCCACTATATATTATGTCCATCCTATTCTCTCGTTACGCCATGTCTCTTCTATTTCTCTATATACTTCTATTTTCACCGCTGCTTTATTTCTCGTTGTATTTTATCATGTGTACCGTGTTTGCAGCGGTAATAGAGTTTTATTTGTGCGTGGAATCGAAAAGTATTAAACAGCGGCCATTAATGGCCACACGCATTCGATTCACCGTCCTATTGAGCCATACATTGATACGCGATGCTCTTTAAATTGTCCTCGATGATACAACAGGCATCGAATGCTCTTCGATTTTTAATGATTTTAAAGATACACGAGAAACAAAAGCAACGAGAGACCTTGCAATTTTGAATAAATCGTAAGATACTCTCTTCAAAACTCTGAGATAAAATGTTATCGAATGGATAGATCTCGAAACGGAAAATGTAGTAGTGCTGAACCGAAGTAATCTGGAGTATGCTATTGAGAACGGCCGCTAGACTTTCCGAACCGTTTGAAAATTTAATGTACGAACTGTAATTATATTTGGCGTCAGCTTACATCGATTTCCGAGAGAAGTACGGAAAATTCGTAGCTTCTCTTGAGATCGGTAGAGCTCTGATGTTATATCTGCCCGGTAGTTTGCAATAGAGAATTTCTCGTTCCAAGTAATTTACCGAAATACGTATTTTATATCAAAGAAAAACTACATTCAAATACAAGAGTCCCAATAATGTTGAATTAGAGCGGAATTTCGTATCTCTTCCGCCATTTTGTCATAACCTACATCGTATATTATATACTACATTCTTAACGTAAAGAAAAGAATCTACGATACGTAAGACCAGTTTAGAAGTACGTTCGCGTGAAAAGACGATGGTTACGTAGAATCGTTACGAAAAGAATTACGTTAAAATTGTAGAAGCGTGAAGAAGAGATACCGTAAATATAAAAGAAAAGGTTGCTTAATCTAACCGTGAGCAGCGCCGAAATTTCGTCGTAGGCGTTCCGCAGCCCAGTATGTTCGTTGTTACAAAACGTCGGCCTTCGGCCGCTCCCACCAAGTCAGATTTCAGTCCAGAGTTCTCTCCTCGTGTGCCTTGGTTTCGTCATCGGCGCAGACAACGAGCTCCCGGGGCTCGCTCGCACGAAATTCTAAACACCGCCGCGATATAACAAAACCACTGGCCACTGGCCACGAGAACGTCTTCATCTAAAACTATTCTCGCGTCTCTGCTTTATCGGCTGCTGATATCGCACCGCCTTGGCACTTAAGCTCCATTTTCCAGCGGTATTATTTCCAAGTACTAAAAATAGGATAAATATACCTTTTCGTTTAAAGTTTCGACACTACCGTACTAGGATACTCGTCCCAGTTATTTCAACTACATTAAGGCAAAAGATATTTAAAGTCATCAGGCCGATGAATTTATAATGTCATTTTATGTATTTCAAAAATTACGTATACATGCCTCGTTACGAAGAATACTCGTGAATTCGCAGAGCAACTATTTTCGATAGCGATATATATATTCATTTCATCGTGGTAGACTCGAGACTGCGATTTTCATTTCAGAGGAATCGTTAACGTTGCATCCATCGATTCGTAATTCGAATTGATTTCTGGGCTGCTCGATACGCGTTGTTTTCGGCACGTGTTCCACGAAAGTGGACTCGGTTGGCAAACACGTCGCCGTCAGCGTATCTCCGACGTCGCGCCGTGACACCGTGGGCAAACGACGCCTGGTCTGGTATTCATACAGAATCGAGTTACAAAACCGAGTTGTAAAAGCTCTACATTGACGTTGTCTTATATCACGTAGCCGACGCAAAGCGTAGCGCACCAGTACCATCAGCAGCAACAGCGCTGCTACCCGGTGCTGAGTCACTGCTGCGTTGCCGATACACATCCACGCTATTGCTGGTGGCACGGTCGTGTAGCGTTGCCACGTTTCGTGCCTTCCCTCCCTTCACACCACGCCCCTTCGTCCAACACGATAGGCGTCTATCCCCACTCCTGGCCCTCGAACGATAAAGAGGAAAACAGGAATAAAACAAAGACGGAGAGACCGTGCCGATGGAACTACCGTAGAGAAAGAAGGAGAGCGGCGAGCCAAGCGCAAGCCAAAAAGAGACAGAAATAAAGAGAAAGAGGGACAATGCAAGAGCAGAGAAGGACGAAAGAGGCGTCGCACCGCGCGTTCAAATTTCATTGCGTCAAGCTCACGGTACTCTCGCGTCTGCTTAGCGCGGAATTCAGAGAAAACGTCGGTAATGGAGTTTCGTGAGATAAACGGCAGCAGCGACGCCAGCGCGGCACGGTGTTGGCCCTGGTACCGGATAGGGTTACCAACGGGGCAACCAAAACATTTTCCAACAATGAAAATCCACCCTCCTTCGATCCTCCCTTAGACACGCGTTGCAAATGTATATTCCTTTATATATAATATATATATATTCCTTATATTATCTACTAGATATAGCGTTTAACAGAGAACGTTCGACTTGTCCGCTTTGTTTTTCCTTTCGAGTCGAAGTCGTTGCGGCGAGTCAACAATCCTCGAATCTCCAAAGGCGCGAAAACAATCCATCCATCAGGGGTGTTTACGGTACCGCGCTCGGTCTTCTTTCAGCGGAGGTTGGCTGGCAAGAGCGACCAGACTCCGGCACCAGAGTCCGTTTTGCGCTCTGATTGCTAACCCCGTGGTTCTTAAATCACCGGTGATCCCGATTTAAGCTCCGACCGCGTGAATTATTTTTCGCGTTCAAGGGAGCAACCCGAGCTCGCTGTTTATACATCACCGTAGGCGTATGTACTATCGCGGCTCGTATAAAACACCACTAAACAACGCGTTTCCTTTCTTCCGCCGGCTTTAAATTGTATACGTAACGGTAAATATAATGATCTTTTTCCAGTACACGCACGGTAAAACGCAGAATAGGTTCGCGCGAGCTTCTGCGTTTAATGCAGAAATCTAATCGACCGTTCGATCGTGCCTATCAGATAACGGCCAATGGTAGTAATGGATGGGCTTCGGTAAGCCGTGAGAATGCCAGTATCGAACAAAAACGTCCGCCGCGATTACAATTACCGTTCGTTCGTTAGACGCTCCAATTCCCTACGTTTCTAACGATTGGCCTTACGTCAACTAGACGGCACTTTGCAAAAGATGAACGCAAGGTATTTATATCGCGTGTTTTCGATGCAATCTTTTCGCCGAGTTCCACGAACAGCGAGAAGATGTTAGTTTCGTTGGGAGATTGGAAAAACGTGAATTAACCACGTTGGTTGAGTTCGATTCGGAAGAAGCCGAACGACTCGAAGCTCACAAGCTCATTCACCGCGCAGAGGCGATATAGACGATAACAAATTCTGAGCCGAGTTTGGGAAACGACGTCTGCGGCTTCTGAACGGTCAATTTCCCACCGTAGTTGATTTTGTACAGTACCTTATTTCTAAGCGGGTTACCAATTTTACTCTCGTTGTCAACCTGTGCGTATTTTGTGTCGCATATAGTAACCAGAAACCTGTAATTATTATTTGCACGCTGATAATGTTCTAATCAATTTTCCGATGGCCCATGTGTATATGGCATTGCTCTTTCGTTTATCCCGACAGAACGTATTGACGAGGTTTGGCGGAAAAATCGGCCAATATCGTAAATAATAGAAAGGCCAGTATCAGCATATTTTTCGGAACAATTGGGGAAGCTGGCTGGCGTGTCCTTGGAAACTCCACGCAAAGATAGTGTCACCGATACGTAGTGCTTGTTGGAATTAAAAGAGAATGCCAGGCGATTTTCCGAGAAAACGATGCATCGGAGAGTGGCTGCACGGCCGGGAACGTGGCATGGAAAAGAGGAAGCTGACGTGGAAATAAAAAGGACGACAAACGAAAAGGGGAGACGAGCGAGAAGCAAGGACGGCGCGGCGACCGAGAGACAGAGAGAGCGAGAGAGACAGAGAGAGAAGGAGGGAAAATACGTGAGAGAGTTGTGAAACGGGAACGCCGTGCGCATCGCAATGCAAATGCAACTGACCCGATAAAGCTGCATTGGGTCATAGAAAGGGAAAATACAACCTACAAACGTGGGGCTGCCGCCAAAATACGATTTTTATAGCCTCTGGGCGCCACGCTCTTCTCTTCTGTCTCTCACAGTGACGTCCGCCGCCGACCAACGCTACCCTTCGGCGTCCCACGCACACCCCCGCGTTTATGTTCACCATCTACGTTCATCCTCGTTCTGCCCCTTCGACTTGCTCGCCCGATCTTCGCCACGAAGATCTTCTCCTCGAGTACGAGAATGGAAACTCGAATCCCCGAAGCTCTACCTTCGCCGTATTCCTGTCCATGCTGTTACATACAACTACGCGTACGCGCGTGTGTGCAAGAACTTATTTTTCGACTAATAAAGACAGTAATTTAGATGCGGTGCGATTGATCGCGTTGGAAAGTTTGCCTATCATAGACGACGCTGCTCGAACGAAAATGGCAATGGAAATGGTCCAAGACCGCTGATTTCCCTCTGCTTAAGTTTCATTGACCGTATTAGCTTCCATTACACAGTGGAATTTATTTTGCAATTAATAAAAAAAAACCGGAGAAAAAGATCCAGTTAGACCTGATCAGATTCGGTGAAATCTGATTATTGGATTCGTTTCGATCGATCGTGTTGGGCGTTTCTTACTCGCTGCTCGAACGAGAATGGAGATTCTAATACGCGAATCATCCTCGTCTTTCTTTGCCGTCACTCTGTTCCCAGTGATAAGTAGAATTTCGTTTGGAATTAATAAAAAGACGGACTTACACTCGTTTAGGTTCGTCGCAGCGAAACGACTTGCCGAGGAATCTCGTTGCTTAGCCGCTTTGCTAATTGCATTGTTCTTGAGCCGCGAGAAAACCACTCCGCACGTATCACCGGCTTTGATGCGGCCCAAGAATTCTTAAATGTTCGTCGAGAAGCTAACTGTTGCACATTTCCCTTTTTTCCTCCGCTTAAATTCTAAGACTCTACGCGAGATCCTCGTCTCTTCCGAGGGCGTGTTCCACGTCGTTTGCTTTTCTACCGCGATCTTTCTCTTTACCCGTACGATCATTTCCGAGTAAAAATCGGCTCGTCTTTAAAAACTGGTTGTATGGTTTCAGGCTCGTGACAGAGATCAACGTTACGTCTCAATTAATTCCGAGAGCGAAGGGATGGTAGCTCGCAGCGTGGAATACCGACAAACGACAATACTAAATTCGCATTCTCAACGAGAGAACTGTACGTTGCCTTCTAATCGCAACGACCAAGTATCCAGCGACGTCCTTAAATCTCGTTGCTCGATTTTACTTACCGAGTCGATGATAACCGAGCGGCTGGTAAACAGAGACGCGTGAAATATACGCGCGACAAACACGTTCGCAATATCAAATTTCTCGCCATAGAATATCCAGATATCTGCTATCACGTTCGATGAAACAACGATGAAATAAAACCGGGAGAAAGAAGCGAGAAATTAAAGAGACCAGGCAGACGTATTATTATTTCGCAAAGAATTAACGAACGACCGAATGGCGTTGAATTTTAGGGGAAATCAAATGTTTCATTACGGTGAAATTTTGAATGGCACAAAGTCAAAACAGGTAATGGCGGTAACATAGCACGGTTGCACGGCGGCAAGTGGGGCATAATAAATTTAGGTATCGATCGAGCGGGAAGAGCGCGCGGATCTCTCGACCGGCGCACACCAACGCGCAATATTGTTGCACGTGAAAATAACAAGACCGCGTTTTCAAATTATGGACAATCTCGCGGAATTCACTTTTATGAGTTAGACGTGATCAATAGTCGCGCCGGATGCGGCGGGGATCCGACGACGAAACGTTACGGCTGATTGTATCTATACCACCCCCCTACATAAACCTAATTAAATTCGAAACAAACTTTACCCAGAGTGCCGGTATTAGTTTCTAGTGCGTTTTAATTAAATGCATTCCGTCCGCGAACGATCGCGCGAATTCGAAAAAATGACCGGACGCGCGTCTTCCTCCTGCCTTTTCCCAAAAATCCCCCTTAATTTTCGAATCGCGTTTTCTTCTCTTCGTCGTCCGTTTCCGTCACCAACCACGCGGTAGTTTGCAAGACAGTCTCGTTATATCGAGCCTGTTCGTTCGTTTCTTCGTTTCGTGGCACCATTGGCATCGTGGAAGAGACGCATCACAGAAACAAACAGTAAGTTGAGAAAAATAATTAGGTAGATCGAGGAAATGGTACTTGCGCTTTTCTGCTTATCAAATTGATCGATGCGCCTTGCAGGCAGCTCGTATCCTTGTGAAATATAAAATGTTATCGCCATAATTACCCTTTCGTTGCTATTAGTTTGTTGCTATTTTGTTATTATTTCAGGTTGCGACAAGAGGATGGCAAAGAGAAATTTGTCGTACAATTTGTCGACAAAGCAGTAACTGAGACAATACCATTTTATAGAACAGAGGCGAGTTAGTAGACAAGTTTTCACCGAGATTTTCCATCGATTTTTCAGCAAACTTGAAACACGCGAATGTCCAGTTCTCGCGCGGTTTCGCAGTACGGAAATCTAAATTACCGCATGCCCCTTGCACCGAAATCAGTGTATGAACACGTGGTTCACTGGCGATCGGTCGGGGTAGAAAGTGCTTACGGGGGTGAGAGTGTAGAGTGAGCGGAGAATGGGGTGCATGGACATCGGCCGGACATCGGAATGGGAAACGGGTTAGCCGAATGACCGGCGGTCAGAATTATAGGGGCGGTGAATTGCGAATACTCGGCGTCTCCATGCCAAAAACAATGCACGCAGTAAAACGGTAAATGGAGAAACGACCTTATAAATGTCTGGCCGATTAAACGCCCATCGGGTTTATTCGCAAAGATCACGTTATAAGTGGCGTTCGAAGGAAACGCGAGAGAACTGTGCGTGTGTATGCGGCTGTCACGATTAACCGAGATGTCGTAGGAAAAACTGAACCGTGCAACGAGAACGATATACTGCGGGAGCAGTGATAAGTAACGCGCGTAAATTCATATTTTTAGGAATTCAGATAACGAAATCTGGACAGACGATCGTCGTTTTGTAACGAGCGTTTTAACGAGTACTGTACCCTGCATGCTTTGTACTTCGTATGCTAATGTATCGACTCTTTTTATACTGATACGTCGTATATTTTGTACAGTTTTATCCTTCGTACGTAAAGCGTCTATAAGATGTAGCGCTCGTTGAAATAGCTGTGACAGGACGATAGTTTGGTCGAATCTCGTTTTTTTAATTAACTCATTCGTGGAGATTTGAATGTGCTTAAGCGTACTTTGTATACCGGGTATGTTTGTGTGTTAGGCGCATTCCCAGTTTCTTGTGAAGGTAAACACAAATTTGTAGCCTAATGACAAGCAACGAGACGATACGTCGGAAGAGATTTCTCTGTGGCAAGCAGATACGTTTAAACAATTCTGCATTTTTATATTTTATATTATATCGTATTGTAATATTAGGCGTTCTAATTCTGTCTAATTTCGATTATACTGTGTGCTATCAAATTGTTTAAAGCCTTAAAAATAAATTGGCAAGAAGATAATTTAGACAATCCTACGGTTAGTAAGGATCGTGCAATTATTTTATATTACACCATATTGTAATATTAGGCGTTCTAATTTTGTCTAATTTCGATTATATCGTACGCTATCAAATTGTTTAAAGCCTTAAAAATAAATTGGGCAAGAAGATAATTTAGGCAATCCTACGGTTAGTAAGGATCGTGCAATTATTTTATATTACACCATATTGTAATATTAGGCGTTCTAACTTTGTCTAATTTCGATTATATCGTACGCTATCAAATTCTTCAAAGCCCTAAGAACAAAGTGGCAAGAAGATAATTTAGACAATTCTACGGTTGATAAGAATTGTGCAATTATTTTATATTACACCATATTGTAATATTAGACGTTCTAATTCTGTCTAATTTCGATTATACCATACGTTATCAAATTCTTCAAAGCCTTAACAACAAAGTGGCAAGAAGATAATTTAAACAATTCTACGATTGATGAGGATCGTGCAATTATTTTATATTATACCATATTGTAATATTAGGCGTCCTAATTCTATCTAATTTCGATTATATCGTACGCTATCAAATTCTTTAAAGCCCTAAGAACAAAGTGGCAAGAAGATAATTTAAACAATTCTACGATTGATGAGGATCGTGCAATTATTTTATATTATATCACATTGTAATATTAGGCGTTCTAATTCTGTCTAATTTCGACCATATCGAACGCTATCAAATTGTTTAAATCCCTATGAACAAATTGGCAAGAAGATAATTTAAACAATCCTATGATTGATGAGGAGCGTGCGATTATTTTATATTATACCATATTGTAATATTAGGCGTTCTAATTCTGTCTAATTTTTATTATACCATACGCTATCAAATTCTTCAAAGCCTTAACAACAAAGTGGCAAGAAGATAATTTAAACAATTCTATGGTTAATAAGGATAGTGCATATGTTTTATACTATATCATATTGTAATATTCAAGGTACTAATTCTGTCTAATTTCGAATATATTATATGCTATCAAATTCTTTAAAGCCCTAAGAACAAAGTAGCAAGAAGATAATTTAAACAACCCTAACGATCGCGCCTATATTTTATACTATATCATATTGTAATATTAGGCGTTCTAATTCTGTCTAATTTCGATTATATCAAATTTTCTAAAGCCTTAAGAACAAAGCGGAATTGTACGTGGGAAGATGCTTAGAATCGCGAAGGCGAATCGATGATTGAAAAAGGAGAGGAAATATTTGTCGAAATGTCGGTTATCGTCGAATTCGTCTGTAACAAACGGACTGCATATTCCTCCCCTGCATTTACATAAAATTTCAAGGCGCGGGAATGTAGAAAAAGCGCGCGCAACGTGTGGAAATATAAGAAATATTCAAACTGGGGTAGTAAAATAAATCTTTACGCAGTCTCGCTGCTTTCCACTCCGGTTAATGAAAACATCAAATTCCGCAAAAATTCGCAGCTCGCTAATAAGTTTTCTATAAAAATACGCCAAAGTGGAAACACGTTTCCAGGCTGACGAATACGTTCTAACGGCGGATTTTACGCGTAAGGAAAAACATAATACACTGGCGAAAGAAACGCATCTTGTTGGCGCGCTTCTCGAATCGCGCATTTCGGTAATCGATATATACGAAAGGTGCGCGCGAGCGGCCGAATCGCTTTTAGTCTCATTTAAAATGCATCGCAGTATACCAGCCTCCTCGTCCCTTTCTCCTCGCGTACGTACGCTAGCGAGCGTTTTCCTTACATTCGCGCGAGTATTTCAAATGCTGTGGCGTTCGTGCGTTTGAAAAACGTCGAATCGAACTCTCGTCAAGTTTCACGCGATACGTCGGAAACGTTTTCTGTCTTATCCGCGTATTTCGATAGTTGGCTATTTTTAACGCGTGTTTATCGATACTTTCCAATTAGTTTCGACGATAACAGTCCCCTACTTAGTCTACGTTCTGTCTATTTTTACCTTCGTCGCTTGTTTACGAGCCGTAAAAAAAACGATGCCAATTTCATCGCCTCGTACTATCTAGTTCGATCTAAAATAATTTCCAGATGATAGTTCATCTACCTGCTATCTATCGGTAGGCAAAGGAGTTCGGCTTTTTACTCGCATGGATCTGAAAATCATTGTACATTGGATAGGAATATCGGTGATGAGATAAAATTCCAAGCGACAAATCGAACCACGTTTTAACTGGATTACGTTAAAAAAGAAAATTCTCGATAACTTGATGTTCGTTCGTTAAGGTCTTACGTTATTTACTAGACTACTAGATTTCCTATTAAATTATATAGAAAATTTCAGTTTCTTAATTGCCCGGTGCGAAAAGTCACGGGAAATTGTTCCAAAGGACGAACTTCTCCGAAAATATTTCTTCTTCGTACGATCGATATTTCTTCTCCGCCCTGGGCAATGATTAAACATGATAAACATGGAATGGTAGTGAGGGCGAGGTATTAATAGCGTCACCTTGGAAGGCCAGCGTTTCCTTCGACAGCAATGTCAGGTTACGTAAGGTGAGAAGAGTAGGACAACAAAAGGGTGAAAGGGCTAATAATACGTGGAATTAATTTTAGCCTGCCACGACGAGATACGAGTCGCATTGTTAATTGCCAGGGAACCTGGAGAGCCTCCATTAATCAACGGTCCATTCAAGGTATAACCAATGAGGTATCGACGGGCCACCATAAATCGTTACATCGCAGCGGCACCGGCGAGAGGAAAGAGCGACCGATCGACCGGACCCGTGCCGCGACTTTCGATAAAATCGTCGTGCTGAAAATACGCGAAAGTCGAAATAGAAGCGGCGTATCGATCGACGAAGGGTGCTCGAGCGAATCTACGAAATGTCGAAGGTCGTAGCTGACTGGGCGACGCCGTTCCTCCTCCGACCGATCGTTTGCCAGAACAACGAAAAACCACGCAGTTTGCCGATCGTTTTCATCGGCCACTCACGACCATTTCCTTCCATGCACGCGTCCGGACACGCTGTTTACGGTTTCCACGTGGCGCCACGCCCCAACCCACCGCGCGCGCCACTTGCCAAAGTCCACGGAGTCCCGGCAAAGTTTCCTAATCGTAGGCCGGGGAATCCCCGACTCACCCACCCCACGGTGTCCCTGTCCTTGCAGATCAGCCGAGAGACGCGCGGCCGGAACAATCGTTGACCAAATTCTCTCGCCGCCTGGAAACCGGAGCCTCCCCTTTAAGCGTCTTTGCTTTAGACCCATCTACCCTTTCAACCATAGACTTCTCCAGAGCTGGCGCTTTCTTCGAAATCCTGGCTGATAACGTTCTCTCTCTGGCAGGAAGAAAGTTTCGCAGCCATTCGCGATACCAAGCGGAATGTTACGAAGTAACGTTCTCGCGGAGTATTTTTGCGCAGTCGAAACGTTCGCGTTATCCTTCTACGTTTAATCGACGCCTACGGACAAGTCGACGATTTATCGATCGCCTGGCGCGATCTACTTTCTAAATCGAGAGCGATCTTCGTGGAATAGAGGAAACTTATTTGCGGATGTGAGGAGACAACGTTTTGTCGCTTGTTTGCGTACGATCGTTTCCAGAAACGGTCCTTTCCACGACTGTCCTCGTCCCAGATCGGAACCGATGATTCTGCTCGTCGAATTTTGCGGGTTTTTCAGCCACCGATGAGAACACGCTGGAAGACTTCGCTTCTGTTCTCATACGAACGATATATTTTCTGGAAAAAGAACATCAGTGGAGACAAATCTGGCAGCAAATCTTCGAAACGAGTTACGATCGAGCGTTTAATCGCGTCTACGAACATCGATCGTCTCGTAGAATCATTTCGGACCAATCTAGCCGTTCGGTCTCCTTTCTTCGAAATGATGTTCTTCAGAAAATAAAGGAAATTTCCCAGGCATTGATGACATCAAGCAAACTTCGTGGCCAGCCTCCGTACGAGTTTAACGTGATTTTCAAAAATACTCTTCCTAGAAACATTTTTCAAATCGTTGCCGACGGCGTTCCTCGCATAATCGACAAGATTGCCCGGTCTTGCTAAATACCAGAGGAGATCGAAGTTTGCGCGATAATCGCGCAGACGACAGAACCTACACCCCGTAGGTGAGATCTGCCGCCGGAAATAACACGCTGCTTTTTCAGAAACGAAGAAAAACCGCCGACTGTTTCTCGCCGCACGACAGATCGTTATCGAACGTTGATCGACGCGTACGAACATCGGCGTTGTTCGATCGAAGCAGGAAGACACGTTGCGTGTGCGAAAATAGCATCCATCTCGTACGATTGCACGCAATCGCGGCCGCGGTTGGTCCGTGGCGTACGGAGATAAAAGCAGGGGAAAAGGGAGGACGCGGATACGGGGGCCCATGGAAACCGCGAGAAATCATAGCCGCTTCTCACCCCGTTCGTCGTTGCACAAAACGAAACGGTTCTCTCGGCTTGCCGCTAATCTCGCGGCCGATCCGATCGGGGATGAGCACGTACCTGTAGGAAAAAAGGAAGGAAAAAGCGGAGGACACGGGGGAGCAGGCAGAGACAGGTTGGAACGGTGGAGGGGATGGAAAAAAAGACGGCGAATGGTAGCAGTAACTCGGTGTACATTCGGCGAGACAAACTTGATCAATGGCCCCGGACGAGCAGAGTCGCGAGGAGGATACGTGTGCGAGGCACACGGAAGCGTGGCGCATTGTACGAAAAGCGAGCGTGGTATTAATAACAATTCTCACATCTGGCTGAACAAACGTACATGCCATACACGAAAGGGGTTGATCGGGTGTACGTGCGTATAAAATATACATAGAATTTCGTCTGTAAACGTATACAGGGACACCAGCGGCGATACCGGCGGAGAGAAGGAAGAAAAGAGGGGAAAAAAAAGGAAGGGAAGAAGCAGGGGGTTAGAAAAGGGGGAGGAAAAAGGAGGAAGGCGGAAAGGAAAGGAAAAAAACGCAGCGAAGCGCGTGATCGTCGGAGTTTTCTCCTGGTGGTCCCCTGACGGCCACGTGGGAGGGAGACGGCGAAAGAGGGGAAAGGATAGGGTGGAAAAAAACGAGGGAGAATAGCAGCGCCACCAGCGCCAACCATCATCCCCTTCTTCTTTCTCTATCGTTGGTGCGCAGAGAGGCAGCGGTGGCTGCAGCGCGTACGTACATTTATTCGAAAGTTCACAAACACGCGGCCAACTTGCACTCTGCTAATAAGTCATCGGTGTTCGTTCGTTCGTCGTCAACCACCACCCAGTAGCGCGCCGCAGCCCCCACTACGGGGGTCGCGTTGCCTCTCGACCGACCCACCCCCGGTTCTACTTCCCCTCGTTCCTCCTCCACCTCCTTCCGTTTCCCCTCGTTCCACTTCGGCTCGGTTCTACTTCGCCCACCCCCGTTTCCCTTCCCAACCCTCTACGTGTACGTAGAACCTTCCAACCGTGTTCGTTCGTGTACCGTATCCTCTAGTCTATGTGTGTGTGTGTGTGTGTGTGTGGATGTACGTCGGTGCGCTCGCGTTTTACGCGAATTCCACCCATCCCCTGTCGAATTCAAACCGACTCACACGCACGCTCGCGCACACCAGCAACGGCGCTTTCAAGCACACGCTAAACTACGCTGCGGTGCGTTCGTGTGCGATACACGGCCGTGTAAGTTAACCCCGTATTTCTCGCGTGTACGTGCAGAGGCATTCGCGTGTGCCTGACGCGCACAGCCTCGCTCCGAAATCCCGTCTAACTATAGAGACGCGCTGCTCCCTTCGTGTACACGCTTACACGTGTACGTGTAGAGGCAAGTTTTTGTAGGCACACCGAGACGAAAAAGCTGACGACCACGAGCGAGCGGCGCGTATGTGCGCGATCGCGATCGCGATAAAGCTTCGCGAAAGCGTATACGGTGGCGCAGCCAAGTTTCACCAATACCGGCAGAACGCTATAGCAAAACATGTATACACGGACAGATACGGTGATGGTACTGGGGCGCTGTTCGTCCTGCTTTAGACAACGCCGGATTGCTCCGCCTCGCTCTGACCGGGTTACGCTTGCAAGCACGCTAGCTCCGTTCTCCTCGGCTCTCTCGCGCCTTCTGTCTTCCCACTCCCCTGCAGCCGCTTCAATTTCTATCTATATCGCCGTCTCCGTCGCTTCGCCTCCGGTTTTTTGCCCGTCTCTGTCGAGAAGGAGCGGTCGGTCGAAAACTGGGAAACCGTGGGTCGCAGCGCTCCCAGCAAGAAGAAGAGACGTAGCTGTGACGACGCGTGGTCGCGGCGAGTAGCGGCGCGCGTTGCGCCGTACTTAAATTACATGATTAAAGGCACTTTAATTAGTTATTCGACGAGAGGGAAATTTATCGTCGAAGCAGTTCGTACTGGTTTTCGCGCGGTTTAATTTCGCCTCGAGCCGGGGATAATCAACGCGACCGCGCCGGTGTTCCACTGTAATTCGGTCGGAGGAACGAGTCGCAGAACGCCGCCACTCGCTTTCAAATATTCGCGTAGACCGGACGATTTTACGCGCGGCAAAATCGATAGGGAAATTTCCACGGAAATTTCATCGCGTTACGCAGCTGGTATTTATAGCGCGCGTAAAGCAGATCGCACGAGACGAGCAACTCGGCAATCCCAGTACGAAACTCGAAGGGGAAAATCGATTTACCGGACCGATCGAGAGGAACGCTCGGCTATGGCGACGCACACGCGAGACGGATTACGTCGGATCCGAATTTCCGAATCGAAGATCAGCACGGGCTATACAGGCAGGCGAAAAACGAAGGGAAAGTCGCGAAACTTAATCAGACGCGCGGTGATGCGCCAGACGAACGAGCGGCTCGTCCTGCACCGGAACAGGATATTTCCCATCGCGCAAGAACGAAAGAGAGAGAACGTTTTTCGTGTCGTGTACGCACACGGCCGAGTATTAAAGAGGCAAGAAACGCCTAGTTCTCCCACGCGAGCCAAAGGATCGGTGCGGAGGGTGTGCAGCAAGGGGAGAAAAAGAAAAATAACGGAGAAAAAAAGGTGATCACGTTCGTTTCTCGCGGTCTGCACGCGCGCTGCCTTTCGCGGACCGACTTTCGACGATTCCATACACACGTAACTACCAGCTGTATCTCTCGCTCGCTCTTTCTCTCTCTCTCTCTCTCTCTCTCTCTCTGTTCCGCTCTCAGCGCGTTGCTCTCCTTCTTCGTCGTGGCTACGGTGAAAGCAGTGCCGGTGAAAGGTGATTGTGGCACATCCCGCGTGCCGGCACCACGCGTGTCTTTCCCCGTGCCAATTTTAATACCAAAATAGATTCCTCCGCCTTCTTCTTGCTCTCGCGCGAGAGCACGCGATCGATCGACGATCTATTTTTCTGCATGTGCGCGCGTGTACTGTGGGAGCGCGACGGGGTGGAAGGCAACGCGTCGGCGGGGCGTTGCGACGAAGAAAATAACGGAGAATCTTGTACGTCGTCGTCGGCGTCATCGTCGTCGTCATCGACGGTTGCTCGTTGTCCAGAGTCCAGGCTGGCGTAATCCGGCCTGCATCAGACTCCCCTTCGCCACCCACGTCCAACCCTCGGTCGTCTGCGTCGCACCCTGCTCGTTCTCGTTCTCCGTCTCGCTCCATAATTCAGTCGACGCTGCGATTGGTCGACGTCGGCCGCTGACGTCACGCGAAAACCGGCAGGATAATAAGGAACGAGGGGAGGTCGGGCGGCAGCCACTGGAGAAGATACGAAAGGGATGCGAGAAGAGAGAGAGAGAGAGAGAGGAAACGAGAGGGAATGAGAGATGCAGACGCCGAAGGGGGGTCGGGAAACGGTGGTAGTCAGGCTGCCACAAAAATACCCTGTCAGATAGAAACTGGCGCCCAAGCCTGGCGGACGCTACCAGCGCCGCTCTGCTACCGACGCTACTTGCACGATACCATCACGCTGATACCGCCTTCGTCTCTTCACCCTCCGCGCTTCCACGACCCAGCTACCGCGTCCGCCCCCGTATCTTTCTCTTGCCACCCGGTATATTTCCTATATTTCATCGGTTTTCTCTCGCCACTCCGCCGGTGACCAACGTGCTCCTTCCAACCCCCACGTGCCACGTTTCTTTGCTCGTCCGCTCTATTCTACGCTCTGGTTGCCCTCCTCGGCTACGAGAATCCCTCGTCGAAGCTTCGCGGAACGTTCGCTGGGAAAGATCAAGGGAGAGAGATAGCGGAGCCGCCGCCTCTCGTAATTTCCTCGTTATTCGTTTATGAAATTTAAATGGAAGAGCTCGGGGAGACGAGATGGTGGTGGTGGTGGTGGTGGTGGTGGTGGTGGTGGTGATGGTGGAGGAGGTGGAAAGCAGGTCGCCGAGGATCGGCGAGGAGGAAGGTCGCGAAGGGAAAACGTGGATACGATGGAAACGCCGCGAAGGAGCCGCTGATGTCAGGTCGAAGGATCGATTTTCAAGGAAGATGGCGTCCTACGGTGGCCGCTCCACCCTCCCAGCTACCCTCACCCTCGCTCTCTGCCACCCACACGTGCGCGCACGTTAAAGCGTACACGTAAAGAGACACACTTACACAAGCCCTGCTCTCTCGTCGCCACCCCTCGCCCTCTTGGAACTCAACGGTCGATGAAGTGGAGTTCTCCTCTCCTGCCTCTCCTCCTCCTTTCTCTCGCTCGCCCTCGCGCTTTCTATTCGCTCTCTCTCTCTCTCTCTCTGTCTGTCTTACGCTCGCTCGTACACACGCGCACATACATGGACACATAGGTACATAGACGCACACAGGGACACGCGCTCTCTCCGCTACTGTTTCTGCTCGCTCACCTACTCGGTACTTTCGAAAAATAAAGAGAGATAAGGAAGAGAGATAGGGAAACGTAGGGCTGTTAAAGAAGAGCCGGAGATAGGCGATGGAAGACGGCCGGGGTTCATTATGCTTCTTGAATCGTAAACAAACAAACAACCGCGACCTGGCAGGATCCGCTCTGTTTCCGAGTGCAGAATCGCGAGCAAGGATCGCGAAGACCGCAATCAGTCGCGATTCTACGCCAACCGACGAAAGGGAGGAAAGACGAGGGGACGGGGTGGCACACGTTCGAAATTATACGCGGCTGAAATATCCATCGCGATGGAAAACAATCCAAGATGAAGTTGACCCGGAAATTTACTCAAATAGCAACTCGGTATCTTTAGTTTGAACAGCGCTCGCCCCGTTCTCTCTGCCGGGCCACTATATATATAACCAGCCAGGCCAGAATCTCCACCGTGAAGCTTTCCAAAGATATACCGGCAATTAAAGCTTTGCGCCTGCGAGTCCGCTCTGCCGCAGGACCAACCTACCTCAAAACTCAAAACTAGAACGATACGCTAAGGTAAGTTATTTGAGCGAGGAACACTTTGCGTGGAATAATCCTGCTTGCGTGTTACGAGACCACGTCGTTGTTCCGTGTAACGAAGAGAAAGAACGAGCAAACGTCGTTCGTTTCGAGTCCAACGGCACGATGTTTCGCGACAAATTGCTCTGGCAGGAAAAAATATCAAACACGAGGCAATGATTCGAGTAACTTTATGCTACGGTTATTCCAGCCTCATTCCTATATTATGGGATACCGTTGCTTTTTAACGTACCAAAGACCAGGCACGAGGAAACATCGTACACTTTAGGCCCAACAGAGAAAAGTATCAGGACAGCCAGGTCCAACGAAGAAAAGCGCTAGGAGAAACAATAAACATCAGGGGCAATCGGTCGAATGATACGGTAGACTCGTTTGAGTCAACGAGTTGTACTTTGTGTGGAATAATTCAACTCGTGTATTATGAGGCACCGTTGCTCTTTGGATATGACAAAGAGAAAGAAGGAGAAAATATTATCAGCAGTGGGGATCGGTCGAATGATCCTACGGTAGGCTCGTTTGAGTCAACGAGTTGTACTTTGTGTGGAATAATTCAACTCGTGTATTATGAGGCACCGTTGCTCTTTGGATATAACAAAGAAAAAGAAGGAAAAGATATTATCAGCAGTGGGGATCGGTCGAATGAGCCTACGGTAGGCTCGTTTGAGTCAACGAGTTGTACTTTGTGTGGAATAATTCAACTCGTGTATTATGAGGCACCGTTGCTCTTTGGATATGACAAAGAAAATATTGTATACTTTAGGTGCGACAGAAGAAAGTATCGCAAGAAACAAGTGCAACAAGGAAAGGTATCAAACACGAGGGAATGGTTCGAACAATTGTACAGTGGATTATTTGAGTCAGCGAGAAGACGTAACACGTAGAAACTGATGGGGGCAAAATAGAAACTGAGTTCAAGAAAGAAGATATTTCTTTCAGTTTCTTTCGTCGATCCATTTCACTGTCCTGCGACGTTATTTTTTAGCAACATGGAGCAATATTTCTTAAGAAATGACGTCTACAAAGCAATCACGAAGATGGATAAGCGAAAATGTAGGCCAAACTCATGCGAACGTCTGCAGTGTTTGGTAGCCGCTCAAAGGTATAGAGATACCAAACATTAGAAGAAATAAACGTATTAAATAGATCGCATGGTGAAAGGAAAGAGACGGGGGTATCGACACTGCTATATGTACATTTTCTTTCGCCTATCTTTACGATAATTCATTATCGACGTCATTTTTCAGTAATGCGTTACGACATACGGATATAAAAATATGGATATTGTGGGAAACTAACAGGAGGATCGTGGGACAAGGTAATAAATCGACGAAAGAGACTGAAGCGAATTAATTATGCGACAACCGCGAATACGTAAGTGAGCGGATACTTGTGAACGAAAGTGTACACACGCGCCGCTAAATTAACATAACTAAATTGACACTGAGAATATTAACATCGAGCAAACTTCTTCCCTTTTTCACGATGACAAACTACGTCCCCGTGAAAAATGCCAGTTAAACTGTCGATGTAAACGATATACACATGCCATAACGTGCTACTCACAATTATTTCGTTCCACTGTATCGAGCATCACGCGTTGTACATACACCAAAGCGGCACATTGTAATCCAATTAACACTAACCTTGACCAGGCCCGGTTTCAAAATTTAATTGAAAATCGTACGTCCGTCGTTATTTCTTCCGTTCGTCCGACTTCGTGTAACATCGAGAAACCGATCAGTCGGATAACGCAAGAATTTACATAAAGTTAGAGGAAGGAAAGAAACAACGATCGACTCTAAATTAAATAAAACGAAATTAACTGAATTCTAAATTAAATTCTCGGGCTGTTCATTTAACCTGGTAAAGTTAACGTTAATCGATAAAGATATATAAATATAAGTGACATAATTCATCGTAACCGGCCTAACAGGAAACGCGGATCGCCGGAAGATGGTTCATAAGCGAATTTGGCGAGTTACTCGGCTCAAACAACCCCGTCTCACCCTGTCACGCGTGATACTCTCGAGCGTCGTTGCCGCCTCCGAGCTTCTAACGCGTAGCGCCAGCAACGTGCAAGTACGACGAAGGTGCGAGCAACCAGCAGCCAGATCGATCGATCGTATTTGTTTATTAACCTATCGGCCGTTTCCATTGAATTATTAGGCTTTCGCGGATACGACGCGCGTAGGAGAGGACATTACGTCCAGATAAATTTTGTGGGTTAGCGGTTACGCCGAGGGACATAACTTTTTCACAGCGAAAGCTGGCGTGCACGCGACGCGAAATACACCGCAGGGGAAAGGCAGAAGTAGCGTTGCTGACCGAGCGGCTGGCGATCGGCCATAGGGACAGGCACGGGCTGTTAGGGCGAGTAACGCGGGCGCGTGCGCGCAGCGGGGGCCGCCGCCGCCGCTCGAAACTTCAAACGTGCCACGTCGGCGCCGAAATTGCAGCATTATTACGAAGTTGAATTCGACCGCAGGAATAATTACGCGCGGCCGCCGCCGCACAGATTAATATTTCCATTCGATTTAGAGGCGATTCGCCATATATTTCAATCCGCGATTAATGACTTTCGCTATCCTGTTCGGCCGCGCCTCATTACGAGTAATCATTCTGTGTACCGGCGTGTCGCTCCGGTTCGTTAGCGGTTCGCGGATTCTTTCGAGGAATAAACGCAGCGTCAACGCGTCCGCTCGTTTCTCGCCGAACAACGACGGAGCCTGCGAGGCCGCCTCGGAATTGAAGAACATTCCGCCACCGATCGTTCTCCACAGGCAGCGTAGTTTCGCGTTGGCAGATAAAGCGTGGCGCGTGGCATGAAGCCGACGATGCGGCGCACGCTTTTCGCGTGACACGTTCTCGTTGCGTAACGTCCGCGCGCTCGTCCGCCATCGAATTTCCGTAATTAATTAGCGCGATCGATAGCGGAGAAATTCGAAAAATTGGAATTTCCAGCGGAACGCCAGCGAGAAAAATATCGGCGCGGAGATATTGGCAAGCAAGAGTGGCCGCACGGGCTGAAATTCAATTTGGCTTTTAAGTAGACGATAGTTTAACACAAAGGACGAGGAACGGCGGTTACGAATCGATGTAATTAAATCATAGCTGGGGAAAAATAGAAAAAGAGGGGGGCGAGGGGAACGAGGGGAGAGAATGCAGGTCGAAATATTGGACGGAATATCGCGCAGCAAAATTCTGGCCGCAGCTAGGCAACCATTTTCATCGATCGCCAGCGACCGAGGGGGTGTGAAAAGGGGTCGGCCATTTTGTTTATCGTGCGCTAATGTCGAATGACCGCTAAAAGTGAATAACAGTTGCTTTTCCTACCCTTCAGTCAAACGTTAACGCCACTCTTCCGCCAGTAAATACGTTCGAATCTAATTCGTCGCAGGAAACCTTATCGACAACTGCTCGCGGACTGATGGATCACGACAAATATTTATTTCCAAAGAACCATCCTACGAACGTGTACGTATTTATATATTTTCCTGATCGAGTAGATGGCCCAGAGTTTTCCACGCAAGCGAGACGAGCGTAAATCGAACGACGCCGAACACACGATCGATGAAGGGGTAACCGCTGTTCTGATTTTCCTCGCCGTGTTTCAGAAGCCACAGCGGCGATCTTAATCCTTCCACGATCCTGCAGTCTTCGTATTTCAATCTTTTGCTCGTTTCAGTAAGCGGGAAGAGAGGCTCGATCTTCTAAGAAGATAGTCGCGCGCGAAAATAAGGATTTTCCCGCGTCTGGTTCGGGAAGCAAAGACGTGGCTCGAACTCGATCACCACCTTGCATAATTGCAGGCTTTTCTTCGTCTCGACGATTACGTCTTTGCGATTTTTCCGATGAAACGTACGATTAAACACGGCTCGCAATAACCTGCTACCCAAGCAATATCAAAGCACCGAAGCAAGCTACGAAGGCGGCGATATCGAATAATCGGCGGATGGAAAGCCCTGACTACGGAAAGGCAGAGCTTTCGTTCGCGTTACGTCATAGAAGCAACACCGCGACTCGTAATTAGCGTGGGTGGGCCTTGGCTGCGATGCTCCGTACGCGAGCAACACTCGCGTAAGAGCGTGGCTGCGTCATCGTGTTACGTGGCGAATTATAAAGAATGGGAAAAGGAAGAAGGGGTGGAAAAACGGTGGAGCGCGTTTTCAGACGCTGTCGCTTTTATCGTCGGAATCGGCGCGGCGAAGGAACAAGCTCGTGGAAAGCGTGACAGGTGTTGGGCGCGGGAACAGCAGCGAGTCGATGATCAATGCGATGTTCGTTGGTGGGCATCCAGAAGCGGCGGCCAGTCCATTAATCATTGATTAAAGTTAACGAGCTATGCTCCGCGCTGTAGACGCAGGAAAATTTGACGAATTACGAAGATCAATATGCAACGTGCCTGATCAATTATCAGACAACTCGCACGCGGCCAACCGTCTTCCAAGCTTCGCGTTCGTGCGATCGTGACCGCCAAAATCTTCGATTTCTCATCTCAGCGAGCTTCCGTTCGATCGTCGCCAAGAGGAAGAAGAAGAAGAAGAAGCTCCGTGAAATCGAACGTTGTAATTCACCGAGGAGGATTCCTGACCATCAGTCAGCTGGCACAGCAGCGTCGCTGCTCCTCCTAATTAATGTTAATGTCTGGCGTTTCGGCGCGGTGCGTCGTCCAGGAAAACACGTCGACGGGCAGCCAACCAAACGGTGAGGAACGGGGCAAAAGTGCAGTTGGGATTGTTAGCCCGCAGTTTCAAGAGCGGCGGCCTCGCGATTGGTCGGCTTTTTGCGCGGGAATCGATCCTACGTTTTCAGGGGATGCCCCGCCTGTGTAACGAGGGAGAGGAGCAATGAACTTCCGGCGCAGGCCAGCTGCCATTGGACGATTCCGCGTGCTGCTACAACGTCATTGGAGCGTCCTGGAACAGCGGCAGTTCGAATGTGACGGCCAAGGATGAAGCTTTCGGTGACGCAGGCTGCGAGCCGAGTTCGCGTCGCCTTTCAATCTACGACGAAAACAGATTCCGCCAACTGGGACGAGCATTTGGCGCGTTAAAACTTGCATAATACGATTATTCTATTGTTCTATCGAACATTATGACGCGAAGGTCACGCAAGACAGCATACGTTCTTCTTGACTTTTTTAATTCAGTTAAAAACCTGCTAGTAGAAAGGAGAACATAGTTTGGACGAATAAAGTTTCCGTACTATGCCCACCAATATTTTTGGAGATACCAAGAGGATGGAAAATAGACGTTTGGCCCGAGAATCAAGCAATCGACCATCTGCTAAATTTTAACGCTGCTTGCCTGGTCTGGTCGCTTTACTAAAAATAGAGCGGCCAGGTGGAACAGCCTGACAGGTTTTATGCTTGTTGATGTAACTACTTCAAGAAAAACTCTACATCTTTATTTATGTATATCCGTGACCTAGAAATCGCTATCACGCAGGAATATTCTAAATAAGGAAAGGTCCGTATTATCGTATCCTTGAATATACATTATGTTTTGGGTTGCAAGGTCTAGGAACAAAGGGACTGATAAACAGATTTCTATTTACGTTGCTTGTAGCCTCTGGCTAAAGCTGTAAGGCTAACCTTTTTGGTACTGTCCTTTTGCTAGAAATATCTGAACGTGCCCCCTATCGATTCCATTGTTTTGTAACACCATGATAATGGGGACCTGGATCAGCATAAACTTATACCTTTATTTATTTCAATATATTTTTCCATTACAAGTTCCTCCACTCGTCCTTCTACCAGTCAACCTACCTCAACCTACCAAGTCTACCTCAACCTCAACAATATCAATGGAACAATTAGGACAAATAACGTTTTGATATTACGACCAGGAATATTCTAAATAGAGAAAGGTCCGTATTATCGTATCCTTGAATATACATTATGTTTTGGATTGCAAGGTCTAGGAACAAAGGGACTGATAAACAGATTTCTATTTACGTTGCTTGTAGTCTCTAGCTAAAGCTGTAAGGCTAACCTTTTTGGTAATGTCCTTTTGCTAGAAATATCTGAACGTGCCCCCTATCGATTCCATTGTCTTGTAACACCATGATAATGAGGACTTGGATCAGCATAAACTTATACCTTTATTTATTTCAATATATTTTTCCATTACAAGTTCCTCCACTCGTCCTTCTACCAGTCAACCTACCTCAACCTCAACAATATCAATGGAACAATTAGGACAAATAAGGTTTTGGTACTACGGCCAGGAATATTTCTGGAAATGTACACGTTTAGCCGGAAATTCGAATAAAGCGACAATTTTTGATAGCGAGGATCTGGCGAGCTGCAAAACGTCCATAAAATGAAGTGGAAAAGACCTATGATTTATTATGTTCTTCCTCCGTAGTGGCGAAGAAACTGTACCATTGGTAACTTTACGTTAAATCGAAATAAAGAAATCCGTGTGTTTCTGGATATTGACAGCAGAAAGAAAGGAATCTTTAAAATTAGTCGGAAGAGGAGGAGAGTGGGAGGTAAAAATGAAGGAGAAGCGCATGCGGACGCTACTGTTAAGCGTCTTTGTTACGCTGAATATGCGTATTAATTCAGTAATTGTACATATTAGTAAATGAGCTTATTCGATGTATGCACATACTAATCGACCAATAAATGTGAATAAATTTACGATAGTTTCATAAATGCGAATACATTTACAAGCGTCTAGTAAATGCGAGCAAAGTTGCGATTAGATAGATATTTTTACATCTAATTGACACTTTTGCCAATACGAATGACCATAGTCAATACAAACATTTCACGTTCTCATTGCTACGTTTTACCTGAACCTTCGTTTTCGACAAATACGTTTGCCAATGTAGCAAATTGAACGTGCTGAGTCAAAATATGCCTCGTATTTCGCAGATACAAAATCATTCTAAACTGCGATAACAAACAAATCTGCTACGATACATCGAAAAAGCCAACGAGTTTCTCGCAGGAAAAAATCGCGCCAAGTGAAAAAGAATGAAAAACAGGAAATACGTTTCCACCGCGGGAATGTCTACGACACTTTCACCACGCATCCGATGATTTCACGTTGTTCGACTCTCCCGACGACCCTCCATTAACGTCACCATACATCGTCGAAGAGAAAACCTGGTCGTTCACGAGGAGGGTTGCGGGAGAAAGAGAAAGAGAAAGAGGAGAATCCCCTTCTTTCCAGCCGATCGTTCCGTTTACCAACGTCACGGACAAAGATGACCCCCGTTGCCACTTTAAATACCAGACGCCTCCTTAGGAATCACCTGTTGACTGCATTTCCTTGCCGCAAGGAAATTACAGACACAGCGATCTCGTGCGAGGGCAGTGAAACTCGAGCGGAAAAACTTTTCCAACGATCGTCGATCCGTTTACCCAAGCGCGGCTACTTACACGAGTCGCTTCTTAACCTACCTATCTACCGTTTCTTCACCGTTTTTCCTGCTTCTTCGTCCGTTTTGTCTATCGTCTATTCTGCTCTCTCTCTCTCTCCCTCTCTCTCTTTCTCTGTCTATCTATCTATCCTTGTCCTGGTTGGTCTCGTCGAACCGCGGCTTCTTTCGCTCTTCAACGTTGGCCAGAGCGACGTGGCTGTCTCTGTTCGGCCCTTTTAATGCCGCGTTTCAACGAAGAAAACTTCATGCTCCGTGTAAAGTGGCATAATTAACTTGCCGTGGCGACTTCTTAATTGCGGAGGAGGAAAAGTTCAAGGACCGAGCCGCGTGTATTTTGCAGCGGATCGCGCGAAAGCCCGCGGTAAGAGCCGAAGGGGCAGAGAAGGGGCAGCAGAGGGGGGAAAAGCGAGCAGCAGAAATCGCGTCAACACCGGTGATTAATACGATAACGAGGAAAGGAATAAGGGAAAAGATGTTTACCGACCAACGACGCCGACTTCTGCTCCGTTCTTAACCGGACGTTAAATGATTACATTGGCAATTACAGCGGAATTACTGTAAGCTCAGATTTCACGATTCTCTTGTCCGATTTTGATAGAAAACTTCCTCACACGCGCGTCCACACCCCTCGAGCTAACGATACGCTGTTCTACGAGGCTGACTTTTCCGCCAATTAACCCCCGCACGAGACGTTCCGGTCTTTCGAGTCGTTCACGTTGAATATGTTCCCAGTTACGATACAATCATCCTCGTCTTCCTTACACTTCGTACAACTCCACTAGGAAAGGAGGATATTTACGACCTTCGCTAGCCATAGCTTGAAACGTCCATCTGCATCGGTAGATCATAGGAGACTTGATAATTCCAATTGTGTTATTTAATTTTAAAGAGTCTTCCAAAGTTTCAATTTCTTTTAGTTTCATTCTAATTGGATTCTACTTTTGTTTTACCAATATCTTCCTGAAAGAGACTTTCTCATTTTCCTTACATTTTGTAGAATTCCTAGAAGAGGAGGATATTTATAATCTTCACTAGCCATAGCTTGAAACGTCCATCTGCATGGGTAGATCATAGGAGACTTGATAATTCCAATTGTGTTATTTAATTTTAAAGTGGCTAGCCATAGCTTGAAACGTCCATCTGCATCAGTAGATCATGGGAGACTTGATAATTACAATTGTCTTATTTAATTTTAAAGTGGCTAGCCATAGCTTGAAACGTCCATCTGCATCGGTAGATCATGGGAGACTTGATAATTACAATTGTCTTATTTAATTTTAAAGAGTCTTCCAAAGTTTCAATTTCTTTTAGTTTCATTCTAATTGGATTCTACTTTTTTTTTACCAATATCTTCCTGAAAGAGACTTTCTCATTTTCCTTACATTTTGTAGAATTCCTAGAAGAGGAGGATATTTATAATCTTCACTAGCCATAGCTTGAAACGTCCATCTGCATGGGTAGATCATAGGAGACTTGATAATTCCAATTGTGTTATTTAATTTTAAAGTGGCTAGCCATAGCTTGAAACGTCCATCTGCATCAGTAGATCATGGGAGACTTGATAATTACAATTGTCTTATTTAATTTTAAAGTGGCTAACCATAGTTTGAAACATCCATCTGCATCAGTAGATGATAGGAGACTTGATCATTTCAATTGTGTTATTTAATTTTAAAGAGTCTTCCAAAGTTTCAATTTCTTTTAGTTTCATTCTAATTGGATTCTACTTTTGTTTTACCAATATCTTCCTAAAAGAGGCTTTCTTATTTTCCTTACATTTTGTAGAATTCCTAGAAGAGGAGGATATTTATAATCTTCACTAGCCATAGCTTGAAACGCCCATCTGTATCAGTAAATGATCTAGGAGACTATAATAATTTGGATTGGGTATTTTCAATCCCAATTGTTTGTTATTTTGCTTCCAATCGTCGAATATTTAATTGTCTACCTCATATTCTATATTTTAGAAGCAATTACTCGCATCTGTCTTATTTAATATGAAACATATGAATTAGTGTAGAGAAGCAAAGAGACAAGAATGGAGGAGGTTGGAAGAATACGAAAGTTGGAAAAACTATTTATCATTGATAATACTCATGAATATTTCTAGTAAGAAATTATATACAATATCGCAACATGTCACATTTATGCGATTGCTATTTCAACCACGTTGAAGTACAACTAATCTGTACCTGTCTAATCTACAGGTGAGACAAAATAATGTAAACACAACTTTTATATATATTTCACGATACTGTACATACATATACGACGCACACACGATACGCAAAATGTACTTACTGTAATTTACTGTAATTATTTAATGTAATTAAGATAAAATACCGCCATGCAAATTATTACAGTCGCCTCGATAACTCAAAACTCAAGGATATCAATTAGGAGTTAAGTTATACACGGTGTGTCTAGATTTCTCTTGATTCTCTTCAGGGTATTGGTCGGAATGGCTGGTATATTTCAAGCACCGCGTAGCCAGGCTTCGAAATGCAAACGAAACATATAGTTATCGATTAAACCAGCTCGCCACGTCCAGTTACAAATCACTCACGCGACCGTGTGTATAATGAGCCACGCTGTGGGCAAACTACGCTCGTCGCTCGACTTATGTTTATTCCGTTAGCTGCGACGGTTACATCATAAACTCACGTAGGACGAAGCAGAACGAAGGGGAGAAACACGAAGATGGAAGAACGACGAGGAACAGCGAAGGTAAGAAAGGGGTAGGAGAAATTAACGAGAAAGTTGATTCGCTTATCTGGAAACGTGATACGGAACGATATTTTTCAACATTTTTCATTTTTCTTTTTTTTTTTTTTAACGCCAGTCACGATACCATGCGACGTATAATACAATTCCTATTATTATGGCGTATCCCGTGTAAATACGTCTATTTTCGTAAGGGCGAGGACCATTCTTAGCCTCGTACAGAACTTGATAATTGACACGGATTATCTGGCAGGCGATCAGAGCCAATGAAAACTTGGTACACGTGCAAAACAACGATCGAGAACGCGATGCACAAGGGGTGGTGCAAGTAGCTCGGAAAAATCAAATCGTAACTTTATTTCGGCTAATTCGTGCTTGATCTTAGCTTGGATAATATCGTTACAAAGTTGAAATTCTCCGTATTGTTTGTTATTATGGTACTTGGATTTAAAAAATCACGTTCGTTCACGGTTTTGCGATATTTTTCTAGTCAGCTAAGATGGAAGAACATTTTGTAGCTATTTTACACGCGGATATGTTCGAACGTTAATGCCGAAAGATAGAAATATTGGCGCAAAAGGAGGATGGAAAACACGACGCAAAGGCTGGTAGAAGTAGCTTGGAAAAATTAAATCAAACCTTTATTCCAGGTAATTTATGCTTGATTCTACCTTGGATAATTTTATTACGAAGTTCAAGTTCTCCCTCCACATTCCTTCTTTTATTATTAATACACGTACTACGCCTGGACGAAAAAAAGATCACTTTTACGGTTTAATTATATTTTTGTTGTTAATTAAGACGAAGGAACAGTTTCTAGGGATTTTAAGCGTAGATACGTCAAATATTAATGCAAGAACAGAGATTTAATATTAGAGGCGATTTCAATTTTCCAGAAAATTATTTCCATCCTACATACGTGTACTATACCGTGCTTCTCAAAATTAAATAAAAATCGTCTACCCTCTACCTTCCCGTTTCTCATCGCACAGTAGCCAGTGGTTGTACGAACTTGCGAACAAAATTATGTTATACAGATTGTCACAAACCGATGACCAAATATCGGCGCGGTTTTCTTCAGTTTTCAGACGTCGAATAAGACATTTTGCATAAACAAGTACCTTAACAATTTTCAGTTTGATACTTTTAAAAATTCATGGAATAATTTCTCGCAGGAAAATACAAAAATCGAGGCTTGCGGACAATTTATTTCACGGAAGACCGTGACATTGCCATGAAGTACCATTATAGTCGGCGGGAAAACACTTTTGCAGCCCTTCGCTGCTCACAAATTGGGAATCCAGGGCGCAGAGTTAGGCAATCGGTGCCGGATTGAATCCGCAGCCCTCGGATAATACGACCGCGTCGCTGTATAAATTCCTCTTCGTCTCGCATCTCGAGAGTCAGCAATGTACCGTTGGATCGCCACGGCGGAATAAGAAGACCGGCGATTAGAGGAGCCGGTGGCATCGCGAGATTCGCAGTTCGCCTTGTCTCGTAATCGAAATCCACCCCACGTGGCTCATCGAATTGCCGATTTTTCGAGGCTAATCCTTCCGCAGGAAATGGGACGTGGTTGACGATCCGGGCTTCCAACAGGATCGCAGCGACACTTAATCCTCTTGCACGGAGAATAAAAGGATAGGAGAGTGTGTGTTTTTGTGTTTGCGCGTGTGTCTGTCTGTCTGTCTACGGGTTTATCTGCTGTCTGCCATCTTCTCACATTATAATTGCGCGTTGCGAAATTTTTACGTAAGCACACGGACGAAATCGTTCTGTCGCAGCCGACCATTTCACGGAGTTTGTATCAGAGACGCAAAATGACGTCTCTTTGCAAGCGAACGATTCAGCGAAAATGAACTTTCATTTAGGCGGAGCCGATTCGTCGATAAATCCGAAAGAAATTTAGAAAGCAAGCCAAACGATTAAGAAATGTTCGTTTCCAATTGCTCCGGTTTCGAGTAACTGTGTTACGAACGATTGTGATGTTTTTCGGCTACCAGTGACTATATTATCGATGATAGTAATTGCTACAGATAACTGGAATTTTCCTCGGTTACCTCGCTAACCATTGTCTATAGGGCGAATTTTTATTTTGCATAATAATAAGCACTGTGTTTGTTTGGCTGCCGCTAAGCAACGTTGATTCGACAAGGATTTTTCCCGGTTACATGTTCATCGGTGTTCATTGACAACGTAGGAAAGATTAATTACAAAAGCTGTGTATTTTATAAACGAAAAAAACGACATGAAAATATAGGAAAGAGAGAAGAGAATAAGAGACATCGTAGTGGAATATTAAGGCAAGATAAAACTGTCGTAGTGCAATTACATCTTCTTCTTTGTTTTATTTATCTTAGTCCGTTGTTTCACGTATTTTCGTATCGTTGTTCCGCTTAATAAAATATAGAAGTTTTCTAATTAACTGGCTTCACGTTGTCAACGAATACGTATGCTAACCATCGGTAATGTTAATAATAATCGACAACGGTCGACTGCAGAACGAGAAAAAATTTTTGCCATCGATAATGGTTATCGGTGAACAAAATAAAATTCCAGTCATCGTTACTGCGGTAAGCAAAAAAGATTTCGGTCATTTATATTGGTTACTGGTAACCGAAATCAAATTCCCGTCATCGATAATGGTTATTCGTAACCAAAATAAAATTCCCGTCATCGATAACGATTACCGGTAATCAAAAAGGCTTTAATCATTTATGACGGTTATTCGCAAGTAAAATTTCCTTAATTAAGGATAATTAACTCTTGTACCATAATTTTTGAAATTTATCTTATGGCGGTTACGATGCCTGTTTCGTATTCCTCTTTTGTCCTCGTCTATTTATTTATTAGTTTATTTATTTATATGTTTAGCATTTAATAAAATCATTAATGAGAAAAAAAAGAAAAATAAACGCGGAAACAGAGGTAATTTATTATTATAGTGTTTGCAGGATTAAATAGTATTTATTAGTTAATTACATGAAGTCGAGGAACTTTGTTTGTTTATGAAATTTGTTTCGTATTCCTCTTTTGTCGTCATCTATTTATTTATTTATATGTTTAGCGTTTGATAAGATCAATAGCGAGAAAAAAAAGCAAAATAAACGCGGGAACATGGATAATTTATTATTATAGTGTTTGCGGGATTAAATAGTATTTATTAGTTAATTACATGAAGTCGAGGAGCTTTGTTTGTTTATGAAATTTGTTTCGTATTCCTCTTTTGTCCTCATCTATTTATTTATTTATATGTTTAGCGTTTGATAAGGTCAATAGCGAGAAAAAAAAAAGAAAAATAAACGCAGAAACATGGATAATTTATTATTATAGTGTTTGCAGGATTAAACAGTATTTATTAGTTAATTACATGAAGTCGAGGAGCTTTGTTTGTTTATGAAATTTGTTTCGTATTCCTCTTTTGTCCTCGTCTATTTATTTATTTATTTATGTGTTTAGCGTTTAATAAAATCATTAACAAAAAAAAAAAAGAAAAATAAACGCGGAAACAGAGGTAATTTATTATTATAGTGTTTGCGGGATTAAATGATATTTATTAGTTAATTACATGAAGTCGAGGAGCTTTGTTTGTTTATGAAATTTGTTTCCTATTCCTCCTTTGTCGTCATCTATTTATTTATTTATATGTTTAGCGTTTGATAAAATCATTAACGAGAAAAAAAAGAAAAATAAACGCGGAAACACGGATAATTTATTATTATAGTGTTTGCAGGATTAAATGATATTTATTAGTTAATTACACAAAATCAAGGAGCTTCATTTGTTTAGAAAACAATTATATCAACAACATATACAAGTGTACATATATATACACTTCTTGTGTACAAAGTGCAGAACTAATTTCTTTCAGATTTTTCCTAAACTGAAAATAAACTAATTCGTCGACAACAGCTTCTTGCTATATATGTGCCCAGTACAATAAGCTTGAACAGCCTTACAGAAAACACCTACAGGCGTAGGTGAAAAATGTATTTATTCTAAAATTGTTATATCAAATCGTCGAATGTTATTATTTTAATGCGCGTGTTACAGAGAAAAGCTGATGAAAAACGCTGGGTTGCGTCTGTTTTCAACACGTTTGCCAAACGAATTGTTCGGTCTTTGCGTCGATACCGCGCATCATCGTAGTTCGCCCCGTTCACTGCGTTTCTACGTTCCCTTTGAACCCGACTTAATTTCTGTTACAGGGGTATTACGCCGAGGCCATTAACTCGCCTCGTGTAACTATTAACTTCCGGCGGATCTGAATGCCACACACATTTATAATAATTCTTCTGCGCTAAAAATGACTGCCAAGTAACGAATCAATGTTGCGTTTATACGTACACCTACACGTACGCATATACGCGAGAATAAATCTGGCTTCTACGTGACTAAGTGACTCGCTGTAGAAAGCGCGTGCATTTATCAAAATGATAGCGCGCCGAAGGATGGGCGCGCCAACGTTCTTCGAATTTCTCAATCAGCGTAAAGAGCTCGATGAAGCCCGACGAAGAACGAAAAGTCTGCCGAGGGACCGATATTTTCAATTTTTCGGAAAAGATCGAGTCGCTGTTCCCTGTCGTACGAATAATTGTGCCATTAAAGGGTTGGATTTAAAACGCTTAAAAGTTGGTTGTGTCAAGGCAGTGATCAAGTTTTGGTAAACATAGAAATAGGGAATTCTACTTTTAAAAAGCTGAACTCGCCATTAACAATAGAACCACCGATAGTCAACACGAAGCTATTTCTACCAAAAGCAGTGAAGATCACTGGTCTTTAAAAAATACCCAACAATGGAATATTTTTATATTTATTGGTTTATTACTTTCTTACGGAAGCAATTCCATGTTATGTAGTACATTTTTGGTATTTTTAATTCATCTGGGACCATGATCCCTAAACGAGGATTGACACATTTGTACAAAAATTGTAGAACCAGTCGTTTTGACTGCTGTGGCGTTTCCAGCGTTAGCATCTAGCGATCCAGCGATCGATCCGGAATTCTCCTGTTAACTGATACGCGGTGGAAATTAGAAAAACGTGTGTCAAGTTGTAGACAACGAGGAAACTGGTTAATTGGGGTCCGATAAACAGAGTGCAGGACTCCTGTACACTTTGACAAGTACCAGTCGTTTCGACTGCTATTGGTACAAGTAGCCTTGATACAAATGTAACAAATTTGAATTTAGTTTGAAAATAAATTAAATTAATTAATAAAATAAATTTGAGAATAAATTTGTAAACCCAGTCGATTGGACTGGTGTGGTAGTTCTAGTGTTAAACATCGTGCAAGATGTCAAGAGATCGTTCGTCCCTGTAATTCGAAAACTAATTCGACAATATTTGGCGAACAGCAAAATATCGTATTTTGTACAGAAACTTTGCTGTTTTCTTCCGTGTTTTCGCGAGAATCGTATTATTGGAAGAATTTAAATGCAACAACGATCAGATCGATTTCGATTCTTAAAACAGTACAGCAACAGCTTTAGCCCAGAAATTCGAACGAATTACACAGATTACCATACAAACATGATTTTTATCCCACACAACATAGGCTTTTCATTTTTTATTCTTATCGCGAGAAATAAAAATTTCTACTTTGGTCACGGCTCCTATATTTCTCTAATTTTCTTGCTTCCAAAAATTGTTAAATAGATTCTTCTTGTAATGGATTCTAAAATAGACTGCTGCATGCACTCTGCAGTCATTGAAATTTTATATTCCGTAGACTGTAATAAAATTCATTCTTTATATTCCATTTATACGTCTCTATCCTACAGCTATTTAAATCCTTCGCGGTTCATCAATTATAATAGGTACATTTTACTTATAATTACAGTTATTTACACTTTTATTATTCTTCCTTTTGTTCATTCAACTGTATGTAAATTCTTACATTATCCGATCAATCAGTTTCTCAATTTTCGTTAATAGAAGAATCTACATAAAGTCAGACGAACGAAAGAAATAAAAAAGGATGAACGTGGAATTTTAAATTAAATTTCGAATGTTATTATTTCATTGTTGAATTAATCGCCGACAAAAAATACTCATACGTTACGGAGTATCTTTAATGGATGTAAAATATTTGCACGAACTTCTGCCAGATTACAACCAACCTTCCCATTCTACCGTGAACCCTTTGGGAGACAAACAGTCCATATAACTGGAGTTCATGCAGTTTACTGATTTACTATCTGCGATTTCTCATTCAAATAATAAAACGTTCGCATAGGCAAAGTAAGGAGATTGAATCAACAGGACTCTGCTTAGTTTGGAGGCTGACTAAGAGGTCGAATAAAAAATCCAGGATGCTGGAAACATACGAAATGTTGAGATTTTCCGAATGGAATATCAGAAACGTTTATTTCCAAAAGAAGATATTCTGTTGCAACAAATTTTCGCCGAAGGATTAAAAGAAGCTTGAAAAGTGCTGCTCCGAAAATGTCAAGCTTCCCTCTCGCATTTCCATGCCCGATTCAAATTCCACAGATTTGAAGTTCCTCCGGCTGCTTTCAGATATCGTCGCATTCAACGACCGATTAAAATCTCGAGGAATAAAATAGTTTCAAGCGGTGGAACTAATTGTACGTTTACGGCGCAACTACAATTTCGCTAGTTTCAGGTTGCCCTAGCGAGAATTTTTAATTTCCGCGCGGCAAAAAATTCCAATCTGCCTGTTCCGCGAGATCGCAATCGCAGAAATTTGCAAAACCTCCGACAAACGCGCTCTACGAAAATTCGCAGAAGGGAAATTTCTATCCGCTAGATTTTTCGTTTCTCGTCGAACCTAGAAAACGTGGTTCGCATAGTCCGGATGACTTGGAGGCGCGGTCACCGGGTCCCCTTCGGCTCGTTGTGTCTAAAAATGAAGCAACTGGTCCTGCCACGTTCTGAAATAGGCCGATTCCTAGGACAGCTGCGGGCTACAGAATGCAGCATAGAAGCGGACATAGAACGAGAAAGGAAGAATAAAGTAAAAGAGAGAGAGAGAGAGAGGAAGGTAGAGGGAAAGAGGAGGTGAAAAAGAAGGAGAAGAGGAGATTCACCGTTAGAATCGAAACGATACGCGACCACGGTGGTCCAGCGATACGATTCCACCACCAATCACACGATTTAGGATCGTCGAAAGTGCTCGAAATTCGAAAGCGCGCCTAACGTACGTACGCGACAGGATACTTCGATATTCTTTCGCAAGCGGCGACTTTTCGTTATCGTCCGTAAGAAAAGCCATTACAAGCGACCGGTTCTTCGAAACGAAACAAGAAGTGCAAGTTGCGGCGGATCAACCGGCCACAGAACGATACGGCGAGGACAATTAGTAGCCTTGCGAGGATGTTGCTCGTTCGTTTCGGGATCGAGATAAGATTTAACATCTGAACTATGTATATACAGGGTGGTTGGAAACTGGCGGTACAAGCGGAAAGGGGGTGGTTCTACGCGAAATAAAATTTTTTTTTTAATTTCTCCATCGAGACAACGATTTTCGACTTCTTTTTCTCGACACCCTGTATATGTATACAGATCGAATAACACGTAAAAGGGGGCAGGACGCGATTCCGTATGGAAAAATAAGAAAATAAGGTGGAATCAAATTTTCTCGGTTTCAACTTAGTTTTCGAGAAAATCGAGTTCGAAAACCTGTGGAATAAGCTCAAGTATATGAAATATATGAACATGGCTAATTACCGAGTGGATACGAGCAATAGGATATCATCGTAGAAGCGAAAACAGGCAACAAATATAAGATAGAATTTTTCCGTTTACGACTTTATCTTCGAGAAAATTCGACACTCGAACGTGTTCGGTTGAGAATCGATCTGCTACTTGCACGCCTATGATAAATTGTCAAATTTATTTTTTCGGAAGCGAGCAGTCTTGAGAAAAAATTCTATTCCACGTTCTCGCCTTATTTTTACGATGTAGAGTGACGTGCTGTCGATCATTTAGTCCCGTCCAGTCCAGGTTTCGTCATGTTCGCGTATACTTGATAAATATTCAAAGTCGATTTTCTAGAGAATTAAGCCGACGATGGAAACACCTTATTCTATACCTTTTCCCTATTTTTCCACAAGCATAATTGCATATTAGTTGGTTCATTTATTTGCATAATAATAATAATTATTCGCTACATACGTTGTCAACAATTAATTAATTCTTTTTTTAATAACGTTGACCACAAATGGTCAACGAGACTTTGAACTTAACAGCCTCTATTTTATAAGAAAAATTCTACTCAAAAATCATTTTGGATTTCAATCAAAAAATGATAATAATAATGATGATATAATTAAAAAGAAAATGAAACGTTCGACTTCTATTGTGCTCGGTATTTACTTCGCCCCGATGAATTATTCAAAAGTTGTTTTAGTTGGTATAATTTGTCAGAAGTTAGTAATCTAGGATAACATTGAAATCCATTAACGCAAGACCTATGTCGGTCAGCTTCGCGCTGCTATCTGTACTAATTCATCTTATTGTTCGAAAAGTTACTTTTACCTGAGCAATCCATCATGTGGCAACGTCTCAGGTACCAACGATTCAACAGTGCGTGGCTATATCAATTGTAAGAAAAATCTACGTCCCTCGTTGCCACATTACACGCTGTTGTTTTCAAGTTAGAGTTTGCCAATTATCCGGCGAAAATGAACTGTCTAATTCTGCGTATCGCAGCCTGGCGATCTAATCCATTAAATACGAGTGTCCATTTCAACTACCTGAAAAATCCACAAAGAAAGGAGAGCAAATCCCAGGTGACCTGAAGTCATAACTTTGCCAATTATCAGGAGGAAATCAATTTTTAAATTCTGAATGTTAAAAGAAAGACGGTGACGGTCTGACCTGGTCTGAGACCCAAACCGATAATCTAACCAATTAAACATGTAAGTCGCTTAAAGCCGGCTGAAAAATTCAGGAAAAAGGACGGTGCACCTGAATGAACAGGAAACGAGAAAGCAGATTGACGGCCTCGACCTGTAATTTGGAAATTATTGGAACAAAAGGAATTTTGTAATTTTCTATACATCGAAAGAAGGACGTTAAGGATCGACGGAAAAGGAAGATGCATCTAAAGCTGAGACAAACGCGGAGATCAACGATGCCATCCACGCGGTGCAAGGACCGAAATATCAAAAAGTGAATATAGGCTTTTCGACGAAAAAGATACCAGTGACCTTGAGATTAAAAAGAACGCATTTGCGGTATAAATAGCATGCCGCTAGAAAGTGTGCAACTTTCTTCTAAGAAGCTTTTCATACGAAGAATGCAGATGTTCAAGAGATTCTGAGGATCCTAAAGCTACCTTAAAGTGAGAAATCCGCAAAAGGGGCGATAGGCCAAGAAGGACACGTGATAGCACGGAGATGCCAGATGCGCAAGGACCGAAATCCCAGGTGACCTCTGGGTGGAGCCCATTTTTCTACTCGCACGGTGACGAGAGATGCACATGCGGACACGGTGTTTCTGGTTCACGGTCGAGTCACAAAGTGGCCGGTTTAACTTTTAAATGGAGTGCAGGGCGAGGCAGTGGCGGACCCGAGGAAGGGATAGGCAACAGAGAACGAAGCTACCAGGCAGAGGGAAAACTGTGCGACTCGAACTCGGTGCAAGTAGGCATGGCTTCCTGTTGGCAGCCGATGCGTGACGCCCACACCAGTCATCTAGCTTCTTGCAAACGCGCCGGCGAAACCACCGGCCTCTGGCATTTCTCCTGTCCGCTGACGGGATCATCGAAGGCACGCTGACGCGTCCTGAGATCGGTTCTTCGTCCACGCGTAACGCGTGTGCCGGTCTACGTCCTGTTTCTGTCGATGCTACATCCTCGTGAAAACGTATGGAACCGTTAACGGTGGCGCGGCATTTCCGTACGGTAGGTGCGGTTCAGCAACAGTCGTGCGACCGTTTTACTGTTAGACCAGGCCACCACGTTGTAATTATCAATCGTTCGCGTTTATTTTTCGCGGGCAAAAAACTGTTTCCTCCGATACGCGGCCGGCTACCTCGTCAGCCTGGAATTATTTCGATCCGCCGGTCAGATAATGTTTAATTTTAATTTTTAATTCGAACACGCCGGGTTCAGCGATGCTGCGCTCTCTCGACTGGAACGCACGCCAGCCCGTGAATCCAAGCAAATTGGAAATATACTTTCGTACGGCGGAGGAGTCGTTCGGAGGACCGCGCTTGAAGATCGCTCGCTCGCAAATGTTGGCCGGTTGCACGCGCAATGATAACTTGACGATTCCTTTCGGAGAATGGCACTCACGGTCTTTGTATCGTTCTTTTTCCTGCAATTCTAATTCACACGGGGTCTCTGTGAGCAGATTACGCGCCACTATGTTACGTGATCGATCGTCAGATATTTTTTCTCTATTTATCGATATTTGAATATATAGATCTTTGAAGGTTGATAGTAATGCGGATTATCAGGATAAATAAATTAGGATAAAAATAAAATCAAGATAGATTCACACAGGTCTCTGTGAGCGGATTAATGCCACTATGTTACGTGATCGATCGTCAGATATTTTTTCTTTATTTATCGATATTTGAACTTTTTTTTCAACAGATTAGAATTACAACAGGGTCGTAGAAGACGAGGGGCAATTACGAGTAACGTAAGACGCGCGTAGATCTGTGCAGGCTGATATTAATGCGGATTATCAGGATAAATAAATTGGGATAAAAATAAAATCAGGATAAATGCAGGTAGTTGTACTATGTAATATCGTTATTGTACTGGTATCGTGTATCGGTATTGTAATTTAATTTTCTACTCTTTCCTCGTTTTTCCTCCAGCAATTATAACTCACACAGGTCTCTGTGAGGAGATTACGTGCCACTATATTACACTATACTACGTGATCGAATATCAGATATTTTCCAACAGATTATAATTACAACAGGGTTGTAGTAGATAACGGGTAATACGAGTAATATAAGACGCATGTAGATCTATACAGGTTGATATTAATGTGCATTATGAGGATAAATGCAGGTGCTTGCATGTATAGCTAATAGAGTTTACCTTAAGTTATAATTATCATTATGCTTTAACGTGCATGTGTTTTTGTTTATGCGCACGTTTTACGATTATTGTTCTGATTTATTTCCTATGTGCAACTGCGAGTGACCGCAGAGCTGTAAGGCAGGTCAAAATACACGATACGATTATGATTCTAATTACTCATTATGTTCTTATGATTAGTTTACTAGTATACTTTCTCAACTATCCTTCATACTATGCTTCTTGTATCATCTGTATAGTCGCAAGATAGTAGCTGCACATATTTTTCAAGAATGAAACGCTGTATGCCTGTGTGCCACATTGTTACGCCACTTTGTGCTCGCTTATCTGCTATATTTCTTACACTATACATTTACAACATTACATAACACGTCGTTGCTCTTGAGTCAACGGAAGACTCACGCTCTTTTGTGCCTTGGAATACCAACGTTGTTTTCGTTTGCTAGATACCATCGCCGTTGTTTTTGATCGCCAACCGGAGTTACATCTGAACTTTTCATAACAACACCGGTCGATACAAATAAACGAACGTGTTCTCTAGGACAGTTATCATAGCGAGTCAGATAGTCGAGCAGAGGAGCGTACGGTCGAACGGTAGCATTGAGCGAGCAACGACTACGACATACTCTATCTCTGCACTTGTACTTGCGATGATTTTAATATAATCGACTATTATCATTTTCATATCACTCGTCTCTTTAATAAACCAACCAACACGTTTAATATCCATCTGACTGTTATACAATTTTTAAGGAATTGAATGAGGTTACAGGGCTACTACGATACGTTTGCACGATAAGATATTCGCACGAATGAAATACAATTTGCAGAATTTGTTAATTCATTTAGTTCTCTGACTCGATCGTTTGCACTTGGTTTATTTTAATATGCATTTTCGTTGGGAATTTGATGGATCCTTTGGAAGGAGAAATATTTTATTCGATATCCTAGTTAGTGGCCGGTTAACCGAATTTCTGCGGATTAAATTCACTTATCTAAACGTGAACTCCTATTATTTGAATGAGAAATTGTAGGTAGCAGGCAGAGTCAGTAAACTTTCATTATATGAATTCTAGTTACAACGAACAGCATAACCGAACGAATTATTCTCGAATATATCAAGCCACTGGCGAATAACGAAATGCTACTGATTGGAAACAATTGAATTCTACTTAATTAATTTTCATAGCAAAAGGAAATAGTTCGTAGAAATCTTATGATTGTTTGGTATTCACTATAATAGAATCTATATATCGTTATAATATAATAATAATAATAATAATAATAATAATAATAAATGACGAAAGTATTAGAACATGTGAACGTTCATATTTAGAGATATGCATACAAGAAAATTTGATGAAAATTCGGAAATTTACATAGAAATTACAAGACATTTATCACATTCTAAACAACCAATTGCACGTTACAATTGCATATTTAAAAATATTTAAAACGTTACATTAGTGGGCCTCGATATTTAGCGCTAATTATACGTTCAAATTATTCATTTAAAAATACAAATACAAATTTGAAAATTTACATAGAAATTACAAGACATTTGTCACATTCTAAACAACCAATTGCACGTTCCAATTGCATATTTAGAAATATTTAAAACGTTACATTAGTGGGCCTCGATATTTAGCGCTAATTATACGTTCAAATTATTCATTTAAAAATACAAATACAAATTTGAAAATTTACATAGAAATTACAAGACATTTATCACATTCTAAACAACAAATTGCACGTTACAATTGCATATTTAAAAATATTTAAAACGTTACATTAGTGGGCCTCGATATTTAGCGCTAATTATACGTTCAAATTATTCATTTAAAAATACAAATTTGAAAATGTACGTAGAAATTACAAGACATTTGTCGCATCCTGTACAGACAATTACGCGTTTTAATTACACGTTTAAAATGTATATATACAGATTGGAAATAAATTCAAGAACGAACGTAAAAAGCACAAGCTGCCTGTTGTAAACGTGCAATGAATGTGAGTCGCAAGATTATTTAAACAATTCAACATACGTTACAGTAACAAGCCTCAACGTTTAGAACCAATTAAGACAACTATGTTAAGGCTCTATACTACTTTTTTATCAGGTATACGACCACAGTAAACGCCTTGTAAGTTTCATAAACATTTGCAAATCGCAGAGAATGAAATTGATAAGAAATGGAATTTAAAAAAGCTTCGTATAATACGCGCAATAGGAAATGTATAATAACAAAAGTCACCGCGCGAATTCATGCGAACGTTTTGCTTCCTATGTTCGGATAAATAAAATCCTAATATCTGCGAATTATCGCCATATTATTCAAATTACAGTGAATAAAAAGTAATGACATTATTAGGAACAGGTCCGAAGCGATGAGTATCGTGTGGAACAGTGAGCCGCGTGTTTTGAAAATTGGCCGGAAGTGGCGGCGCCTCGGCACCTTCGAGCGAAACGCTGAAAAGAGCATAACGCGAGGGCAGAAGCCGTGGGAGAAAAGCAGGATGAAACGAGTGGCCGACCTTGAAACGTATCGTACGAGTTCCGTGTAAATGGACGATCTGTGCCCGGCCGAGCCAAATAAGCGGTTTCGAGGTATCGATTTTAATTTAACATTAACGAGCTCGTTCATTAAACTTTTGATAATGCATTGCTCGATAAATTTCGCCAGGTGAACTCTCGCCCTCGTAACAAATACGCGGGGTCACTATTACGCGCCAGCTATAATTATAAAATACTTTTCGAAACGCGGGAATATTTCCGCTACAACTTTTCAGCGTTAACCTCGAACAACGAAATTAAATTCTCGTTAACGCCGTGGATACAGCTCGATCAATTAATCCCGATTAATAAAAGAATAATAGACGAAAATGAGCGTTTTATTCGACGAATTTCATCGACTAGAATTGTCGCGAAGAATTATTACGATCGATGAAACGAATCGCGTCAGTGTAAATCATTGCCATTAGAAATTGTTCTCAGACAAGGATGAGAAATGTGCCGGCGTGTGTGTGTGAATTTAAAAAAAAAAATGGGATTGCCATGAAATTTTAAACGTGGAACAGAGAACTGTGATAAAGAAGGTCGGAGAAGAAACTGTGAATCGCTTCGACTACGAAATAAATGTATCAATTATTTCGTGGATAAGAAATGGAATTTACGCAATGAAATTTTCAACGATAAATAAACGAACGACGAATTAAACGAACGCAGTGCTTCGAAAAAAGTAACTGAACCTCGCTTCGATTATGGATTCGATTGCCGTTAATTGCACGCCAGATATTTCTCACGGCGACAAGAAGTAACATTAATGGAAATAAAATTGCACATATAAATGTATAAATAATCTGGCTAATATATAAAGCGAAAAACTTGGCGTCGACCGTGGACTTAGTCGGCTAACGATCAAATCGGTGAACCGTTTTGCACCTCGTATTCACGCGCAATGGCCCGTTCGTGAGACCGACGACACCGGAAGTCGTCGACCATTCGTACGACAAGGTGGAGACTCGTGGAAAGTTAACGAGCGTGCCACGACGTCGCTCCATCTCCTCGCGTAGATTTATCGTAGATTTCCGATTTACAAGGCAATTCGCGCTCACGCGTGCTGCGATAATAAACATAGTTATTTGGCGAGTAGCGATAGCAACAATAACAGTAGAAACAGCAGCAGCAATAATAACACTTTGAATTTCACGAGCGATGGTATTAACAATTACAATGGTAAAAATAACGACGATCGTCGTAACGAATAACTGATAACTTGCCTGTAACGAGCGTCGTTGTTATAATTGCGAAATGAAGATACGATAATAAAGGAATAGAATACGAAGAAATTGCAAGTGGCGTTTATGATAATTTCCGTATAGTTGCGATATTTTCGTTCGACGATAAACGGCAGCGCGTACGTTCTTGTAAGATAAATCCGTCCAAATCTCACATTTGTCGCTATGATTTCTAAGGGAAAATAAATTGGGAAATTTAGTTCGCTTTCTTACTCGTTACGCATCGATTTTCCATATCGACCTTGTAGTTTCAAGTGTGACACATTATTCTAATTTTAATCGCCACTTAATCTATCATTAAGTAGCTTAAACTTTCATAACAAGTTGAGCCGAGATTAAATGTAACATTGAATACGATAACATATTTCTAAGTATTAGTTAAGTACCAGTTAAATGCCACATTCTTAAGATTAACCTACAACTTCTGAAAATGTACGCCACGTCCTTTCTCCTGGCTGTGAAAATAAATAGAGCCACAGACACACACACACACACACATATATGTCGGGTTATCATTAGAGTTAGGGGCGTTTAACGAATGTTCCCGTGAATCGGTCATCCTTGTTACGTGCTATAAATGATATCTTACTGATACAAACGTAATTACTGCAGAGTTTAACGAGTCATAGCGGTGATGAGATAATCGGGATGTTGATGACGATGAATTTAGATTCGATAGCGAATCCACGGTCAACGGGACGACGAATGCGATTTCTGCCACAGCCTGAGTCGAACTCGACCTACCGATCCACGATTCGGCTGTGTCTCAACGTACTTGTCCCCAGCACGAGAAGAACTTGTCTGACTGACCCTCAGTCCAAGTGGAACTGCCCTTGTGTACTCCTCCCCGTACCTCTCTGTACCCCTCGGGTCAATCTTTGTTTTTAAGGAGAGCTATTTAATTGCTCCGTACCTCTGTTAGGTACAGTGACCGTGGCTACGTTCAGCGACCCGTTATGTCACTTCGAGTCAAAGCCCACTGTCATAAATCTGGGGCATTAAATCATAAACAACTATTTCTCGGTTTTATTGTTTAAGCACAGCTATGATAAGAAGTGTGGACTATAGTATCGGGGACCTTGCCAAATATCCCAAAAGAAAGGCCCCGATGTGCCTTCATCCGCGACGTATGTGTCGGAGTCAGGATGGAATTTTGGGGCGTTCGATGAACCTTTGCTTACTTTACGGATGTAGCTAATGTTTATCGGTACAAATGTGGACACTGCAAGAGGCTGTGAGTAATAGCGGCGATAGGATGGTCGAGATGATGGTGACAACGAATTCAGGTTCGATAACAAATCCGCGGTCCACGGGATGACGAGTGCAAACGTGATACACGATTCGGCTAACTTTCTCAATCAACAATTCGTCCAACGACTAACTAACTCGTAATCCAAATGAAACTGCCCTTATATATTCCTGTCCCCACTTCTCAATCTTTGTTTTTAAGGAGAGTCATACAATCATTCCATACCTCTGTCAGGTACACGTCTCTCCCGTGACCCTGGCTACGTCTAGTGACCTGCTATGTCACCTTGAACCAGAACCCATCGTCCTAAAGCCAGATTCGAACATTAGAACTATTTCTTATTTTTATTACTTAAGTGTAGCTATAGTAAAAGTCTGGACTAGGGTATTGGGGTTTCTTCCAACATTCCGTTCAGGAAATCCCCATGTTCTTTCATCTCCGACATATATAATCCGTAAAATTGTTATCATTCGCTGTACCCATAGACTACGACGTGAAATCTGACAATTTTTTAGAATTATAGATCTCGTTAGATATTCCTGCAAGCCGGTTGAAAATTTCATTTTGCAGCGGAAATATCGGCCATAAAACTCGCAGCGATCATGCACCTTTTGCTCCATCGCGTGAATAATACAACCTCGTGGAACAGCGAGCCTTTGTTTTTTCAAATCACGCGTGAATATCGTTTTGTAGCGCTAGTTAAACGTTGCAGCGAAAACCACAGGCAATGAAATACGTAAAGAGCACAGCGTGTACTCGCGCGTCCAATAAACTGTATGTAAAATTGCTGTACGTGCTGCGTTATTTATTTCGCACGATTATAGACGTAATTGTACGGTAGTAAATACGAGCGCTTGTTGAAAAAGCAAAGAAGCGGGTTGGCGCGGCTCTGTGCAAGGGGCGGAAAAGAAAGCGATACTCGACGATCACTTGCAGGAGCAACCTTGAAAACTCCGCTTCGGAGAAACCACCGTGGAAAAGTCACGGGAACGTTGCACGGGGTTAACGGGGGACGAAGAGAAAAGTAATTATTGCTATACAATGCACGGATCTTTGATCTCTTTGGATAGGAAACCGTAACAACCAGGTAAAACTGTACGCCAAAGTATTTGGAGATTTAGCATGGCAAGCTTTATGCTCGTATCGCGTGCTTTATGTTGAATACTTTGAAATTTCCTTGCGACTGGCTTGATCCTATTGGTAAAGTTTGAAAACGATGTAAAATTGTGTACGTAGAAATTGCAAGGTATTTATTGCACATGTATATTTGATAAAAAATTAATATACCGAGTGAACGGCACTTTTAAGCAGCTCGTAACAGATCAATGAAATTTGAAAAATTCGTAAAAGGTTTCTAGAAGCGAGCCTATGTATATCAGGTCTATCCTGAGAGCTGATATTATATTCCACTTCAGGTTCTTCTTTTTCAGATTAATCAGTTCTTTTGTACGTGCGATTGATGTAAGTGAGAGTGTTTGCCGTTAGAAGCTGCTCCTTCTGTCAGAGTTCTCTTCTATTGTTTAGCGTGAATGAAATCAAGTAAATTAATTATTATTGAAAAGAAAGAAGAAAATAGACCTACAGTCTTAAGTACACGGATTTGTACGGGTCTCTCGTACTTGTGGAAAAGCAGCGACACGCGATCTTCGACAGACGCGTCGTCGTATAAAGAGAACCCGGTTGCAAAGTAACACTGAACGCCATCATCGTGGCGAAACAAAGCGGCTCCGCGGCACAAAGACTATTTCATCCGTCTGTGAAGAAATGTCAAACACGTCGGTTGTCTAAAGGCAACTGGAAAACGAAAGGGTAAGATAGAGAAAAATCGCGGTCTGTGTATTCATAGACGCGGCTCGAAAGAGACAGTGGCGGAAGAAAAACGGAAGGTGAAAGAGGAAGCGAAACGTGAGAAGCCGAGGAGGAAAGGGAAAGCGAAGGAAATGAAATAATCTGACGGCACAAAGCAGACAAGAAGAATCACTCGAGGTGACTTAACTCTCGAAAAGTTTGAACTTCCAACGAAAACCCTTTAACCAAGTGAAAACGACGGATGTAGAAAAAGAGGAGGCAGAGTAAATTTCAATTTCCACGGCGCAACATCGTGTCTCTTTGTCGAATGTTCGAAAGAGGATTCGGCACAGCGTTGTCGCGTTTCGTTTAAAAACAAAGTAACAGGAGGAGAAAAAAGAAGAGGAGAAAGAAAAGCGGATCGGTGTTTCACCTCGCCTTTCTCCGCTAATTACAAAATTAAAGGACCAAAGAGACTGCTCGCGCCGCATGAATGAAACCCCTAATTTACCGGGCAACAGTCGCTTCAAGGTTACAAACGTTTGAAACAGAAACGCGGCGGTAAAAGCTGCGCTGAATGCTCCGTGCATCGTGCGGGGGCAGGGGAGAAGCGTAAAAAGCACGGCGACGCCGTCATCGTCGCCGTAAGAAGAGAAAAAGCAGGAGAACAGAGAATTAAAATAGTGGCGCCAGCAAAGAACAAGATACAAAACCGGCGTGGATGAAGGGAACGAAAAGGGAGGAGAGCCAGTGACACGGTACCGGTAAAAGAAACGAAACGATCGTGATACGCGTCTAGCGAAAGGGGTGACGCGAGTAAAAGCGGCCACAGCGAGCAACAAAGAGGAACAGAGAGGAGCGAAGAGAGAAGAAGAGATGGAAAGATACGTTGGAAAGTGAAAAATAAAAGCGTCCTTCAGCCGTCTAATTATTTTAATTTGCATCGGATAATGAACGCTGCAATTAAAAATAATAAAAAAGACCTGTTCACTCCTCGCGTCCCACGTTGCCTGCTCGCAATGTGCAAAGAGAATGTAAACACGGATGAACGAAGGCTGACGCGCGACAACCAGCCAGAGAAGAGAGGGGAAAAGGAAACGGGAGAAAAAGGTGGAACGAAACGAGGCGAAAATCGGGCTGACATCGAGTCCTGCGTGATAGGGTTAATGAGTCAACGGGTCAATTACACGGCGTCGATTGTAAAGCGCGTTCGAAATACAGCGGAGTCTCGGCTATCCGATTGCCGTTTAGCCCAAGTTCCGTATTTTATCGTGACTTCACTTTGCTTCTTTTTCCTTTTTCGCCATGTTTTCACGAAAAGCACGAAAGCGTAAATAGTTGAATATTTGCGAAAGCAGTTAATCAAACTTTCGACGACCATCCATAACGAATTAAACTAAAACAGCCAAACGTGGAAACGTTTTCTCTGATTTCATTGCACGATTTACGAACAACGATACCGTTTTCCGTGCGTGTGCCAGATAAGTGGCATCCACGACACGTGGAATGATGGAGGTGCCAGTGCGAGGACGAAAAAGCAAGACGAAAGAAAGAAAAAGGTCGGACGTATTGAAATTGTTGTTTGGTCATCGTCGATCGAACGGCTCGCTTCTCCGATGTTCTCGTTACCTATAGGAGCGACGAACACCTTGAAGCGCAATCTCGTAGAAAGGATTTCTTTCCTTAATTTCAATATGAGCTTTCTTCCGCCAGCTACGGCACGATAATGGGCGAAACGAAAGAAACGTTAATTCCATTGGCCTAATCCGATGTTATCGATGAGAATAAAAAGCCCGGCGAGTGACTTTGCCGCGGTGGAATTTCTCGGCGAGCACCGCGCGCTTCTTCCCTTTCTCGCGTGCCCCGTTCCCAACCGACCAGATCCTCGAATAATTGTGATTCTAAAATGTAGTCAGTCTTTCGCGAGTATCTTCAGAAAATGCACGCCTTCTCATACTCTATTAAGAATATTATTTCCTTCCGTGGAATCGTTCTTCCGCCACCACTGCCCGAGGACGCGAAAGACCAGAGTGGAAGAAGCATCCCCCGATTCAACTTCTATCCAACCACGTGCGTCTCTGTCTTGCTCCCTGCGGCACCGTTTCCATCCTTCTTCCACCCTCTTTCTTCTCGTTTCGCCTGTTTTTCCTCGCCTTTGGCCGATCTCTGTCGCGCTCACGACCGGCGCAAGCCAGCCTCGATCTCTTCCTCTTCCGCCTCTGTCTCGTGTTCTTTGCCACCGCGCCGTTTGCTCCTTCTCTCTCTTTCTTCATTTTTCTCTCCGTCTGCTTCCCTTCGGCTCGCCCTAGCCGCCCTCGTGCGCCCGGCGCACACGCGGAAGGGGAAATTTTCTCTCCTCGAGTTTTCTCCTCTGCTCGCTAAGCTCCGCTGATATTACCCGACGAGGAAATTTCGCGATATTCCTTGGCGAGAGATTTATAGAAAAATTAATTATGCAACTTGGAATCCTCTTGCCTCGGACGGCCGGTTTGCACGCGAGCCGAGAAGAGAAGGCGAAAGCGAAGCAGCCGGTAGACGCGCCACGCGTGCACACTTCCAATCGCCGATCCTCTCGCGTTTCTATCGATTTTCCTACGTTTCAGTCGTTGACCGCCTGAGTAGCGGCCAACGCGACAAAACGCTTCCGCGTCACGAATCCTTTTTTCGCGGCCGTCCTATCGATCTCTTGGAAAAATAAAAACGCGCTGTTCTAATGCTTAGTCTTACGTGTATTAACCCCGTTGATGATGGATAGTCTCGGCGAAAAGAGAAGAACGAAAAGCCGAATGAAAGTCGGCAGCAGCTACCGATCCTACGAAAGGGACGCGTCACTTGCGTCTCTCACGTGTTTGTTCGTTCAAGTACGACCAGCGTTTCTGCTGTTTTAGATGTCTCTAATGAAAATATAAATTCATGAGAATAGGCGCCAGTTGATGTATTAATCGTTGGTAGGGTAAGATCAAGATTGTGAGAGAATTAATTTAGGCGAAGCTAATGAATTTAGGGCCAAGGTAGAGATAAGCTTTGTGTAATAATGTTTATAGAGCAGCTAACATTATGTGCGTTATGTATGTATAGGTGGTACATGTGTGTTTGGGTTACGATCTTATTAAATAGAATAAAACGTCTATATACACATGGATTTTATTGTATTTATATTCTGTGATACCGTACGATGCGCGGTATTTGTACGGAAGCGAACGTAGTAATCCCATAGGGAAGGCAATAAAAATTATTATAAATTTATAACGAAATATATTTTCATAAGTTTTTATTCGAAAATAGTGTTCGATATTTGTCGCTACTTTTGCACGTTCGTAAACATTAATATCCTTCGATGATTTATTCGGTTTTCCTAATTGTTCGCGTGCAGTTTCACTAAAAGTTTGCCAGACACTTGTACAAGGCAAGCAGATATCAAGAAAACGATGAGAAGGGAATAATCGCGGGATCTATAACTGGCACGATCACGACATATTCGCGCAACTATAAATTCCCTCGATTCTAAACACGTCGAGCATCGTGTATTATCTCGAACATGTTCAAAGATCTGTTAAAACAATCAATGTCCGATTCTCATCCTTAGAACCGATACGTGCAAGAAAGAGGGCGGAGATCTCGCTAGAGCCAGGCGAATTATGCGCTGAAAATGTTTAATGGAAGATAAAAGCTGGCATAAAAGCCTGACGTAAATAATCAACAACGAAAATACGCAAATTACGCGCATTGTTTCATACGACTGTGCACTTTCGCTGTGGACAATAATTTCCTTCGAACTGCATCTTTCAGATTAATCGAGATACACCAAAAGGAGTCTCGTGCGTGTGTCACTGTTATTTCCAGATCATTTCAATCTTGACATTTTCACAAATTCACAATTATTGGAAATATATCAGGCGTTTGTTCTCGCCCAAATCGTACAGGAAACAATCAATTTATTACAAAACTGCCATAGACGACAAGAATCTTTCAACAAGCTCGATCAAATTGCAGGGATAAAAGCTGCAAATTACAAGAGCACCAGTACTTTGCTTGATCGTTTATGCGTCGAATTCTATATCGTTCTACGAACAGAGCGAATAAAATTATTACGGGCGCCGTGTAGAAAGTTTCCTATAGGCTGGCGCTCCGATTCTATCGAGAAAATCAGGAAATCGGGAGAAACAGGATCCACTGAAAGGGAATAAGCGAGTTTTCGAGTTATTTCAGTAGGTAGAGACCTTTCTGGAAACGCGCGAGGCACACCGACTCCGCCAAACTAAAAACCTACAAGTGGCACGAAAGCTCGCGATTAATAACAATTTATGTGGCAAATTCTGCGCTGTCGTACGAACGACACGCGTTAACAATCGAGTCGCTGTGTCAGAGAAACGACACGCCTCTCTAGAAGCAGCGTACGAACCACCTCGGTTCTACCGATAAAAGCTGAAACTCGTGCAGAGAAACACCTGATCGATAATTTACATAGCGGATAGTTCATTCGTATGGCAGATTGCGCGATATTCTGCGTACGGTGTAGAAACGAGACACGTGAGCAGCCCGCTGCCAAGTCCTAAGGGAACGTTACCGAAGAGGAGACACCGCGAAATGGCAGATTGGCGAGCACCGGCGAAGACTGTGCCCGGTAATGAGATGAACGAGCACGCGGATCGCGGGAATTTCAAGAAAGATACAGGATAAACCTGGACAATGCGGAAAATTACAAGGAGCCGTTGCACGCGGATAACAATGCCGCCGGTGGAGCCCTAAATGCCCGGGCCCTTTTCCGCTGACGAGGTTGCCTAGTTATTGCCCCGGAGAAGATGCGCCCGATGCATAGATTACGCGCGGCATGCGACGCGCTCGTACGTGATGCGCCGCAATTTCGGGCAAACGGGTTTATTCTGATACGACGTCGTTCAGACACGCCAGACGAAATTAGTCCAACGTTCGTAAACGCCGAGCCCCCGAGAGAATTTACAAGAGTTACAAGGACTCGCTCTCCTTCCGGATAATAAGGAACTTTATCCTGTCGCAGACTTTCATTGCGCACGCCCCTCGCTTACGACGTTTGCGCGAGAACGTATCCTGGTTGACACGTGCAAGAGTAGACAGGTCTTTCATCCTTTGTCTTTTCGTTTATCTTTCTTTCTTCCTTTTGGTGATTCCTTTGGCCAAGAGCTTCGCTTTTATAGAGTTCGTTTAAGTTGCTCGTTCGATAGGCTTTCTTGAAAGTTGAAAGAAGTCGAATCAATTTTCAGGGGGTTTTTTTTACGAGTTTGTTCGCGTTGACGGATTGCGAATTTAGCGTTGCGGTTGTTCCACGAAAGAGGATTGCGTGGCTTTCACTGGGAAGCTAATGAAAAATTGGTCCAATGTGCTCCCGTTCGAGTTTTTCGAATTTTTCTCAAACGTTCTACGATAATATTACTTTTAGATCCTGATCGACCGAAGTAGTTGGTAAATCACCTCTTCCTTCTCTATATTGTCTTCTCTCTCCTCCATTATTTCCTCCTGCGCTCGAAGCTCCTCCGTTTTTCTGCCCTCTTCGTGCTCTGTTTCTTCTAAAATTTCCATAAAGTGATTCTTCTTCATTTATACCCTCTCTTCTTCTAGATTTGTTTATGTATTTCCACGCTTCCTGTTCCGTTTTGATCCTGTTGATTTTCTCCATTTCTTCTTCTTCGTGTCTTTCCTTTCTTCTTTTCCTCTACGAGCGCTTCTCTACTGCATTTTCCTTTCATAAACTTTGTCATCTCCCTTTTCCTCTCGTTCCACTCCTTGTCGTACCACACTTTCCTTATCTTCCTTATTCCTTCCACAATTTCCTTATCTTCACTTTCTTCCTTGGCATTGCTTCGTTTGTCTTCTTCATTTCTGTCCACATTTCTTCTACTGTTCTTCCATCGCAGGTCCGGTCTTTACGTTCCTCCAAGTATTTTTCCACACTTTCGTTTGTCCATTCTTCTTCTCTTCTTCTTTCTTTTCCCCGTTTCCTCGTACTTCTATTTCTAACGGCATGTGGTCCGACTCTGTTCTTTTTCCTACTTTCGTGTCAATTATTTCTTCTGATCGACCGAAGCAAATCGATCAGAAATTACCATGCAATTCGCGTAATTTGGATTTGGAAATGTCCTACCACTTCTGATTGCTCCGTTTCTTTTATATCTCGGCCATCGAATTCCATTTATATTCGTCAATGGCAAGGAAATGATTTATCGAGCGATTTATATACGATCATGTAGCAGCATGACGCGAGCAACTTTTTCCTATCGTTCAATTAATTACTCGATAAATATCCATTGCTTCGGACGTTGGACTAACAGCCTGAGCAATTATTACGAGCTATATATGGAATTAATTGTTAGTAAGAAATGTCTCGTATCAATAAATTCATCGGATCACGCTGTTCCATTAACATCACCTCGCCAGCCGAAATTAGCACCTGCACTCGAGAGGCTATTTCATACGCTGAACCGGCTAATACGCGATGGTATGTATCGATGACGTTTTACGCTGCTTAATGACTGTATTACGCTGTAGCGTTAGCTCAAGAGATGCGCATCGATAGAGAGAAAGTGACGCGGATATGGCAGAAGCTAACGGGCCCGTTTCGCCACAAATTAGCGTCGTAAACGCGCGCCTTGATATTTCATTTGCAACAATGTCGCGTGAAATAAACTCGCAGGGAAGACGCTTGAAACGTGTGCTCGTATTTGCGTAATGCAGAGCTTAAGCTTTCGATGGCGAAATAATTCGTAAAGTTTCCGTAAATAAAGGAAGCATCGGGTCCAAGGTAGTTGACTGTAACCAATTGATAAGACGATAAAACAAATAAATTTCCTAATACCAGGCAGTCCAACTATCGATGAGCTTATCAAGCAACGAAGTAACGTGTGAAAGTTAGATAATGAAAAAGCTCGTGTGCAGAAGATTTTCGATCGGAACGACCAATTAATAGGATGATAAAAAAAAGCAGATTTCTGTCGTTCGTACTTCCGTAGTTTCGTAATTCCGGGCTCGAAATAGTAACGAGTTTATCAAGCAGCGAAATAATGTGTCAGAGTTACGTAAACGAAGGAAATTGCCATGTCCAAGAGATTGTCAATTCTAACGACGAGTCGAGTCTAGCCAATTAATAGGATGAAAAAACGCGAACAAGTTTGTGCAGTTTGTACCGTTCGTATTTCCGTAATTCCGTGCTGCGACTGTTAACGAGTGAAATAACATAGGAAGGTTATGCGAATAAAGAAATTACTATACGCAAGATGTTCTTCGATTCCAACGACTCTGGACTCGACTCTGGTCAATTTTAATACGACGACAGACGCTGAAGAAATTCTGCTTTTTATTTCAGTCGCCAAGTATTCTTCAGACCCGCTAGATTCAATTAATTATCTAAATTAAGTAATATTCACTTATTTATAATACTTATAAATTATCTATAATAAGTATTAACTTATTATAAATAATTAGCCACGTCACTGCGCCACGCCGGAAAAAATTACGGAAAATTCTCAATGCGAGGATTGATTGTAAATTTTAATAAATAAAAAAAAAGTATTCTTCAGATGTGAGAGGTCACGTTTGACCCGTTTGTCAGCCTATATCAGTTTATTGCATCGACCATTTTAAAGAATTCCACGAGATATAAAATAATTTAATTTCTTATTTGTTTCTTCCAGACAAATAATTTTTTCTTTTCTCCTCTGTTATAGAGAATGTATGAAGTATTAACTTATTATAAATAATTAGCCACGTCACTGCGCCACGTCAGAAAAAATTACTGAAAATTCTCAATGCGAGGATTGATTGTACATTTTAATAAATAAAAAAAAAAGTATTCTTCAGATGTGAGAGGTCACGTTTGACCCGTTTGTCAACCTATATCAGTTTATTGCATCGACCATTTTAAAGAATTCCACGAGATATAAAATAATTTAATTTCTTATTTGTTTTTTCCGAACAAACAATTTTTTCTTTCCTCCTCTGTTATAAAGAACGTAAGACGCGATGTTTGCGAAGTAACATTGTCTACCAATCTTTTTTTTTTTCTTTTTATTTAGTTGTTTACATTCACAATTTGTCCGATTTGGACATTTGGTAGAATTTTTTGGCTGTTTGGTTATCATGTGGGTGGCTATACCATCTTCGTGTTCGTTAGGTTGTATCCCTTATGAGATCTGCTGGGTGTTTCCTTTTTAGTCTTCTTTTCTATGCTCGATGCGTCGATCGTTTCCGCTGCCAGCCGGTTCGGCTGCGTTGCTATTCTCACCGATCGTTTCGAACAGTAAATTTTCGATAGACTCCACGAAGAATTCGGATGTCATTTACTGCACCTACGACCAGTCCTCTGAAGCAGGGCAAATGGATCAGACGATCCAACAGCAAAGTGGAATAACATGATAATCGAACGATTTAAATTCGTCGAAATCGAGCGAAAGGTTGCGCCGATGGAAGATTAACAGCGGACGAATTACGAAAAGCGCGGGAAAAGCCGAGCATCGGGAAACTCGGTAGTAGAGGAAAAAAATTGAGTAACACAGATTAAAGGCGGAGACTGGATTCTCGTTGTAGTCGTACCACGTCGACGGTGCTTAAAAAGCGCCCCCTCGGCGCCGCGCGAGAATACAAACGCGACAAAAAACTCCCCCTCGAGAAGCTCCTCGGGATTCCCAACAGTCGCCCTAAAACCGACCACCCTAAAAGGGCATCCCTCCGCCCTTCTAACTTCCTGCCTGGCCGCCACTGCTGCTTTACCGACGTAGGGGACCCGATCGAGGAAACTTTTCCGTAGAACAGGCTACCTTCGTCCGATGTCACGATCACCAGCAGGTCGAAGGGTAGAACCGGCTTCTCGCAAAAATTACGCTACCCTTTTCCATCTTCCGTTGGTTCTTCTTTATTTAGTTGCCAGCTAGTAGCTAGTCAGCTTCGGCGTCTTTGCAGTCTTTCGAAATTAATTCGAAGGAAGAATATCGTTATCTTTCGTTATTCACGATGAGAAAAGTTGTACGAGTACGGCAGAGAGTTAGATGGGAAGGGTGGACGATATTATTGGCGGAAAATTGAGGAGTTAAAGTGGCCTCTATGAAAATTTAAAGGTTACTTCCTTTTTTTTTCTTTTTCGCATTCTTTTCGAGAGATGCCGCGGTCTCGTCGCCTTACATCAACCGCTCGTTGTTCCTTAATTAAATTGACTTTTTGACTACGATGCAATTACCGCGTCGTGAATAAAGCCGGAAAGAAAATTCTCTGACCCAGAAAGCGTTGCTGAAAAATTGCCGTGGTTAAGCATGACGAAGAACCGCCATTTCTTTTCTTTTCTCTAACCTTTTCTTTTTTTTTTCTCCACTCCCGCCCTCCTCCTGCTCCTCCTCTTTCCCGCTTCTTTTTTTCCTCGCCCTGTTTTCGCAGATTAAAAGTAAATTTCGGATTTACGCGTGCCCACCGGCATCCGGAAACCGCTCGATCCGAATATTACGGTCGGTTTAATGAGAATTTACGATAACAAACCTGACTGTAAAAATCGATCGCGGTTCCAGCTATCGTACCGGTTCCACTCGAAATGGAGAGTGAAATGCCCGCTTCGAATCATTTTCATTGGCTCTTTGATAAACGCTGGCGACCTGAGCTTCGAAAAATAAGAGAAATGGAACTAAGGCTGAATGTTACGTAAGCGAAAACTCCGTCCTGAGTACGTAATTCCTGCTAAATTATAAGTTTCTTCTCGCTTCGTTTTTTTTTTTCTTCTTTTTTTTTAATTCAACATATACGCTGGATATTAACATTTCTTTTCAAGCAGCAACATCCCGTGTTACGATCGATAACGTGTTTTCGGCACACGCGTATATCTGGAATTGGACCGGCCGCATTTCGTATTCATTGCGTGGAATGAGCATTAATGGGGAAAAAATAATAATTCATCAAAAGTGCGGACAGGTTTTCGTGCTAACGACCTCCAGTCACGAATCCAGCATTCCTGCGTAATGAATCAAGATGGTGACACAAAGTGGCGGCACCCTACTGACCCTAATGCGTACGATCGCGTTAAAAAGAATAAAACGCCGGGAAGAAGGAGACAAAGAGCTGTGTAACAATTGGCAAATTTTCTATCGCTCCTCGATATTTCTATATAAAAGACAAAAATATAGATATACAGCTACGCGAGAAGATCTCTTAGTCTGGCGAAGAATGCGATAACAGAGGCACTACTAGCAGGAAAATAATTAGCCGATAAAAATTGCTGCAGAATAACACGGTAAGACGAGATCGTGCAGTTTTCGATAGGAAACAGATAAGAAAGTTATTTACAAAAGATATTTGCTGGAGTTGTAGGGAAACGGTGGATTAGCAATTACGTACACGTATCAATTCACACGATCTTCTGATCTACATCCCGTTAAAGTTATCTGGGATAAATTAAACAGGAAGCTAATAGCAGATTGATTGATTATTATTATTCATTTCTCTAAGATTTCGATAATTCCTTAGGAATCTTTAATCTTGCTCGTTAATCCGCCTTTACGTCGTTCGGTTTCCAGCTGCAGCTTTATCGTAGAATATGATAGTTTGCAAGAACAAGCGTCGATGTTCGAAGATATTTCTAGAAAACAAGGTGTTTCTTATAAAAAGCCATAAGAATATTGTTCCTCCATTTGTCACGAACAAACATGTTCGATTGTTTTCTTTTTTCTGGTTTCTTAAGGCACAAATACCAAGCAACACATTACGTAAAAAACAGGTAATCGCTACGTAATAGGATGACACGTGTGATTTTTTCGCCAGGAGCCGCGTCCTACTTGTCGCTTGGCGCGAGAACGTTTGCACAATGATAAGCAAGTCCATTTCTGTATCATCGCTAAGTGTCCTAACTTTCCGATGATACGATAGACGATAGGCGATCGTTTAACACTGCACATTAGTTTACACCAGTGAATATTCCTTAGCCGTCTGAACGATGAAACGAAACAACTATTACATAATATCCACGTCATGTAACACCTACGCTCTTCATATTTGAACACTACTGCCGTGAAATCGCGTTGTTATTTTAAATATTGCATCGCTGGCTACACACGCAACCGCTAGAATGCGGATTTTTCTGCGTTTGCAGGAGATTCGAAAGCGAAAAATTCTGCAAAACGCGTGTGTATGAAATACCCAAAAGCATAGTGTTTTCCACTATACGATACGATACTTTGATACAATAATTTTATAATAGTTGATCGATGGAACGCAATTTTCTACCGAGATCCTATTTGTTTAATTATATTCTCAAACGCGTGAATTCGCATAAAAATGTCTGATTATTATGTTTCGGATGTTGGATGTAGTATATTCTGTAGAAAATTTGGAAATGTTAGCCAATTGTTTGGAACGGTTAAAAAATTCTACCAAGTGTCCAAATTGGACAAATTGTGAATGAAAAGAATTAAATAAAAAAAAAAATTGTTTGGTTGCTTAGGATATTTTTGAAATTAGTTCATTTCGATTCGTTAGGCGAATAAAACTGATACGTGAAATTAAAAAATTGTTAGGAAATTAGTTTCAGGTGAATTGTTTGGTTACATAAAGTTACATTTGGTTTTAAATGTTAGTGTATTTACATGTATTGATTCACGTGTATATGCGTTTAATACGTCTCTTACGAAATTAGAAATTCTCTGTTAAATAATCGTTAGTTACTTGAAGCACGTTAATAAATCATTTTGCTTCTTGCACAATTTACGTGCTTTTATTTTGGAGAAATAGCTGTATTTATATCATTCGTATAAATTAACCAAAATGTGCTGTTCAAGACCGAAGCTGGAGTATTTGAACAACAGAAACATTTATCTTATTATTATACTAAGCCACGTCACCGTAAATCAGGCACAGATTAAACCTTGATTCTACGACCTTCTACTATTTCAAAATATATTTAATATTACACGTCTTAGCTGCACTATATGTATTTAAAGCTACAACCTTGTAATGAAACATCGATATAAGACAAGAACGAAGGATTGGCTACTGAACGAGAAATAAAAATGATTTACAATATCGCGCGTTAACGAGGCAACAAACAACGAAGAGATTAGAACTAGTCAGATAAATTAGTCGCGTAAATAGAACAACGACGAATTGGGTAGAAAAGGACAAATAAAGAATAATTTACAATAGAGCTCGTTATTAATGAACATGAAACACAATGACGAAGAGATTAGAACGAGTCACGTAAATATAAGGAGCGTAGAATCGGCTACAAAACAGGAAATAAAAAATAATTTACAATTCACGTTAATGAACGCATAAAACGAATAAAGGAGAGATAAGAAGTAACCGCGTATAAACATAACAGCGATGAATTGGATAAAAAACAAGGAATAAAAAATGATTTACGACAGTGTTCATTAATGTAGAAACAAATTGACGAAGAGATTAGAAATATGTTAGTCACATAAATTTCTCTGTTCGTTCCAATCGCTTCTCTACGTTCTTTCCACCTGCATTTCCAAGACGGACGAACGAAGAAGAAAAATCGGACGAGGAGGCTTAAATATATTCAGCTACGTGTACACGTGAAACGTCTTTTGAGTCGAAGCTCAGGGTCGACCACACCGGATACGGGGACACAAAGTTTCGACTCTACCAATTCCACAGGCTAAAGGAATTTCGAAGGCCCTTTCGGGATAATGGGCCATGGGACCGAGGGTTCAGACCTGTTTGAACCCGGCTCTCTGAACTTAGGCTACAAATACCACTGGGCGCCAATATTTCGAAGTAAACTCGACCCTTACACTTCAGGTAGGTCGCACAACCTTTCGACCAAGCTTAGGCCCGTTCAACCACGAAATCGTAGACTTCGCCGATCAATGACCAAACTTTCCAAGAACTACGATTGTAAAGCTGTAAAATGTTTGAAAGCGAAGGAAAAATATCTACTTTATTACCAATACATATCTGTTCCTGCTAGAACGAATAATTTTTCATTGATCAGAAGGACTTGAAGAAAGTAGAATATCTACTTTGTCATCGATATTTATTTCACCATTAAATCGATGAATAGTTGTTTCTGTCGGAATGAATAATTTTTAATTAGCCAAAAAGGTGAGCTTGAACTTGAAGGAAGAACACTTTGTTATTAATCCGAGGAATATTTGTTTCTGTTAAAATGAATAGTTTTTAATTGGCCAAAAAGGCGAGGATGCTTGAACTTGAAGGAAGAACACTTTGTTATCAATTCGATGAATATTTCTTCCTGTTAAAATGAATAGTTTTTAATTGACCAAAAAACTTGAAAAGTTTGAACCTGAAGAAAGAAGATCTGCCTTGCCTTTGTCGATGATCTACTTTCTTATTGATCCAATGAATATTTCTTTGCCAGGATGAATATTATTTATCGATCAGGAAGCTGAAAATGTTATAACTCGAAGAAATGTCATCGATACCCATTTTATCATTAAACCGATGAATGATGTCGAAATGAATAATTTTTAATTGGCCAAAAAGGTGAAGGTACTTGAACTTGAAGGAAGAAAACTTTGTTATTAATCCGATGAACATTTATTTCTGCTAGAACGAGTAATTTCTAATTCGTCAAAGAGTGGAAGATTGGTCGCTAATACTAAGAAACGCTTATTCCTGCAAAGCCGCCATCGATAAAAATTATCTGTCGAAGGAGAAATTCTGTTCGCACCGAGGATGAAAGAATGAAAAATAAACTACAAAAGAAGACACGGATATGGTAAAAAGTATTTATAAAAGGTATTTTTTTAACAGAAAAAAATTGACAAAAAGATGACAAATGACAGTTTCTTCCACCCGTGTTATATCTACAATTGTTATCTGCTTTGCTGTAACATTCAAGGCTAATGTTTCTAAAAATGTATCGTTTCTGAACAAGAGAAAAAATGCGCTATACTTGAAATCGATTTTCGCTATTCCAAGGGAGAAATCAAAGTTCGCCTGCGGAGAAGAGGTCGTCTCCTTTTAAAGGGTCATGAGGTCACATTAAAGTCGAGCTCGTGTTACGCACACCCTTTTCGTCCTATCTACGCACACGTAGCTTAAAAATGCGGACGAGTCGGAATAAGGTCGACTTCAGCAAACAAGTGCAACCCTCGGTGACAATAGAATCCTTTAAGACCGCGGTTAAGCCACCTTGCACCTACAAAACGGGGTACAAAGGCTTCCGTAACTAGCTAAAAAGCCAGACGCCTTTTCTTTCAAGTACAATGCTTTGACCCCGTACGTTGCTCGGTTCACCGATAGAGTCAGTCGATTCACCAGCACAACCATCGCACGCACAACCATCGTGTTAGCGTTGTATTCGATAACTGTATGGATTATCGACACGTATATTAGCGTGCCAGTGTTAGGAGATTGTTTTAATCAACTAGTTGATCCAACGTGTCATGATTGTTTTCACCGAACATTCAGTGACTGTACATTCGAGTGTAATTTGTGTTAAAGTTTAGTATAACGCAGAGACTTATCATTTGTTATGATGAAATTGTAATCAAGTTCGTACTAATATGGTTAGAAAGCATATTACGAGTGAAACGATAAATTGTTTTTTCGTTTCTATGAAATTTGATATATTACAAAGGACATGGTAATTGTGCCGTTGCTGCGTTTTTATACATTTATAAAACTGCTTAGGCAATTGTGAAACATCTTTTAGCATATTACAAAGTTAAGTCGCCAGATATATGAAATATTCGTCAGAGTGCAGCTCTGTAATATTTATGATAAAAGTTTTATTTGCCTGCAATGTTTCCATTTTAACAGAAATAAGGATCGAAATATGACATCCCTTCGTGGGTGGGACATGCAACATTAACAACAGAAAGTTCTGCATCTCTCCCCGTAGTAACATTCATACGCAGGTTTCGTAAAAGCTGAATGAAATTCCATTATACGCTTCGGGCTAATCTTCAATTACCCGCCATCCTTTTCGCTACTTAAATAATTTATCAAAAGGCAAGCTATAGAATATGTCTTTTGGAAAATGTATAAAATACAGGAAATTTATAAAAACCAGATCTCTCGGATTTGTCCTACGGCCACCAAGTTCAAAGCTTTGTGATTTCGCTGGTAAGAATACAATTATTTAAATTAATCAAACCGTGAACTCCTCGGTTAACGAAATCCTGTCTAGAGAGTAGGAAATACTTTTTACTCGAGTCGCGAGTATTTCGTGAATCGTAACTCGACACTTTCTAATTAATAAACAAAGAGACACGAAGACATCGCAAATTAATTTTCACTACTTGGAGAAGCTGAAGGAGGATTTTTCATCGCTTCATCCAGATATCACAACGCCATACTTTGGATATCGTAGGCATTTTGCTGTTGTATCTTTGAATTTCCCACGAATATATAAACGATTATTCAAAGAAATTCAAAATATACAAACGACGTTAATTTGGTCTTGTCGTATAAGCAGGTCAACAGGCGTAGCATTATTTGCACTGCGTGACAGCATTAAAAATGCAAAAAGATGGACTTGGCCTCGCCACGTCCAGTCGACGAGAGGAAATTATCATGAACGTTGCGTCAGTGTCGGATCAAAGTTCGAATTTCCACCATCGAATAACAGATCGAACTGTCTTCGATTCGTTCGCGTAAACTCTGCAAGCAAATACAGGCGCATTAGCAATTAACGTCGCGATATAACGCCAGCGCAACACATAAGCCTTCGGGTTAATTAGGTGAATATCGAATTCAGCTGCACACGCGTCTGTCAAAATTCCTCTTACATAAACTCCAACTGTACGTTTTCGTGGAGACAGAAATTTCGCCAGCGGAAGCCCCAAGCTAAACTACCGTTTGGCGCAAACAGTGCAGCGGGGCTAAGATTTAATTCGCCGAAAGCGCGGAGGTGCGGGTCATTAACGTAATGGTAAAATCATCCGCGGATCCCCGCTTAATCTTTCCAGTTGTAAAATCCTCACGTTCCTCGTCATCGATGTAACGCTGCAGAACGACCGCCAGAGACATCGTAGAACATCATCGCGAACTGTCGACGTCCCGTGGCGGAACGACGAGGACGAGAATTCTCTGCCTCGTCGCATCGTCCGAGTGCATCGGAACGTCCACTTAAAAATAGAACGCGCGGTCTTGATTCAATTTCAGAAGCCCGAATTACATCTGCCCGGATAAATTTGCGGTCGATCCGTTCTCGAAATCAATTAATAACGATCCCACCAAGTCATCCTGCGAAATATATCGCCGCAAAATCGTGATTAGCTTCGGTTAATAATCCACGGCCATTATGTATTTAATCCTCTGCTCGAGATAGTTCAAAGAATTATTAACCCGCGTATGGGTGTCGCTTGATAAATTATCGAGCATTTTACAGCGTAATGTAATAAATAAAACAAAGTATTTAACTGGTAGATAGGGAGGACGGCGAGTATATTCGTCATTCGCCGTATCGATCTGTTTTCGACGTAATAATTTCTTCATTCGAGGATTCATAATATTTTTAGGTATTTCTGTTAACGATAAATCACGTCATGGTTAAATGTGGAAAGGGTAAATTGACTTAAGTGAAATTGATTTATCTTTCTTACTTTTTTGTTTCGTGATTATGCAAGTTTCTAATTAAGGAATAATCTGGTTAATAGGTTAAGAGAAGAAAAATATTTCCTTCCGCGAAATTTCCAATTAACTTGAAGATTTTGATATTTGAACTTATTTAGTAAAAACGGGGGGGGGGGGGGGATGGGAAAGCGCGATAACGTGAATCGAGCGACGCCTGTGTTTCCAAAAATGGCCAATTTTCACCTTCCGCCTCAACCTCGAATCGAAATCCAATGACGAATTTCGATAACGTTCAAACAGCACTATAATTCCGTGAGAGTAAAAGAGAATCCATTTCGTATAATTTTACGTGTAAACTGTAATATACTATAATATTGCCTTTCGTATATAAAATATATATGAACACGTTTTTCGTATTCCATTATCGTGCACGTATATCGTTTGTATAGAGCGACATAAAGGTAAAAAGATATTTTCTATTCGAACGTTATAACGTTAATTAATTAAAATGTCACTATACTATATTTTTAAGAATCCATGATATTTGCCGAGAAAATTATTTCCGTTTCACGAAGCTGGTTGCCTGTGAAAATGTGCGCCGGTATTTATACGGCGACCCGAGTTTACCAGGCAACGTACAACACCTCAGACGAATGGAGAGGAGAAATGCGCGCGGCTGCAGCGAAAAACACTGCAAGGACGCACGCCGGATGCTCATCCGTACATGCTGGCCGACATTCAACAAGTGACTGACACTGATGTCGCGCGAACGATATCCTACATCCTCTACCCTACGAACCGACAGGGTTGCATCGACAGGAACGCGGAGCGGGGTCGATCGTTTTTCCCCGAAAGGTCAAGAACGAATGAAAAAAAAGTTGTGTTCTTTCGCTATTTCTATGCGCCGGCCCGCCAAACGAACAGAATAACGAGCGCACTAAAATACTTGAAATAGCCGGCGTTGAACCGCATAGTCGCGTAACCTCAATATCAGCAACAGTAAAACAACTTTTAGACGTTCCTCGTAAAATGTAATAGAACGCTTCGAAATCGTTTAATAACCCCTTCCCGATTGTGAACTCGATTAAAAAGTCCGCTTTCGTACAAAACATGCAAAATCACACAAGATTGTTCGGGGCAGATGTTAATTAACGACGTGAAAAGAACGTACTCATATATTCGTAGGGAAGAAAAAAATGAAACTCGAATGTCTGTCGTTGTTGTGGTTCTTGTTATTAATTCGGTGAATATGGTTGGATGTACGATTATCGAAAAAAAAAAAAAAAAAGGAAGGGAGAAAGAATGAAATCCGTAGCGGATTTCAATAACAATCAAAACACGGACGTAACAAACGAGATGCGACGGGTTTAATAATTTACCAATTGAAAGTGCAATTACTCACCGTGCTCGCCGATAATTTCAAGTGACTGAAGGGCCCGTGAGACATACGGAGTGTATCTCAAGGGTTAATTCTGGCCGGTATACCGTTGCCGAGATTTCCAGCCGATCAATCATTGACTGGTTACGCCAATGCAGCCACCTATAAAGCCACCAAAAATTAACGTGAAGCGATAATTGCCGCACCTATTCCTCGAAATATGTATACGCGATCAGCCTTGTTCATGCCTCTCCGCGATCTCTGCACTTACGAGTGAGTTCGTGCATATCGGCGTGAACGCCGTGAAACTGCGTCGTTACTTTCCGGTTATGACTCAAATAATTAATAAAACTAAATTTTCATTCTACCTAATTAAATTCAAATTTCATTACGCTGAAAGTTTCGTTTGAACACGGACAACGTGCCTCCCATTCTAGCAACGTCTAGTAACGCGGATTAACCTAAATGCCATATTTTTTCGTTTACTAGTTCAAGTATGAAATAACTTTTACTTTTTCTTGCATGCGTTTCTTAATACTGTACATAAATTTCATTGAATGAATATATACATCGACTATAATTTCATTACAGACGCATAATGATACTGATCGACGTCATGAAATAAATAAATATATATGTGTGTATAATGCGATAAAGAGAAAGAGGCAAACACAATGGCACGTTCGAAATAAACGATTAGCTACGGAATTTTCTGACGATAAATTCAATTTCATTACGTATTAAATAAAAAATACGTTTATTTAATAATCACCGTAAGAAGCTTTATATTAAAAAATTAAGATCCAATTCATGTATTAAAAATAAGAAGATAATGTATTTGATTATTATCGTAATAAAGATAAACTAATGGTTATGCACAGCAAGTAAGCATGTACGCTATTCTATTGATTGTTATTGTTTAAAATGAGACGACTTTATATAGTGTTAATTGTAAAAAGTAGATTAACACAAAGATGAAATACATTTGATATAATCATCGGTCGTTTTTAAAATATATATATCTACACAGAATAAGAACATGTATGGTAGGTACGCGGTATTTATAATTAACGATCGAACAACATACTCGCCATCAGTAGTTCTCTGTGTTCGTTAATGTACGCTGATTTCCGCTGTAACTTCTTTATCTAACCTTCAAACCGGTTGGCCATCGTTCATCGTTATGTTGAAAAATTGCATAGTCGAATTGATTAACGAAGAAGAACAAAGCTGCTACGACAAATACAAGTTCTTCTCAAACTGTTCAATTAGACATATCGAATCGAATATCGAGAATTATATTACAAATAACCTAACCTCGAAACGCATTCATTTACTCCTGCGCACCATCGACCATCAGACGATGGCGCTGTTTCTGCAATTCTTGACAAGCACATATATATTTCTTCCGCGTCGCCACAATTTCGAAATTGTACGTTTTCTTTGTCGCTTGAATCAACGTACGGCGCAAATTGAGGATGTTCAAGGAACTTTGAAAAATATCGCTTCATAATTATATCTTTGGAACGCAGCTTTCGATTCTCGAACTCGCTTTGTATATCGAACGATATCATTGGTGGAGTTCAGGTAATGGCGGCGCTCGCTGCACGGGGCCCATAGGCGCGTAAATATCAGCACGGATGAGCGCCAACGAGCAAAGTAAAGAACTGGCTTTACTCTCTACTCATCTCGAAACAGAAGAGAAAGAGGGATAGAGAAGGAAACTAGTGACAAAGAACGAAAAAGAGGGGCTAGCAAATAGAAAAAGAGAAAATCGAGGGGCCGTCATAATTCCTTGAATTGAACGGCGGGTTATTCTCCACCAAGGTTACACCGACGTAGAGGTTGAACGAAGCAAGCGGGCCAAGCAAGCAGGCTAGCAACCTAGCAGGCAGACTAGCATGCAAGCAAGTAAGTAAACGAGCAAGGCAGTCAGGCAAGCCAGGCAAGCAGACAGGCAAGTTGGCTGGCAGTGAGACGCAGAGAGAAAAGCGAAAGAGGGGGCACATGACGAGTAGGATGAGAAGAGGTTGGGTAAGAGAGGAAGGAGGAAGGTAGGGAATCGATAGAACGACAAGGACGGTGCGCGAGTATATACCGCAGCACGGCAGCATCAGGCGTCGTCGGCGGTATATGGAGTTGGATCAGACGGGTGGAGAGAGAGGAGGGTAAAAACGTTTCGAGGCGTCCCTGTCTGGCGGCGCCACCGTTGCGTCGCTGTAGAAACGTGGTACCAATGCTGCTGATGGTATATGTGTGTGAGTTAGCGGTAACGATATAGAATAAGGGAATGTTAGTGGTAGTAGGAGTACGGTGGGGGAAACGTCAGGCTGGCAGGCTCGTGGGAGAGAGAAGTGAACGGCGGACAACGAGAGCTCATGGGGCGACAAGGAAGGGGATTGGTCGAAGCGTCGGTACGACTGGGGGGAGGAAGGAGGGCAACACGATCAGGTCGGCAGGCGGGTGAGAGAAGGAAGAATAGAGAGAGAAGGGGAGAGAGAGAGAGATGGAGGAAGAAACGTTGATGTCGAGCAGCGAGGTGAGCGAAACAGAATGAGGAGGGGAGTGGACGGGCGGTTGGTCGACAGCATGGGAGAGGGTCAGAGGGGTAAGGGGAGGTAGAGCCGACTTTATGCAGCTGCGGGACGATAACAACGATGGGCTACAGGACCGCCGCTATAGCTGGGGAAATGCCAAATGGGCTACAGGACTGTGCCGGCCTAGCTGTACGTTCGCTCGCTCGTAGTGGCATGGCGGACGGGCGGTAGAGAGAAGCAGGCAGGAAAGGCGGGAAGGAGAAAGGGATTTCAAGCGGTCGTCTCTTCTCGTCTGCCTCTGCGCTCTACCTACCTATGTATACCTACCTACCTACCCGGCCCGGGTGCTCTCTCCGGGTACTCTTCTCTCCACTGCCTGGAACGTACCGTCCTGGCCATACCTAACCTCTACTGTTTTCTGCGGCTAGCGCCCTTGCTGATGTTCCTCAACATCGGAGCACGTAGCCGCTTACGCAGACTTCGATGTCATTCATCTTGAGCGAGGTCGATTATTGTTCTCTTTCGGGTACCTTATGTCCGCACGAGTATGATGTCACGCAGTACTTAGGAGCACAGCAGTCTCTGTTAAAAACCATAGAAAAATGTTGAAAATTATTTCTCTTCACTTAATTGGTTGAATTTGTCAAAAATTTTATATTAGTTTATAATAAGTTTAATTGTTCGAAAATGGACAACCTTTTCGAACGAATACGTATAACTTTTTGAAACAAAATATCTGTGCCAATGTTCAGACTAAGGTTATGTAGAGTACGTACTAATATTTTGCTATGTATGTTTTATATCGTTGAAATGGGAGTAATTTTCCTCTTCATTTAAAAGAAACGACATTCGTTACTTAAAATAAAATTTCTCTTATAATTAGTAATTAGTAATACCAACGAAATTTTAGAATCGTATAATAAACGTTATATTAATAAACACCAAGAGAAGTTGAGTTCACGGTTTTATAAAGCATATTATGACTTCTATGTAGCACAAAGAATACAAGCAATAACGTAGATGGTACGTGAGGAATGGGGGAATTGTATATACATATACAAGTGAAACGAGAGTGTATTCTTTATATATATGTTATATATATGTTATATATATACATACATATATATATAAAGAATACACGACCCGTAAAAATCCATATTTAAAACACCAGGACTTCACCTTCATGAGAGAAATTAATAATTCGTCCCTTTTCTTTTTTTGCTTCACAGTTTTATACCAGCCTGTCCAGAGTTCTATCTGGGAAATTTAGATTTCGTTGGAATTTCAAAAAACCATCCGAATCGATAATTCACTGTTAGAGACGAAAGACTAATTTTTTCAAATGATCGTACCTAATTCACTCATCGTTGCCAGGCACGAGAAAAAGTAACGTTCGATTAATGCAATACAAGAGAAATCTAACTTTATCATGTGTTTGAATTTGCCGCTGATTGCTGTAGGTGGATATATAGAGGCGCGAGAACAGCATGCTTTCGACAATCGTCAACGAGATACGTCGGTCCACGCAATGACGTCAGAGGCTGGTCCAATCCTGTCGAATACGTCCGTGGCCCGATCTCACCCTATTGAGCGAGAGAGAAAGGAAGATGCGGTGTATACGTATATAAGGTAAGCTAGACAGAGATGGAATGGCAGGTATATAGATATCGACAGGGAGGAAAGAGACAGAGAAAGAGAGTCGCAGAGGGACGCAAGAGCCAGCAAATAAGAGCACAGTCCGACAAATAGAAGGAGAAGACAGTTCGAGTTCCGCTCTCCTGCTCTTACGAGACGTTGTGCACGCTGATTCAAGCCTTGCGATATTGTTGCCAGAATTGTTCGTTATAATTTACAATGTTCAGAATATTCCTGATGTGATCGTTCAGACGAATCCTGATTTTCTATGACATATGACACGCTCGAGCACAAATACATATAAGTATTTTTCATACATGACAAATTATTTTTCATGCAAAAGAACGAAAGAGGTTATGCGACAATGATTGAGAGAAGAAAGTATCAAAACACCTACATATTTTCTATTCTATTCAAATGTCTAAACTAGAAGTTTATTAAATGTTATAGCTTTAACAGACACGATTGATAACGTAAAATAATTTTAACTGTGTTTTATATTTTTACCGTTCACAAATTACGAAAGAGATTCAATGCTAGCTTGATGTTAGAGTTAGAATTTAAAATTTCCAGTAAAAATCCCGTCTTTCGAACTTCATTGCATATTTATCGACTAGCAGTAATAAATGGACTTACAAATTAGTTCTCTCTACAAAATTGTTTATTGCCACTGCGAACTAAAACGGTCAATTACTAAAAGACAGATACGTGCATACTCAAACAGAAAACGATACAAGTGTTTCATTCGAAAATTAAACGTGTGAAGTTATTAGCAATAAATTATGATAGTAAAATAAAATTATTAATGCGCACCTCATGTACACATGATATTTCCAAAAGTTTTGTATTATTATTGAAATTATTGAACTTAATTGTCGAAATTAAAAATTTAGTATCTGTTTTTTTGGTATTATAGTAATACCGTGTTTATGAAATGAGATATTATTTCATTTTTCAAATTATTAATTAGAGGTTAGTAAAATATTCAAATTTGCAGTAACCTCAATATTATAAATTCAATATTGAATTCAAAACTTTCAATAAAGCCTTCATATGTTTAAAATACTTGTATATCATGAAAATTAGGCATTATTATATAAACTTTTAGAGAGCTTTAGAAAGGGAGATTTAGAAAAGTTTTCTACATTTTATTATTTGAATGTTTTTTTATGTGATTAATAACTCCATATTTAACATTATTATATCTTTTCCAAACTACAAATATAAATAAAAACATATAGTATAACACGAATTGCAATATTTATTATATAAACGAAGTTGAAATAATTTTAAATATAGAATAAATATAATCATCGGGAAAACTGATAAATATAATGTTAATTTTAATATTAATGAGTACATAAATGCAAAGACATAATAAATTGTTAAAAAGTATATTATAATATAAATTAATAAAAATTTCATGGTTCGTAGATTGATTAAACTCAACATAAAATTAAAATCTATAAATATACGAAATTAGCAATTATATGTATATACATATAATGTAAAACTTATTGTAACAATATATACTATTATTAGCTAAAGAAAATAACGATAAACTATTAAGATTGCTAAAAAACATTGCTAATTTATGTTGTATTTAAATTATACATAAAAATTTATTTTTAATAATAATAATAATGCACGTTTAGTTTTTTTGTTTCGTCAATTAAGATCAATAATTTCTATAATAATGTAATTAAAGAAGTATTCTTAGTGAGCATATACATATGTATATATAAAACACAAGGGAGCAGTGAGAAAGTAGGTTTGGCATAGCCTACGAATAGGAATTTCTGATGTTCTAAAAGAAGCTTACATAAATATTGAAATCCGAAATATTTATCTAAATATCTTTGTGTGTTACACAAAAAAATGGGAATAATAAAAATTAAACGCACATTACGTGCAAAAATGAAAGTAAATATTATTTTACATAAGAGTTTAAACTCCAGTTATAAGCTTAGTTCGAATTGCAGTCGCTAGGCAGCGCATGCGCATATACATCTATCTTTCCCACTGAAAGTTTTTATGCAAAGGGAAAAATTGAAATTTGACGTATAAAAATCAAAATATTCTATCTTGAGTTATTAACCGCTGACAGTACTAATAGTGTATAATTATTTGTAACAGAATTCTTTCTCACATTACATATTATGTTGGAAAAGTACGAAAATAATTAGATACAATATCGATTAATACATTAACACATACATATATAGGTAACTATATTAATAAAGGAACAAAATTGTATTAAATCGTTATGTTACTACTTACAACTTATTTTCTGAAAATGAACGAACATTTTCCTTTTCCTCGCTGTTATACCGTTCAGCAATTTAATAAATATTAATTAATCAATGAAATTAATCTTTTCCAAACTTCAACATATTCACTTTTATACAGGTCATAATGTTCAAACAATCTACACTAAACCAAACATTAAAATAATTTAGAAATATACTTATTTCATGGGTAATCAATTGCAATTATTGTTGATTAATTTTAAAATACTGCACATAAGAACTTAGTATAAAATGTTGTAAACCAAGCATATAATTTCAACTTATTAATTTTTTAAAAATTGTATACTGATATAGATTTGTAAAATTTATGCAGGTACTAAAACAGTGTCAGCAGTGCCATCTGTTGATACCATAAAAAAGTATAACGGTTATAGAAAGAGTCGATAATTTAAATTTATACGTATCTTTTTACTCTATACATATTTATTAAAATTAAAACCATAAATAGAATTAAGAAATATGAAAAAGATGATAAACAGTAAAAAGGATATAAATTATTTATCAATTATTAATCAAATTATGTTATTATTAATCAAATTAGAAAAATATGTTTTAAATTACTTATTTTTAATAATAATAAAATTTAGAAATCACTTTAACCAATTTTTTTATATTGTACACATCACTGTAAAACGAAAATAAAATATTTAGACGCTATACCTTTAGAGATAAAAAATACTGCAGAATTTTATTAAGGTTCAGATGAGGAAATATATCAGGGGATATGTAAAAACACTGAAAACGAATTTTCATTATTTTATTTAAAAAGACATTCGTCGTACAATATATGTATAACAATTCATCTTTGGTATAGACTATCTAACGCGTAAATTTTAATCAAAATCTCTATGCTTCTATCGACGAAGCATGTACAAAAAACCTTTATTTTAAAAAACCGTCTAAAAATTCACTTCACCATATTATGAGTATTATGATATTTGTCAACACTTAGAATCACGTCTCAGTATTCCTGACACAGATGAAATAAGTAAATTATCTCTGTTCCCAATGTAACTAAAACACAAAGAAAAGGAAAAAATATTTGTATACACTTGTACTTTGAAAAACTAAAGGAGAAATTAAGAAAAGTTATAGTTAAAACCATTCTCAAGTATTAAACGGTCGTGGTTTCATCTTAGGATTAGATTTTACATTCGTGATAACTGGTGCCTGGGACAGAAACTGCATACACTGCATAGCAGCATGGAAATATAAATCAACATAGAAGGGCACGTTTTACCGCAAAAAGGTGTACAAAGAATAAGAGGGCGCAATTAGGTGCAATATTCGCGAAGAAGAAATCATTAAATTTTAGATAATGCCGAGATAACATGTAGCAAAGCATTGAAAAGGAAGCTTATGTATTACTTGTAGCGTACGAGAAAAAGGTTTTAAAACGAACACTTAGTTGAGGCTAGGTACGCGAACTTTTTTGTACCGGTGAAAGACCTTACACTTACTTCGCGTGTAGTAAAGGCTTTCAAACAGAAGCGACTATAAAACAGTTTTTTATTCCCTTCGCATAGCATACGTTTTGTAAGAGAAAGTTTAAACGCTTGCAGCCTTTAATTTTATATAAACAAACCTCTAGTAGAGGACGTTTTGACTCGTTTATTATTTTCTAAACATGCACTCTTAAAGCGTTGATATATGTGGAAAAAGAGATAGATAAATAAAGGAATAAAATTTATTTGTTGTAAAAGAAATTTATATAGAAATTAAATAATAGAGAAATAAATATGACACAATTTAATCGGTAAATGAGTATATATTTGAAAAAATGTATTAAGAAAAGTATTATAAGATAATACGTATAATCAAACGCATAAAGTTTAAATTACACGAAGAAGTCAATTAAAATATCACAAAAAACATGTACATATATGCATGTAAAGGTAGCAAGAACATTTCAAAGTTACTAGTATTCTTTTTAATAGAATTTATATTTCTTCTTTTTAATACAAGTAGAAAAAGTATAGCATGATATATTAGAGCGTATTGAAAAATCTTTATAAATTATTTATTTAGAAAGGAAGTCTCTTATTGACACAGATTATTTGGATTTTTAAATTTCTTTAATCTTTAATGTCCTTCAATTCGTAATTTTAAATCAGTGTACCTTCAATATTAAATATTGAACCACTGCATGGACACTGAAACCTTCTGTATATTCTTACATGAAACATAAAACATCTTACAAGATGATTTGCATTTCCCAGTAAAAAATGGTATTTCAGCATTTTATACAAGAGAAAAGTGTCGTAGAAAAAGCAATATCTCATACGTTCGAACAATATGTATTTCAAGTACCAAATATTCGATACATCTTGTTCTTAACATTATGTCGAGGAAAAAAAAAGAATCGTATCCAGACAATATTATTGCTTCAACGGAAATTATCGTTAAAATGACGGAGACTTTTTACATCTCGATCTACTGAATTAGTTGGTTGAAAATTGATGCTCCGGTGCGCATAGTAGAATGACTAGCACTCAGGATCGATCGGGTGAAAATGCTGCTGCACCTAACATTATCGACTAGCTGAGGACAAGAGTAGCACGAACCAATTCGAGGAAACAATACCGAGAGCGGATTAGTTTTCAATCATGTACATCGATATACTTTAATCGCAATTCTTTTATCTTTTTATGCCGTTCCTTTAACTCTATGTTGCGGACGCTAATCTTTTTTTTTTTTTCTTTCTTTATCCCATTATATTTAATGTAATAATATTACCACGAGAATATATACACCTAAACAAAATTTACAGTATGAAGAATATAAGGATGAGTACGCTCTGATTTCGATTCGATATCACGGTTATCCTTTCTCTTCTAAAATAAGTTTGCTCGCGCAAATTCGAAGCCTTCGTTAGGAACAATGAAATAAAAGTTGAATGCTCGGATTCTAATTGCAAAATTCATTTATTTTGCTCTACGAATGCAGTCAAGAGTTCAGAGAGAACAGAATCCTCAATCCTTTTCTTTTCCTGTACAGTGCATACCGTTCCGGAGTCAGTAATGTGTTACTCTTCGTTCAATAAAATGTGTGTTAAGATCCGATGATCGTCGAACTTGATACGATGAAATAGAACTGAGTTTTGTGCCCCTGCCATGTAATACACACACGCACGCACACATACATATTACCACGCATACGTTAATTGTTTAGAGAACACTGGAAAATAGTAATTTTTCTACAGATGATCTCGTGTAATAAAGAAGAAAAGGAAAAGTATTCAAAATACTTGACTGAGAAAGAAAAGCAACGGAGCAGTCTCTTAGAGGATACGAGTCTTTAAGGATCTCCGTCGAAGGTTATCGTTAAAAAGTATCAATTAAGTCCGTACATTCTCTCCTACACTTATATTGACATGTTACATAAAATAGCCAATGAATTACAAATAATAATCGCTAATCGATACGAAGCTATTGTTTATTAGTATTCCCTATCTTCGGTACTTAATGTATCTCGGTATCTAAGGTATTTTGAAAGGACGACAAATCTTATGCATACAATTTAAGTAGCTGTACCACTTGTAAGCCGCAAGAAAACGTATTCTTGATGGATATCACGTTCTTCGGTTCGCTTACAAGATCTACAACCATTATTACATACGAGTTCAACTGATAAAATGTGTCACGAGTAAAAATAATATCTATATATAGATATTTACATATAAATACCGTTTTTACTACATTACAGTATACATATATATACACTATACATGTACATATACATACACATGTATAAGCGACACATTCATTTCATTTCTAACAAAATACAAAGCATCAACGTTTTATTAGTGATTTACGACTGATTTGACGAATATCCGATATTATATCACGAAAAGATAATAAATAACAAGGCAGTGTACGACGGCCATGCGACCATATGCGAATAATAACACAATAAAGCTGCGATGACATACAATCTTAGAGCGTAGTCGCATCAAGTCGAGTATCAAACGCTGATTGAAGGTCTCTAAGTTGACACGTCACAGTAAAAAAAATGTCAACGTTAAACTTACAAACGCTTCTTAATTTAACGCTTTGCGGTTCATAGTCACATTGAAAAAAAAAAAAAAAACAAATGATTTATTCCATTGAATTTTACATGATCAATAGATTACATTCTCATTTGTCGTATCGCGCGTTATCCAATTAGTTTTATCAGAATACTTCAAGTTCGACGCCTGTAAATAATACTTATAAATCAAACCGCAAAGAGTTAACGATCCCTAAACTTAGAACATCAACGACGCTATTTTACGTTAATTGAACATGATCGTGTACGTTTGAAGAAAAAATACTAAGGTTCGTTGAAATCGAGCACTCGAATAAAAATGAAACACAAAGCAAGTAAAGAGCAATCTCATACGTCGCAAATTATCAATATGTACTTCGGTTCTTCCGACTATCGACGCAAGAACAAGAATGGATGATATGGGGATGATGATATCTGATGATGCCGTGAAAGTCAGCCGAGAAGAACTTCATACATATTGTCAGTTAGCGTCCAAAGATTTTAATTTTATCGTACTGATTGGCAGAGTCAGTTCACATTTTCAAACACGATATTAATAGACATAATATAAAAATATAAGGTATTTACCGAAAGAACAATTAAAAAACACGTTATGGCAAAATGTCGGCAGTTTACAGTCGTTAACGCTTCGGGGCTGTTAACATCGAGCTTTTTAGTATTTTTATTAATTATCGTTAACAGAGGTGACCCTAAAAATTTCAATAAAATCGTTCAATCGTTGCGGTTGAGCATTTTCGGGCACACTTATGTTATCGATTATGCATTCGATGAATTTGCAATCGTACTAGATTTTATAATATCAATTGGAAATTTTCCTTATATATCTGACTTAAGGATAAGTTATTGTGTAGGATCAAATCGAACATCGGCAACGGTCTTATCCGCTCTGATATATCCTCGGATATATTTCATCGTGAAACGAGGACTATCAAGCATACAAGATTCAAATTCCGTTTCAGGTAATAAATGGAGATCATTATTTTTTAACAATCTCTATTCTCTTTCTATCAATTCATGGTGAATCGTGCAACGCCAAAAAAAAAAAAATTTATTGAGTATTGAAATGGTTTTTGTTGTAAGGACACCTTATAAATAAATGCGAGGTCTGTCAAGTGTCCTGTAAAATATGCATTCGTTTAAAGTCTCACAATCGTTTAAGGTTCAAAGTCTCATAATCGTTACTGACTATATGTGCACTTATAGATAACAAGTCTAGAACACGCTGACGTCGCAATTCGTTTATTTCATTTATTCGCTTTTGTGGGTCGCTGAGCTTTTCTAGCATAGCCGCTGGCGAAAAAGGGAAACGAACCAAAATCAAAAAACAGAAAAGAGAAAATACGGAAGCTTCGATTGCTTACTATACTGTCTACAGTCTACAGTCTTCACAGTGTCTTCAATCAGGCAGGATGTATATTAATTTCAATAAAAATATTAGTATTAGTACGATAATCTGCCAAAGGAATTACTACAGGTGATTAACAAATGAATTGTTTTAAATTCCCTATGTCTATCAGCATATCGTTAAATCACAGTCAATTTTGCAGGAATGGATAATAAATAAATAATCGAGTTCTTGTCAAATTCGGAAAATAATTTACGAATCCTAAAAAGAAAGAAAAGAAACTGTCGGGAAAAAAGCGGTCATTTCATAGAAAAAATGTTCACATTATCAATCCGTAGGAATAAATGAATAAATTTTCAAACCGAAGTGTTTTTCCTTCTAATCGGATTGTTCTATATTAAATACATTTTATATAACTAATAAAATAATGAATACGTGCAATACACCATGTTACAGTCACATCATTGACCATATACGAATGTCATGATTTTTATAGGACATTAATAAATGCAACACAAAACTTCCAATCGCTCAAAATCAACTTAATATCGATAAAATGTTAATTATGATACACAATATAAAATACAGAAATACGCAATGCATATAGGCCAACATCATTCTAAGCTAGAAGTATATGTTTCGATAAATAAATGTCAAAAAAGGCAAAAAAAAAAGAGAAAAAGATAGGAATATGATATTACGTTATAGTAACTCGCACAACGTTCCTCACAACGCGAAAAAATATATCTAATATAGTCGAATAAAATTCATTGTAAAACACAGTTTATCGATAGTAAGTGTAGACTTATGATTCAAAGATCACTGTGTTACTATCAGTTTATAAAATTAAGTACACAAGAGAGTATGCAAAAATTATATCGTATAGTCTAAAGCCAGCGACTTTTCGAGGCATTACCAATTCAGTCTTAAAATCATATATAATCAAAGTTCCCTGATTGTTGTTAGAAACTAAAACAGTGATCAGATCTTTAAACATTATATGTATAATTATAGAAAAATCTTCAAACTGATGAATTAGTTCATTTGGCACAAAGTACATTCGGTATTTTAGCATACTCCAACTATGATGAATTTGCTATCCTATAAATGTTCATACCGTAACATTTCGTTTAGGCAATACAAAAGAAGGATACACATCGTAAAATCTAATAGAAAACAAAAAATCAAAAATACTTTTTAGTCTTGCTACAGCGAATGACATTTTCGATTATCTCTGGGTCGATTTAAATTAAGAATAATCTGTCTACTATAAAAAATACATTTGTGTAGACAAACCAAAAATGGCAGGATAAAGTATAACGAAATAAATTAAGCAAGTGAAATAGGAACTGAGTGTTCGTGAATTTTTAAAGAATTTTCTATTTAACATAATCGACAAGCATGCAATATATCAAACTGTAACATTAGAAAAGATAATCGAACGTGAAACACGCTGTATATGTCGCATCATCGTCTTCCTTCACATTTGTTGAAGAAATAGAAATCTTATGAACTGTATTTTAAATTAACGTATTACATCTTTAACGTCGTACGATTTATGTAAGGTGTAGGGAGCCAACTTTTCAGTTTATATCTGCGGATAAGTATTGTGGGTTGGGGTTATGTATGAAGGACTTCTTAAAATGTATAAGAACAAGATTAAGACGTCGCAGCTACAACTACAGGGGGAACAACGTCAGGTTCGCCGGCACCATCGGCTACTGCAGAATCAACGACCTTTTTGACTTTTATAGATTCTGCACTAGTCTCAGAGGAACTCTCTGGTTCACCATTTTGCGCAGATGTACTACCGCTCGTTGACGAATTAACATTTTCATTCGATGACCCCTCGTTTAGTCCATTTCTCTGTAATTTATCATCTGACAGTGGTACATCTGTATCTCCGTTTTGTGTTGTACCATTTAATTTTTTCTTTTCAGAATCCACTGTATTCGTTTCTTTTGTTTCATCCGCTACAGCTTCTTCTTTCGTTGGTTTCTCTGTCAATTCCTGTTTTGATGCTTCTGCACTTACTTGTTTTTCTGCATCGTTTGCGGACGTTGCTGTTTCCTCTGTTTCTTTCGTTTTAGGGGATTTTACGTTAGTCAATTCTGTTTCTGTTTCAGATTTTGTTTCTTTAGCTACTTCTGTTGTATTTTTAATTTCAGTATTTGTATCTGCTTTGCTACTAGTAGCTTCTGGCTCTGTTATCGTTGGCGCAGTAATTTTTTCTACACTTGTCAATGGTACATTACCATTTTCTGCAGGTTTTTCTTCTGTCTTAGTGGGTTCCTGCGCAGGTTTTACCGAAGATTCATTTTCTGATGCTTTAGTTTCTGTTATACTAGGAGTAATTACAACTTTTTCAGTGGATTCCTCTTTCGTTTCTTTTTCTGGTTTATTAGCACATTCTTCTGATTTTTCGTTTATACTGTTACTATCTTTCTCTTTTGATGCAGTTTCAGCAGGTTTTACCTCTGATACTTTCATGTCATCAGATTTAGTTTCTTTAGCAGTATTTGACGATTCTTCAGTCTTATTCTCTGTAATAGAAACTTCTTCAGACTTTGATTTAGGCTCACTCATTCCAACGTCCAAGGGGTCATTTGCAGTAGGAGTTGCCTCTGGGATAGATTCTACAGACTTCTCTGTATCTATTGGCTTTTCGACTTTTTCAGAAATCGCAGATTTCTCATCATCTTTTGAAGGTATTGCTACTGATTCGGCATTACTACTCACGTCAGCTTGCACATTTTCGGAAGTGTCTAGTTTTGTACTCACCTCTGATGGCTGAAGTTCTACCTTTTCAACTGTATTTTCCAGTTTTTCAGCGTTTGGCGCATCTTTTGTATCAATAACCATTGGTTCTTCCATTTTCACGTCTGTGACTGGAGCTTCCTTTTGTTGCTGATCTTTTATACATTCTTTTGCTTCTTCTTGAACAACTTCTTTTGTTTCTACTTTATCGGTCATTTCAACATCTTCGGAAGTATCCATTGGTTCACTAACATCAGATGTACTCTTACTTTTACTTTCTTGAACTTCTGTAGTTTCTAACTTTTGTCGTTTTGTAGAAGTTTGAAACGTTAAATCTAAGAATGATTTAATAGTTGTGAAAGCCACTCTTTCTTCATCAGTAAGAGGAGCATTGCCTTCACGCAGTACTATAACCGTTGATAAGCCTGCTTCTTTTGCAGCAGCAGCTTCTATAATAGAAAAACATAAGAATTAGTATCTATTCATGAGTATCACTGTGGTTTGTAAATGCTAATATATCACGATATACATAGTTACTAACCTTTGACAACATCAGTTAAGAAAATTACGCTTGATGGTTCAGCTCCAATTTTATTTAATATATTTTTATAACTACTTGATTCTTGTTTTGCACCTACTTCAGTATCAAAATAACCACTGAAATACTAAAACACACACAACAATATATTGTTATACTTTATATAAACTATATAATAAAATATAATATAAATAATTTATTACATTCAACGCTCATATAGTTATAAGTACTGGCATCTATGACAGGTAAACTATAATAAAGTACCTTAAGTAAGTCACCATGTATGGAATGTCCAAATAGAAGTTTTTGTGCTTCAACACTACCACTTGAATAAATATAGACTTTTTTACCATCACTCGTCCATGATTCTAGTGCTTTGGGTACATCTTCATAAACACTATACAAATAATTCATTTATCATTTCATGAATCATTTTTAATTGTTCATTATGTTATAAATTGTTTATCATAATTGTAGTGATATATTTATGCCAAACTGAAGTGAGCCCTTACACAACATATTCACCTCACTACATATGGTGTTTATATAGCTATATATCATTATTTATCTTTAAACTCTTTTTAGATATATAGCATTTTCCTTTGATATTAATTAAAATATAACAGTTAGCAATAAATTACGAAATATATTCAGGGATATCTATAGTAGGCTTACAGATAAACTTTTTATAAGCATACTATTGAAAATATATCATATTTCATAATCACATATATCATAATCACATTTTTTACATGTACTAATTTTAAATATTGAATTTTGGAACCTGAAAGTGTTTTTGTTGTAAATTATAATGAGAAGAAACTATCAGAAACTCACTGTGCTTTAATTGTTCCAGAATTATAAGCTTCATGCCACATGTGCCCCTGTAATTGTTTCAGTGCTCCAGTTTTTCTGTCGCCATCCATTTGCCATAATATATTTTTTGCAAGTGATTTTCTCTCTTCTTCTGCATTAGTACCAGTAATTGGTACAAAACCATCAATTTTATCTTCTTCATCTTTTTTTGCCTACAATCAAAATATTGAATACTTAAACACAATGCTTTCTTTATTAACAAAATCACACACGTGAAATTTATTTTAAATAATAAATAAATATTATTATAAATATTATATCTTTAAAAATATGATTATTTTTAAAAGAATATATAACCAAATAATTATAAAATAATTATCCCAATTTATATTTTTTTAAAATTGTATTTTTTATTTATAATAAACATTCTTGTATTTAATTCTATTTTTGTTTTAAATTTCTTTTTACTATATTATTTATATTTACCTTAGACATATGTGATAACATTACAATAAATTTATTATAAGTAAATGAACTTTAGAATGTAAAATAATATGAAATAACATGTAATAATATAAAACTTCAATAATTAGAAAAGTAAAATGTGTATATTAAATGAAATTCTAAAAGAATAATCAAATAACAATAAACAAATGAATATTCAATGATTTGATTTAAAGAAAATTATATTTATATAATTTGAAGAATAAATATAGTACTAAAAATTTATTTAGCTCCAATCTCAAGCTTTATAAATGTGTAATCTGGGTATCAATCTTCTGGGACAAAGAATGTTCCCAGGTCAATGTCTAGCAGCAAGCAGCTGCCTCTTACCTGTCATGCTATTGGTCACTCTCTAAAATACATCACTAAAAGTTGAAGCACTAAATTTACTGTACTGAATTAAGATTTTAACAACAAAAGAAAGATATTTAAAACATAAATAAAAGAGTAGTATAACATATATATATATATATAATATATATATATAGATATATACATTTACTATAAACAATCTATCTCATTCAAGTATCATAATTCTTTATATTATCCTCAAATATTTTAATATTTCAATATTGATTAATAAAACGGTTATTTTTACATACAATATTTATGTTAATATTCAATTGTTTCCAATATTTACCTGCTCCTTTAATTTTTCAAAGTCTTGTTTGAATTCTTCATCCTCCCATTTAGTTTCAATATATTTCTTTAAATTCTCTCGCACGTAAGGAAAAAGTGTGTCCTGAAAGGAAGGTAAACGTGAATGTAGTGTGTGCTCGTCGATCGAATTAACTGTGCGATGCGCCGTTACGGTTTCCGTTATTTTGAAAAATCGCATGTGTAATTATGTTACGCACAGTAATGCTTTCGTAGCTAAATAATCCACGTTTCGAATATGCAGAATTTTCTAAATGTTTATTTAGTTTGTTTTCATTTACAACATGTTAAAAGTAACAACCTCAACATTTCGCAAAAAAAAAGAACATTAACAGTAAAAGTAAACAAATATAAAAATGTTAATGTTCGAAATAAGAAAGTTCGACATGATTTATATGATATTTTATTCGCTTTAGATTAGACGAAAGCATCTATTGCCTGCCATGAAACTCGCTGTCTCACGAACAGGGAACCTGAAACTGGATTTCAGCCGGCATAGTAAATGCTGAGAGAGAACACACACATACAATACGCGCGAAACTATAATCCACAAATTTTTTTTCGTACAATGACTCCATGATAACATTCGGAAATTTCTCTGCGAGATATTAGCTGTGTGGAAAATTTTAATCATTAGGTAATGTCAGAGAATGTGTTGGAGAACCGGTGAAATGCGAGAACTGTAGGGCGCGTTCTGCCTCACGGCCATAGTCTTTGTTACCTTCACGAAGCTTATGCTCGTCGTGGTGCCTTCGATGTCAATTAAGATCACCGTTTCCGACAATAAAGTTTCCTCTTGATCCTGAGTACGTTTTTCCCCGGCCATTTTTACGATTGACTCGCCTTCGACCGTAGGATAAATAACAAATATATCACCTCAGTACGTTCAAGCACGGTGTATATGTCGACGCGTTCTTGTTGAGAGCCGGCGAGTGAATTCGTTCCTCGTTCTGCGCCGGTGTGTGTGCGAAGCTGCCTCTCCCTTCACCCCTACTTGTGCTGAGCAACCAGGATCGTATTTATCACGCTTATTCTCGATTGCATTACCATTAAACTCCCTATTATTTTTTCCATTAAATAGTTGCAATTTTTACAGCTGTACATAAACTTTCATAATATTTTAGTTGTTTAGACATCAAACATTATTTTTACCGCCTTTGCATTCGCTATTACTATATTAATTCTATGAAATTATCATTCTACTTCTATGGCAAATTGTTCATTATACGGTATTTAAATTTACGATTATAGAAGTATAATTCGAATGTAATTTGCAAATATAATGTTTATATTTAGTAATGCAATGGTAAAGTTGAATTTTATATGTTTTTGTTCGAATTAAAAACTTTTTGATAGGATTATTAGTTTGATCTCAATAAAAAATTATTATCACTACATGCAATGTTGTTTTGTTACGAAATGGATGTTTAAACATATAATCTGAGACAATAAATTACTGAAATAAGAAAGATATTTTTTAAAATGTTAAAGGGATCTCAGGCGATAGATACATTCCTGAATCTGCTACGAAAATTCTAGATTGGTGTTGGTGAATATGTACTTGCAGAAAAGAGCATGTGTTACGTATGTGTGAATCGCTCACTTCCTTCAGCCAATGAACGAAGCTGGTTTGCGTCTGTGCGATCGTAGCACGTCATTATTGCTCCGCAAAAATTGTTTTGATGAATAGCCATTTAATAAATGTAGACTTTCAAAAAATTTTCTATTAGAAGCTTTCTAAAATTTAAGTATGTTCTCCACGATTTACTTTTCAAGTAAAGTAAACCATGATTACAGTAAAAAAGCAGGATAAATATTGACTCGCTCGAACGGTTTCCGATATTACTCCGCGTAAAAGTAGTTCCTCATGTGTTATTTTTGTTGATTTTCCAAAAAATTAAGGAAATTTGAATGATATTTACAAGCAATACGAAATACTATGTACGATTCTTTTATATTTGCTGAAAATGCAGATTTTCCTACATCAAAAAGTTAAATGCCTTGTTATGTACGATTGCAAGTACAAAGTAACACAGCTGGTAAATTCGACCACCTGATTTTTGCGAGACAGCGCCGCATCGGACACTGAGGCGCAACCATTTAAATTTTGACATTTGTCTCAGCTGCACGTGTCTACCTTGACTGTATCTACATATGAGAACAACGTGCACACTACTACTGTTAAAAATTGTTATGCGTTTTCTTTTCTTTTTTATTGCTCCATCCACTTATGTTATGATATTATATATTTCATTGTAAATATATAAATATTTGAAAAAATGATATTAAATATAAATATAAATATTTAAGCAGCACTTTAATTTTTGTAATATGATAATAAAGATGTTGCAATGTATAAAAGTTTCAAATCTTATTATTTTAATTCAACAATTATAAATAAAATTATTACATTATTAAATATTTTTTTGGGACATAGAAACTATATTTTATACTAATTAATAAGGTTGCATGGAAAATATTATACTACAAAAAAATTAAAAATATAAATGCTTATTTGGTTTTTATTATAAAATTTTTTTAATAATTTATTCACAGCAATAAGAAGTAATTACATGTCATATATACAGTATGTTTAGAAAATGTTAACTATGTACATGTATAATAAATTACATATAATTCTTTATTGTAAATATATTCAATGTAATTACAGTATTATAGAAAATTGTACTAATGTTATAAATACATAACTGAATGTATGTATGTGTGGAATAAAACTGAAATAATGCACAATAAAGACTACTTTGCAATGATTTTTCAATATTTTATTTTTGTAATGCTGTTTATATCTATGAGTTTTTTCATATACATACATATAAATTATATTGCTTTACTAAAGTAAAAAATGATATGTTAAATACGTCAAATAGTTTTAATATTTTTAACTGCCTTGATGTTGTGAAACACGTTTATGACATTTTCAATATTAAATCCTTAATAACACTAAAATTAGTAAGCATTCCTGTAGTTACAGTGGTATCTTGAGTAATTAGAATTTATTTATTTTGGAATCTTCATATTTCTTCTACATTTGAAGTTTTAACAATAGTTTATTTTCAAATACTAAAATTTAATTTTCAATGTTTTTATAGATAATTTCAGGTACTATGTTTGCAACACATTGCAGTATATGCTGTTTATGTTTCATACTTAATTACTCTAAGATATTATATACATAATGAAGGACTAATTTGAAAAAGTAGTATAATACACATATTATTATCATTATAAACCAAATAATTATAAATTTACTTGAGTGCTATTAAGATCATTCTAAATTAGAAATATTATAGTAAATATATCTTACAAAAACAAAAAAAAAATGAAGTACATTACAAACATATACAAAAGTTGAAAAATATTTCTAGAAACATGATATTAATTTTATACAAGCAAAGAAAAAATTATTTTCTTTTAGGAAGCTTTGTATAAAATTGTATAAGTTTTTGTGTAAAATGCTAATAAGCTTTTGTATTAAAATATTTAATAACAAGTAGTTTAATAAAATATAGTATTTATAGTAATACTATTTAATATAGTATTTATTATTCAGTTGTTTAATATGAATGTATTTATTTCATGAAATAATAATTCAATGATTAAAATATACAAAGAAATATTTTAATACATTATTTAGTAGCAAGTTACATGTCATTTTTTTATGGAAGAAAGATAAAGAAATTCCTGCTTTTAATTATTTAAGTAAAATAAAATTAATGAAAATAATTTAAATTGTAATGAAACAGTAAAAAATTAGATGTTAGTCCACATTCTTAGTCAGCTCTTTTAATTTTAAATTGCATTTATAAATATATAAAATAATTAAAATAAATACATTTTTGTAAATAAAATAATCTACTAATTATAATTAATCAGTGCAATTTTAATTTAGAAATTTAATTTAGTTTCACTGTATTTTTGTTTGAATTGTATGTAGATCATATCTACTTAGATTTTATATTTTGTAATTTTTTTAGTTTCTCTCCCAGATGTTTATTTAAATGTATTCTAATTTCTTGTTGATTATTACATTTTTTTCCACATTCTGGACACTCTGGATCTCCTTCTCCGTGTTCTTTCTTTCGATGCTTAGATCGATTATTATAGGTAGAAAATGATTCACCACAATCTGGACATTGATAAGGTTGTTCACCAGTATGTTTTCTACGGTGATAATCTCTGGAGTCTTTTCTTCTAAAACTCATATTACAATATTCACAGACAAATGGTTTTTTTCCAGTATGTAATAATACATGATTATATAAAGATTTAGTGTCATTAAATCCTTTTTCACATTGAGCACATTTATAACGTCTTTCACCATCATGTTTACTTTTAATATGATTTACTAAAAGTTGTTTTACTCTATATGTTGCATTACATATGTCACACTGATAAATAGGGTCTACTCTTCCTTCATGTACTCTCTCTTTATGTGCTTTTAAAGACATTTGATGTTTAAATTTCTCGTGACATTCTGCACATTCATACCATGGTTTTTGTTTTATTAAAATTGGATCCTGATTATTTATTTCATGAATTTGTACCATATGATATTTTAACATACGGTAGGTTGGAAAATCTTCTACACAAATTGGACATGTAAATAATTGTGGTAATGTTACACTTTTATCGTTTTTCCAATGCTTCTCTAAATGTTCATTCATATTTTGCTTTTTACTAAATGACTTATTACATACGTTACAAATATATCTGTTATGAGAAAAATGAATTTTTCTATGAAGCTTTAAAGCGTTTGTAGTTCTACATCGTTGACCACAGATATCACATTGATATGGTCTCTCACCTGTATGAATTCGATGATGTTCTTTTAATCTAGCTTTTAACTGAAATGACTTACCACATAGTTCACAAATGTGAGGTCTTGCCCCTTTATGAACAAAGAGATAATGTTCATATAAAGAATTTTCTGCTCTAAAATCTTTTCCACAAGTACTACAAATGAATTCATTCATATTTTCATTATGCCTCATTTCATGAAATTCTAGTCTTTCTTTTCGTACAAAATGTTTAGGACACTTAGAACAATGATATTGACGTGGAGAAATAACTTTTGTCTCATTTCCATCTATCATTAAAGAAAGTGTAGAATCTTCACAAGTAGCACATGTAACTAAGTCATTAATAGCATCTGGATCTAAGTCTGAAATTAGTTTACCACAAAGATTACAATTTATAGATACTTTCTCCTGTTTTGTTGTTGCTATAGCTTTTTGTATGACATCTTCACTAATATCATCTTCACTAGTACCAACTTGTATTTGTTTTACACCAGAATGTTTATAATTTTTTTGATGCCCATTCAATCTAGTTCGTTTTGTAAATAATTTTCCACACTCTACACAAATATAACGTTGTAAACTCTTGTGTGTGTGAAAATAATGATCCCATAATAAGTTTTCATTACTTGTTTCTTTATCACATAATGTACATTCATATCTATCTGTTTTACCTAGCTTGTGTCTTTCCATGTGAAATTCATATTTTAAGTGTGAAAGATAGCGAGCACCGCATAATTTACATACATATTTTAAACAAGATTTATATATATCATTTTCATCTTGTATATCATTTTGTTCAAGCATAGTGTCTTGTGATGTTATACATGTATCTTTCTCACTTTTATAATCGGTCTCACTGTCTAGCCAATAAGTATTATCACTCTCAGGTTCATTTTTCACTAATGGATCTGCAGAATTATAAACATAATCCATTAAATTATTAGACACATGTGATATTTCTTGTACTTTTGATATTTTTGAGAGATGAACAGAATTAGATTCCTTAAGATCTTCTTTTGTGTCTTGTTCTACTTCAATTTTTGTGTTTTGTTTGCTAGATAATGCATCAATACAATTTAAATTTTCCTCTTTGTAGTAGTTTGTTGAGATTAATACAGGTAATGTTAGGCTTACTTCTTGATTAGGCATATTTTCAATATCTTCAGTAATTGTTGTTTTGTTTCCATGTTTTAAATGTATATTATTTTTAGTATTATTAAGATGTACTACATTTTTATGTATTTGTATATTCTTTTTCTTTATATGTTTGTTTTCAGAATGATTTACCATAGCTAATGAGATTTGGAAGGTATAATCACAGCCTTGAGAATTACTAACTAATAAAATCATTAAATCTACATTACAATTTGGACATGTATAAATAGCATCACTATGAATTTGTGAAAAGTCTGTTACTTCTTTAGATCGATCAAAGAAGGATTCTATTTGTGATACATTTTCTAATCTTTTAGAATATTCCAATACTTCTTGAATAAATTTGTAGTAAAAAGTAATTTTGTCATAACATGACAAACATACATATTTTGAGCCATTATCATCAATAGATATCTGTAAAAGTCATTTAAGGTAATATTAATTCAAAACCTTTTCATATGATATATTAATAATGTAACAATATATATTTTCTTATATAAAACAGATAAATTATTAAGATATTTTAATAATCATTAAGTTTAAATAAAATGTTCAGATTTTAAACTGCAATTAATACTTTTAATTTCTATCACGTATTGTATATTAACGTACTGAAATTGGCAATGTTTCCTTTATTTTATGTATTAAATCTGTTGATCCTTCAAAGATACTTTTATGCTTTCCTTTTACAAGATTTACACCACATAAACGACATATTAATGTATCCTTTGAAGTATCCATAATTAGATCTCTGAAAAATTTATTATTAAATATAATTTATGTAAAGATTAAAAATGTATAATATATTGCATATATTAATATTTTTCCATATCTTAATAAATCATTGAGTAATTAGTTGAAATTTATAAAAAATATATTGTATTCACTAAAATATACCACACTTACACATAGTTTTGATGATTTGTTTATTTGAGGTTATTATATCTTTATGCAGGTGTAATTACCTGCATTAATTAAAACATAATTCTTTTGTTATAAATAGTATATATCTTATTAAGCTTTGTTTTAGAGATTTTAGATATTACTTAGTATTATAATTATATTATTAGAATTACAATATTAGCAAATATTTTTCTCAATAGTAACTTAAATTTTTATATATACTATATAAATGACGTTTGGCAAGTTGTTTATCTTTAACTCTATCATACTATACAAATCTTCATGCAAACCAATAATTACTAAATACACATTTTCAAATGGAGGTTACATGAAAAGATGGTCTTTAAGTTATGATTTATGTACATACGTATGTAGAATGTATATATACATCATTTGAAACAAATATTTGAAAGAAAATAAAAGCACGTCAGTGAAATGTACAAAATGTATTAGTGGTAAAAGTTAATTCTATAATGAAAAATTTAATAGAAACAAGATGGATAGATAAAAGAGTATAAATTTTCTTATTTATAATGCGTTCAATATTTTCTGTCACTTTTATATATCAAAACAATAAGTTTTGGCAAATGAATTGACAGGTTACATGCTTAATTTGCAGTTTATATACTATTTTCACTAACTCATATGCAACATAATTTGTTGCTAATTTGAGAGAGTAATATTTCATCCAATTAAAAAATATCAATAAAATGTTGCATGAAATATTAATGTCATTATGGGGATGTTCAACCAATGCTTTGCAAATATTGGAATCAGATGTAATTATAATATAATATTTATTGATATTGTAATTCATTTTGAATTATATATACAGTTTATTTGTGTTTTTTAAATGTGCTGTTTTCAGACTGTAGATCTTGAAAAATATTTACATCCTGGTGAACGTGTATTACTTAAAGAAATATTGGATGTAGTTGAACAATGTAATATTATTAGGAATTTCATTCAAGAATATACCACATCTGATGACTTAAATTCTACTCAAAGTATTACAATTTAGCAATTAGAAAATTTATCTCATTATATATTAATTTATAAATCATTAATTCTTAAATATAAATTGTAGATTTACAAGATGTTCCTCGTGGTTTATACTTACAAGCTCTTTGTGAAGGAATAGATGAATCTTTGGAACCATTTCGTAAGGAGATTGTTGATTTAGAAGATGTAGTTCTTCGTGATAGTTATACTCCATTGTCACTAATACTTTGTCGTATCCAAAAATATATTTGTCTATTTTCTGTTTTAAATTCTATCATAAGAGAGGTAAATAAAGAATATTAGTATAAAATAATATAATATAATATCATATAAAATGATATATAACATACTTAAATAAAAAATTAATTATTTTAATTTATTCCAGATTCGCACACAAAAAATTCATGGCTGTAAACTATTGCAATGTTTGCATCAAAATATGTATACTGGTATTCCTGATGTTAGATCTGCAATAGAAAAGTAAGTATTATATTACATTATTTTGTTTTCTACTATTTTAGATATTTACTTTTGCCAATTATTTCATTTCATTTAGAATGTCTCACTGTGTGCATACAGTTTTTTATAAACATTTAACTAGCTGGCTTTTATATGGCCATATAGAAGATATGTACAATGAATTTTTTATTCAAAAAATATCTGAGAGGGAAAACAGTTTGATATTAGTAGACAATAAGGATAATTTTGATAAAATAAATACAAAATTTACTGCAGATATGTGGAATTATGACGTTCAAATTGATCTACTTCCCTCTTACATAAGACCATCTTTAGCAACTAAAATCTTAACTATAGGGCAAACTATTATAATGTTTGGAAATGACCCAAGACAGAAAAAAGGTAATTTATATTTAAAAAATTTTTAATTGCTTAAAACATGAAATGAAACCACTAACTTGTTTACCTATTAACAGATTTTGCTATAGTTGATCAAACTGAAACTTCTATATGGGGAGAAAAAGAATATGAATATTTTCTTAAACTTCAAAATTTACAAAAAAAACATATTTTTAATATTGTTGAATTTGAACGTACAATCGATGAATTGAAACAATGTATAACAGAACTTTTATGGCGAGTTGCTGTTGAAGAAGCACAACTTGTGCAACAACTTAAATTAGTAAAAGATTTCTTTCTTATGGGACGTGGAGATTTGTTTCTTGAGTTTATTAGACTTACGGCTCATATATTAAATAAATCTCCAACACAGCATACCTCCAGGGATATTAATTTAGCTTTCCAAATGGCCTTAAGGAAAATGCATTTAAATGATGAAAATGCCATGGATAGTTTTAATTTTATAGTTCCAGTTCCACCACATGAAAATGAAGATATTGAGGTAGAAGGTACAGAATTTACTGAAAAGGAACGTGAAGATCCAATTGGTAAGATATTTTCTTATTTAATGATATATTTTTTAAGTGGACAAATCTTCCGATAATATAGTATTGATATTATTATAGAAAGACGTGGGTGGGGTATGATTACTTTAAAGTACAAAGTCATATGGCCATTACATTTGTTATTTAATCCATCAGCTTTAAATGATTACAATACATTATTCAAATTTTTGCTAAGAGTTAAAAAAACACAAATTGATTTATGGAACCTTTGGAGTGAGCATATGTATTATAAAAACATGTAAGATATGATTCTAATATTTTATACATAAACAATCTGATTTTTATCAAATATTAATAGTTTTCATTGTTACAGTGATATTGGTGTAATTCAACTAAGAAATAATTTAATTTTCATTATTGATAATTTACAATATTACTTACAAGTTGATGTATTAGAAAGTCAATATACTATAATGGAAACAAATATGAAAAATACCCGAAATTTTGAAGATGTACAAAAAGCACACTGTATTTTCTTGGCTAATGTTATGTCACAAACATTTTTATTAGGGAGTTCAACAGAAAGAAAAAATCCTGTACGTTATATTTTAATTTAAATAATTTTTTAATTTTTATCTATCAATTCATTTGATATATATTTTTGATAGGTCAACAAATTAATAAAACTCTTATTGCGACTTTGTGATGATTTTATCTTACAAGCATCTATGTGGGAAGTAGGTAATTTGCTTTTAACAGAACAAGAAGAGCTTAAAACATTATCTGATACTCTTGATAGTTTAATGGGTTGGTTAACCAAAACATTGAATAGAGTACGTGCACAACCAAGTGGAGAGCATTTAGCTCAATTATTGTTGAGATTGGATTTCAATAGATGGTTCAGTAAAAAAATGTAAAGAAGATTTATTTGAGTATCAGTAAATAATGGAGAAACATATGATGTATCTATGGTATTTTGTTTTAAAATTATTCTTTGCATAAATTTATCTATTATGTATATATTGAACTTATCTTTTTTTTTTATTTAAAGTACTAGTCCTTTTTTGACAGTGAAAAGTACAGTTATGTAAAACTCCAATTTTGAGCTTAATTTAATAGGAATATATTAGAAAAGAAAAAATAATATCTTTAAATGAATGTAACACATAACAAGTATTGAAATAAATTTTTCATTCATTTGTTTATTGAAAATAAATTATTACTTATTATGATAATTAAATATATTAAAAGTGAATAATTTAACTTAAACTTCAGCCAGACTATTGAGTACATTCAGTGATATCAATGGAAGGATAAATAATTGTAATTCTCATAGAGGAAATTAAAAATTTTATATTTTTATTCTCATTTACCATATTGTTGACTAAGTGTAGTCAACACATATACACATAGATGAAAATTCATCATGAAAAATATATACAGATATGCTTATGATAAGAATAACAATATTAATGATTTTATTTGAATTGAAGATATTCACATTTGTACATAGCCTACCTCTCATGTACCCAAGTCAATTGTGGATATATATATATATATATATATATATATATATATATATATATATATAAATGTATTTACAAATTTAAATACTTTTCTTTGCAACTTTTATAAATAATACCATATCTGAAAAATAATTTTATTATTGTATAAATTCTTATCATATTTCATACAAGTACATTATAAATGTATTTCATAAAAATTAATAACTACAAAATTATGCTATGATATTTCAATATTATGAATACTATAGCATAAATAGAGTTACATTATGCACTAATACTTACTGAAAAATACAACTAAAACAAATGCGATCATCACCCACATCCAGCACCGCCAATATGATTGTGTTTGTTCTTGCAGTTTTAGTGATTCTGTTTTTAATTTACTTGTATTAACATCAGTTAATTTATCAGATTTTTCAAGTAAACCAATATCTTTTTTTATAATGGCATTTGCTGCTAAAGCATGTTCTTTTATGCTACTAGTCATGGAAAGCATATTCTCAGCAATTTTTTCTTGAATATTTCTATTATATTTTAAAATTGCACCTAAATCATCATCATGCATGTTTGTACTAGTTAATCTTTGTCTTATACCATCTTCTAATGTCCCCAGAAAAAAAGATGATTATTATAGTTGTAAATTATCTTTTTTACAAATAGTGATATTGATATACCTTTATCACTATGGAATAATTCAGCACGCAATTCTCTATTATATTTTGCTGAAGTTTTTTGATGTATCTGGGTTGTTATATTTGGACCTATTGAATCATTAAACGTTGTAGAACTTTTTGGTAACATTTGTACAGCTGCAACTCTATCTACTGGACTTGTAAGTTTAGTTGTATTTACTAATCCCTTCAGGAAATCTATTCGTTTAATGTAACCCATCATGGTATCCTTAGATGGTTTACTGAAAAAGTATTAAATTTTAATAATTTTATAATAATTTCAAGTACATTAAGTTGTCATGTTGCTCATATGGCGCACATTGCTTAAAATTGAAATCTTTGTTAATAAATATATATTTTTATTAAAAAATAAAATAGAATTGTACCGTGGTAATGTTTGTAATTGTTTGATCATATCATCCAAAGCAAGGATGTACTGAAATGATTAATACATTTGTTTTGAATAAATTATATTAATTTTAAATAATTAATCATTATTTAGATTATTTTTTAACCTTTTCAAGCTTCCAATCCTTATGAGGATCATCTTTTGCCATGATTTCACATCTTGTTAAAAGTCGCCTGATATCAATTTCTTCTCTGGACATTTGATTCATTTCTGGTAATTAATAAACAGTTATAAAAGAAATTCATAAATAAGTACTATATATAAACATATAACGTTTTTCCAAGTTAATCCTTTTTACTTCGAGATTAAAGATTACATATGTAAAATATATACAAAAAGCAGAAGTAACCACAAACTGATACAAAAGCACCACACATTATGTATCTATGTCATTTGCACACTGTTTTACACGTTTACAAAATCCTCCTAGAAACATCTATCTAAATTATTTATTAAATTAATATATTATGCATTGAGAATAATGTTTAATAGTTTGTAAATTTTTAATCGTCGGTTTTTTAAAATATTACAGTACACCTGGCTACACGTATTATTTCGAAAGTAATTAGTACACTATTAACGCAATATGTACATATTCTTTGTTATCATTTTTAAATATGCCGCTACAAATTCATAACTAGACGATAACAATTTATTGTGAACGAAACGGTACATAATGCATTTTTTGATCCTACTGCAACTAACTGACTTCATCAGTAGACGCCTTTATAATAACATAATTGTTAATTTGTTCTATGTATATTACATATTACAGGTGTGAGAATTCTATACTAAGGCGCGCGGAATGTGTAGTAAAGATAAGTTAGAAAGTTTATAATACACGAATATAGATAGGCACTTTGAGAAATACGATAGTCACAGATAGCGATTGACGTTGGCATACGGCATACATCACTTGGGGGGCCGATCCCAGTACATTTCTCGGTAGATTGACAGAATCGCTAAGATGGCTGATATAAAAGAATCTCCGCCGCTATTTGATACTAATGACGTGAAAGTTGATGATTTAGACGACGACGATGAAGATATTTTTGCATCAGCAGTACAGGTAGTTTTTATATTGTTTTCAGACATGTGCATAAAAATTTCACAACCTATGTATTAGGTTCACAAGTTTATTTCTGTTGTATTAAATGTAATATTTGTAATTTGTTACTAAAATATAATAAGATCGTTTGTAATAATTTGAAACATTTCTTGTAAGATAAAATTTAATATTGTTTAAACATAGGATCAAAGTCAATTAGAAGATTCACCTCCTTACAACGGAGTATCAACTATTCAAACAGAATTACCAAAGTTAACTTTACGAGATGCACCAGAAGAAAATTCATTTTCATCGGTATCAAGTCCTGCACCAGGACCACTAAGTTCACCTTTGGGACCAATGAGTACTGACATAGGTGATCTCCATGATGTTCCCATAAACGATAATACAGATGTACTTTCAACAAATGTTATACAGACTCAGTCACCTGATGTGGTATATTTTAGATTATTAAATGTTAATAACAACAAGTTAAAAAGTATATGTTATAGTTTATATTTTACAGGTATCGACAGATTCTTCTGATGTTTTCTTAAAAATTACTGTAACTTCTCCTCAAAAAATAGGAGATGGAATGGGTGCTTATGTTGCTTACAAAGTTGAGACAGAAACAAATATGCCAATATTTAGAAAGAGAAATTTCAGTGTTATTAGACGCTTCAGTGATTTTCTTGGCCTTCATGACAAATTAACAGATAAATATCTTAGAAATGGCAGAATAATTCCTCCTGCTCCAGAGAAGAGTGTTATTGGTATTGATAGATATTTTGAAGTCATATTATTTTTATCATACTATTCAGTAAAATAAATGAAATAATTATGTGATTAGGGACAACTAAGATTAAAATGTCTGGCGACAAGAATCAAGAACAAAATTCCAGTTCTACAGAATTTATTGAAAAACGCAGAGCAGCACTTGAAAGATATTTGAATAGAACTGCAGCTCATCCAGTGCTTAGTGTTGATCCTGATTTTAGAGAATTTTTAGAAGCTGGTAAATCGTAGTATAAAATAAAATAACTTTTTAAATGCAATCATACTTATAACTGTGTATGTCTTAAACAGATATGGAATTACCTAAAGCTACTAATACATCTGCACTTAGTGGTAAAGGAGTAATGAGGCTGTTTAACAAAGTTGGAGAAACTGTTAACAAGATAACATATAAAATGGATGAAACTGATAAAGTAAAATTAAAAAATGTTTAATAACTTATATTTGCAATATATATATAAAATATATATATATGTATATATGTGTGTATATATATATTATATATATTATATATATTATATATTATATATTATATATATTATATATTATATATATTATATATATATTATATATTATATATTATATATATATATATATATATAATATATAATATATATATAATATATATTATATATATATATATATATATAATAAATATTTCGTATCATTTATTTTATTAATTATATGGAAAATTTTTAGTAATTAAATTTATAAAACATATTCGTGTTAAGCTGTATTTTTCATTTTTCTTATTTTTCAGTGGTTTGAAGAAAAGACATCACAAATTGATTCTCTTGATGTTCAACTGCGTGCATTACATTCTGCTGTTGATACCTTAACTAATCAGAGAAGAGAATTAGCAACATGTACTGGTGCAACAGCAAGATCCATTGCAGTTCTTGGTCATGGCGAACCAGGAGCATCTCTTGGAAGGGCATTAGCTCAGTTAGCTGAGACATTGGAAAAAGTAGAAGCGATCAGAAGAGCGCAAAGTAATAGCGATCTGTATCAGTTTGGAGAAATGTTAAGAGATTATGTTGCACTGATTGGAGCAATAAAGGTTAATAATCTATTTACATATAAATGTTGCGCATTCCAACATTTTAGATATTTTAAAATATTACCAATTTTAGGATGTATTTCATGAAAGAGTAAAGGTTTTTCAAAATTGGCAACATGCTCAAATGATGTTAAATAAAAAAAGGGAACAGAAAGCACGATTAGAACAATCTGGAAGAACTGACAAAACGAGCCAAGCTGCTACTGAAGTAATAGAATGGGAAGCAAAAGTTGATAGAGGGCAAGAAGAATTTGACAATATTTCAAAGATAATTAAAAAAGAAGTTGAACGATTTGAATTAGTGAGAGTGGAAGACTTTAAGAAACAATTAACAGAATATTTGGAAACCATGTTACAATACCAAAACCAACTTATTAAATATTGGGAAAGCTTTTTGCCTGAAGCACGAGCAGTGGCATGAACATTCCTGAAGTAATATTGAAACTTTTTCTTATTATAAGGAAAAGCAAAATCTATAAATGAAAAGTTTCGTGCAATTTTTTAAAGCAAACTTTTAATGAATGATAAATAACGTTTTATGGAAAACGTACATTTATCGATTTGCGGTACAATAATAATGTTTGCATAATAATGAAAGAATTATCATCTTATGGCAATATTTGGAAAATTCATAAACAATAATTTCGAAATACTGCCAATAATGCTTTTATACATGAAAAAGCAACAAAAAACGTGGCATATTTCATTCAAATTCTTTTATGTCGATTATTCCTGAGTATCATGCGTTTACAGTCTTCTTACTATTAGTTTATATTAGAGATATAAAGCGCATAATACTGTTTGTTAAGAAATGTTATATGATAATAAAAATCGATTAAGATTGTATAAATAGAGAACATTAAATATCTATTTGTTAAAACAAAGATTTTTCATATTATTTTCAGGATAGTATATAGGCATTCCAATAAAATTTTTATTAAATTTAATATAATTATAATATATATACTTTGATAAGTGTGGGATAAAGATATCATATTTTTCTATATGTTAAAAAGTTAACTATAAATTACAATAAAATTAAATCGTTAAATAATATCTATCCCTATTTTATTTATTAAAAACATTTCATTAATATTTAGTAATAAATATTTTTTTGACTATACGTAAAACACATTTAGAAGGCTACAGAGAACGAGAGAACTTATCAAATGCTGTTTTTATAAAGTTGGCCAACTTGTTTTAGTATGCAAAATTGGTATAGTGTCACGAATGTGTTAACTCTTTCGTATGTCGTACAGTGCGTTAGTGATCATGAATTAAATTAGGTTATCAATTATTTATTGTGGTTAATTGTCATTGACAATTAACAAAATTCATGCATGAATATTGTTCTCGTTTGTACGAGTGTTTTGCATACGTGGCAGAGGTTGCCACCAATCAGAAAACGGGAGTTTTGATAGGCGTGGCTTCGAACACGTACACTTGTCTGTGCCTTCGGCAGCCATAATCTTGAGAAGTCGTGTGTGAATTCTTGTCGTGATTCTCTGTAGACAAACAGAGTTCGTTGTTCATTTTACATTCCTCAGTAGGAGCGATCTACTGAATTTTCGGTGAGCAGTGTAAGTTTAGTGAGTTTATTAGTTCTATTGTTTTAACGAAATATTAGTACAATATAAATCATTTTGCCGGTTCTACCCGATTCGTGGTTTAACATTAAGGAACTTGACTCATCTTCAATGATTATGTCGTCGACCTGCTTGTCATCCATATGTCATGTTTACCATACTTTTCTCCAAAATTTTCATCTAACAAATAATCCCATTATAAAACACTTTACATATACGCACATGCACGCATCGAATATACACTTACGTTACGCGCACCCGCACAATATATATATGCATATATGTATATACAATTATATGTTATATATATATATATATGTGTATATACACAATATCATTTATTTTTTTACTCTATATTATTACGTGCCATAAAATGATACATATATTTTACGGAAAAGTATATTTAATATAAATGTAGAATTAGATTTGTTACTAATTTATAGAGTTTGTAATGGAAATCTTTTTTATTGAATTAAAGAATACGTGTGTTTAAATATACTACATGTATCATGTACAAAGTACTATTGTACATATCAATAGTACTCAAAGAAAGTTAACTAGAAGATAATATTTCAAATAAACTATGATAAGATTGTGTAATATCATGCAAGAAATCAAGAACACTTTAGTTAACTGCTCATAGTCAATCTTTTCTTATTATATACAAATTAATTAATGAAATCTTAAATTATTATTATATAAATTGATTATTATCATATAAATACTTTACTATTACAGGTAGAAATATATAAAATGGATGTCCAAACAGGATTGGTATATGTAGCAGTAGTAGTCATTTCTGCAGCAGTTATTGTTTTAGTATCAATGTTTGGCATAAAAGAGAAATCTTATGAAGAAGCAATAGCAGAACAAAGAAAACTTCCTGATGATCTTTTGTTAAGTATGTATAATTCTATCATAATATGATATAAAGATGTCAAACAAATAATTTGGTTTGTCAATTATTGAAAAAGGTATTTGTAGTATCTTATTGATTAAATGAATTATATTAAACATGTTTTAATATTATTATGGATAATTCTTGGCACTTAACTTAAATTATTATATTGGAAGTTAGTATGAAACACTTTTATAAATGAATATGGTAATAGTTGTATTAATATTCATTTTAGATAAAAAAGATAAAAGTAAAGAAAAGAAACATAAAAATAAGGCAGGAAAGAAAGTAAAAGAGAAGAAAGAAGAAAAGGAAGAAAAGGAAGATAAAGAAGAGAAACCAGAGCATGTACAATTTGAGGAAAATCCACAAATTTTACCATTAGAGCCATTACTTCGTGTAAGTACATTTATTAAGTATATGATTACCTTTCTTCAAACTTTCAGTTGATCTAAATAACTTTTGTAGAAATATTTGTTTAACTTATGCACAGAGTGTCCTGCAACATCGGAGAACTGCTCAGTTGTGGATTCTGCTGTTTATATACTTTTTTTATAGTTTTCATGTGCAGGATCCACCATCAAAGCAATTCCCCAATGTTGTGTGAGACCTTGTATTTACATTATTTGTTCAAAAAATAAGTAAAACTATCAGAACCAATTAAAACTGCTTACTTAAAAATACATTTGACATTATATTTGTTAATAAAATAAGTTAAATAATTATCAAATTATTAATTTTCTAAGAAACTTCAATTAGAATAATTGTATTGTTTATCTTTTTTTGTCTAATAAGATATAAAAATTGATCTGTCTTTTAAAAAAATGTATTGTTTAATGTTAATTGAAGTATATAACAAATATAGTTTAACAACAAGATTGAAGTTCGTTTCTCTAATTTTTAAATATTTATTGTATATTTATGCGTGAATCGTCATGCATATTTATAAAATAAAGATATACACATGCGCTTTTTTATTCTTGAGTTTTCATACATTTCATGCATGAAATATGGTATGCTTACATATTGTATGTCACACTTACATATATGTCATTTAAGGTCTTTCTATTCATGATGTATCATATTTCTGGCTAGGTGTCATCCAAACCATAAGGACTAATTATAATATTTTAATGTAACTGTTCAATAACATGCAACATCTTTTTACATTTGTACATCACTTTATCTGAATTAATACATTTATGTTTTACATAGTTTAAGATAACAATCTTATTTAATCAGTGAAATTTTGTTAAAAACGCCCAAAAAATGTAGTTTGTCTCTTTCTATTATCTTCCATCTTAGTTTTTTAATTACTATAGTAATTTTTAAAAATGTACTAATGTGAAATAACTGCACACTCCTATATCAATGTAAAAAATCCAGTTAATAATGTTTTCCCTCTAGAGTCAAATAAATCGTATATACATTATATTAAAATGGACATTTGCTCTTTTAAAGAGATAATTTCACTTTTTGTTTGCAGAAAATTTGTATAAAATTAAATTTATTTAATTAGCGTATGGAGAAATAAAGTTTTGTAATAAAAAGACAATTTACAAGCAAGTTGTAGTATTTTAAAAACAAATGATTAGTGTTTGTTATACATATAGTAATATGCATTTTTAAAAATATGTTTACATAATTAAAATTTTCTACATAGCAACTTCGTTCTAATTTTATAATTTTTTAATTCTTTATAAATGTATGTAATATAATTAAAATTATGCCATGGTAAGTTAATTTAAATTATAATGTTGAGTATGTAATGAAACATCTTATCTTGTATTAAAATAACCTCAGGAAACATTCAATATATTTAAAAACTGAAAAGTACAATAAGAATTTATGAATTTTTATATAGATTTACATTAAAAATGAAATAAAATACCAATATAACATGAGACAAGTTATTTAAAGCAAAAGTTTGTTCTTTTTTGTATATTGCTCATTGATAAACAGTTCTAGGACCTCAAGATTAATTTCTATAAATAACTGTTCCACACATGATAATATCTTATTTTTATTGCTACTTTATCATGTAGATGAAAATTAAGAGAAATAACAAAAAGATATAAAATCCAATTGAATAAAAAATACTCTTTTAATGATACATTTATATTTTTTAATTATACATTTCTAGAAATTTGAAAATGCTATTATTGAATAATTAATATTTTCACAATTATATTAAAATTTAGTAGTGGTGAAGAGTATTAACTGTTTTTTCATATTAATATCTTTTTCTTTTTAAATTGTGAATGATGCAGTGGCTTTATCAATTTCAGGTATATATGTTTGGCAAGAAATCAAAATAAATACAATTTCAAGGTGAAAAATGCATCTATAATATTTATATATAAGTAAACTAAAAGATACTATTATTTTTTTGTAAAAAATATTTTATCTATTGATAAAAACCATAATGATTAAAAAAACTATAAATTTTTAGCTCCTTTATATATACATATATACACAATAACTAACCAATATAAATAATTCTATATGTCCATTTTGATATAATGTAAAATTATTATTATATACCTGTTATTATAAAAGTGAAAGTGCATTGCCTTCACTACTTTTAATTAGTTCAATACATGGGAAACATTTTATATATACATTGAAATCATAGGAGGGTAGCAAAGGAAGTAAGAAGAAAGGCAAGCATGAAAAGGTAAAGCCAATTCTTGTAAATAAAGATGAGCCATTGGTTATTGTGACTGAATTAAGTCCTTCACAACCCCTCTCAACAGAGGTTAATCATTTTGACCTCATTCAACCAAAGGACGACCTCGAACTCATACGGAGTCATAGTGTGAGTGAACTGCTTTTGGTAGAATATTTTATCTCATATGTGTTCCATTCATGTTTTCATATTTTGCATAACTTGCTGCTTCTTTAACACTAAAGCTATATATAGTGCTTCTTTTGTATTGTTAAAGCATTTTTCAAATTTACCTACACCTTCAGATTTTAAACTGATTTTAGTTTGATAAATTAATAATATTAAAAAAATTTTAATAAAAAAAGTTTTCATAAATTGAGTTTAAATGTAAACTTTTAAGTTGATATTATACACGATATAATTGTTTATTAATATTTTCGCTGCAATATCAAGTTCTTCTAACTATTTATTTTCTTTTTGTTGTGTGTTCTGTATGTATGTTTTTTTATGAAATTTTATTAACACATGATTTAATACAAAATTAACTATTATATCTTTAATCTTTAGAATTGTCCCATACACAAGTTTAAATACATATCCTAGTATATTTTAATATGGTTTGTTCAACAGAAAGAAAATTTACAACAAATTGGTCAGTCTGAATCAATTATAAATAAATCTCCAAAGGAAACTCCAACAAAAGTAAAGAAGAATGTGAAAGATTCAGTAAAAAAGAAGGATGACAATATTAAGGAAGAGAAAAAAGAAACAATTAATAATACCAATACATCAGCAGTAGCTAATAAAGATTCTGTAAAAGAAATTAAAGAACAAAAAGAAACTCCAGTTAGAGATGTAAAAGAAATTATAAAAGAAACTGTAATTTCTACTCAATCAACAAATAAAGAATCTAAAAAAGCAAAGAAAAAGAATGATATTCTAGCACAAATTGGTAAGTTAATATATTAGTTAATTCAATTTCTATATTAATTTCTTTAAATGAATTTAAAAAATCTATATATGTGTTTTACTTAATGTCTTTTCATTAATTTTTATAATTTATTTTTTATTTAATATATTTATACTACATAAAACAAAATTATATATACATACAGCCATATTTCTTTTAGTATAATGTTTAATATTTCTTAAATTAAAGATGATTAATTAAGCTTATGTTATCAACTGAATAAGGTGATTCCATATATTAAACTATCTTATCAAGATATTTTTATTATCAAGTGCTTATGATACATATATCTTTTTTAATTTTTGACTCCTTTTTTACTTTAGGTGGAGATAAGGATGCTGTCAATGTATCTTTATTAATGCCTTTAGTTCAGAAAGCTGAACTTAGCCGTTCTGAAATACAAATTCTTATTGACCAACTTTTAAATAAACAAATGGATAATCCTTCAGAACATTCAGAATGGACAGAAGGTCGCGCAGATCCAGTTATTAAATTAAAAAAGCAACTTGCAGAAAAGGAGAAAGCTTTAGCCGATGAACATGAAGCAAATATTGCATTTCAAAATAAATTGAAAGAGTTACGTGCTGAGTTGAATTCTGAAAGGTCTAGATTATCAGCTAATGTAAGACAATTAGAAGAAGCATTGAATGCTAAAGTTACAGAAACTCAAACTCTACATACACGAATGCAACATATCTTGGAAAGTCATGCTGCTGAAAAACAAGGATTTACTAGACAAATTGAACAATTGCAAACTAAAGTAAATGAAAATGCTGCAATTATTCATAAGATGCAAGAGGATCAAGGACAAACTCAAGGTCATATGCAACAAGAGTTGATTGCACAACGTAAACAAATGGAAGTACAATTTGCACAAATGCGTGATAATGAAAATGCATTAAAAGCACAATTAGCTCAAAAACATGTAGAAGTACAAGAATTACAAAGTGAGTTGCAAGCAACTTGTGAGAGTAGCACTGCTGAAATAGAAATGTTACGGCAACAATTAGGACTTATGCAAGGTCAATTGATGCATTCAGAAGGACAATTACAACATTTCAAGGAAGCTGGAGATAGATTGCAAGATGTTGCTAGGCAGCTTGAGGTAAGAAGAAATTGATACAAGCCTTTAAAAGGCTTAATATGTCAATTTTTTCAAATAGATAATTAAAAAAATTCCAGAAGGGAAGATCATAGATGTGGGTTGTTATTTGTACAATAAGCTTCTTCCTTCTCCTCATTTTTTGTTGATAAAAACAAAGATAAATAATAATTTTTACATTATACAAAGCGTTAATAAATTGCTAATAAAATATTTATATTTATTTGTTTAGGATTCCCATCGTGCACAAGCTGATTTAGATCACAGACTAAAAAGCGCTCATCGTCATGAACAGGAACTTCAAAAACAAGTGAATTCATTGCAAAGTGAATTAAATTCTGTAAAAACAGAAGCTAATGATGCTTCAGCATTAAAAACAGAATTGAATAAAGCTCAGTCTGAATTAGTGAAATTAAAATCTGAGCTGTCAGTATCAATGAATGAAGTGAAATATGAGGCAGCTGAAATTACAGCTCTTAAAGTGACACTTGTTGACAGAGAGGAAGAACTGAAAGTATTTCAAGAAAAGCTTATTAACAAAGACAAGGATCTAGAAACATGTAAAGAAGAACTTAACATTGTACGAACTGAACTAAAGCAGTCAACAGAAAATATAACACAGTTGGAAACACAGTTAGAGGCAGTACAGAAGAATTTAGATACTGTACAAGACGAACTTAACGAGACAACAAAAAGTCTAGAAATAGCACAAGGCGACGTTAATACTAATCAATCGAACATGGAGAAGTTAGAGGAACAGTTAAAGCAGTCCCGAAATGAATTAGAAGAAACACGTGCCGAACTTAAAGCTGCAAATGAAACAACAAATGAAATGAACGTGTTAAAGGCAGAAATAAGTAGGTTACAGAAACGTGATCAGCGATCAAGTGAAACTCAGTTACTGATTACACGACTGCAGGAAGAAAATGATAAACTTTCTATACAGGTATCATTTATTTAAATATCAAAATAAATGTAAATTATATTTCGTTGAAAATATACAGATTATTTTTTTTTCAGCACACAATTCTCGCAGATTTGGAAAAGAGACTTAAGCAATTACAAGAAGATAATGAATCACTGGCTTCTCGATTAGCAGCAACGACTGAACGTCCAGCTGCAGAAGGCCGTGAAAATGGAATTGATGATAATGTTCAAAAGAATGTACAACTTGTAGAACAAACCAATTTGTATGTATAAGTCTATTCTAAAACACTTAATTTAGTATATTTTGATTCTTGATAATCAATCTTTCTTATATCAATTATATCTTAAAGGTTGGCCCAAAAGGAGAGTCAATTGAATGCTTTAAGAACTGAATTAACACATAAAGAAGTGGAACTGAATCAATTAAATACTCAGATTGATGCATTACGAAGTGATGTAAACAATCAACGTACTCTTGCTGCCCATTTAAATAATGAATTGGAAGCACAAAGGTCCAAAAATAATGTAAGTTATAATATGTATAGATAATCTTTTTCCAGTATATTTATTTAAGATATATATACATGTATATATATGTGTGTATATATATGTTAATACTACCAACACGTAAGTGGTTAAATTGTATATATAAATATGCAGTTAAATTTTTATATAAAAATATTTTTTTATATTTATGTATTTTTGCAATCAATTTTTATTGCTTCCATCACTTTGCCAACCTCCTCTTAATTTTGAAATTTCAAAAGAATTCTTTAAATATATTTGTCAGTCGTTTATATGAAATATCTATCTCAAAGTTTTACACTGATCTTCATTTCTTTATGGTTGGAACAGGAATTACGTGTAAAAAACTGGAAAGTGATGGAAGCTCTTTCCGCCGCCGAATTGCGTGCTAAATCTAATAATGGGAAGAACTTTGATGTAAGTCCCCATTTTACCTATCTTAATCTTTATTCTTTTCTTTCTAAATTTAGAACTGATCTGTTTGTTTTTAATATTTTATATATGTATAATTGAATAAATTATAATTTCTCACCTACGCTCTCACCCCTTTTTCCCTCCACACTCTCTCTAAAATATGAATATCATACATGTATATTCATTCATTTTTTTCTCTTTAATAAAATAGATTAAATTTAAATGAATAACAATTAATTTTTAGGAAATTACACAAAAAGTAAAAGCAGAAGAAGAAAAGTTAACAAAGGCTTTATTAGAAAGGATATTCCCAGAAATAAAAGTATCTGAAAAATCACATGAACTGTGGCTCAAAGTTTTTGAAGAAAAGGTGAATACAGTTTTTACTGAATTGAAGAAAAAGAATACTACTGATAATCATTCAGAATTAGAAAAACAAAACAAAAATTTACAAGATATGGTTTCGCATTACAAACAAATTATTGATGATACAGTAAGTTTCTATTGCATTTGTAATATGTTCTTGTTAAATTTTTACTTCGATTGTATTTATCAAAAATGTATCTACAGGAAGGTATGCTTAATAAGCTGCAAAGTCATGTAGAATCAGAGGAAACAAGGTGGGAGTCACAGCTTCGACAGAAAGAAAGTGAGGTAGCAGGTCTTAGAATTGAATTGAATGAACTCATGAGTAAATTAAATATAAATGAAAAGGTAAGCTCTGTAAAAATATAAAAATACATTTATCTTTAATATTTTGAAATGTAAGTAAATAATTTCATATGTTTGTAGTTACAAGATAAGGTAATAGAATTGGAAACCAGACTAAAAGAAGCTGAATCTTTTAAAGAACAAGCTAATGTTGAATTATCGACACATAGATCCACACCAAAATCGGTTTTGAGTGAAGTAGATACTCATGATTTAGGTACATTAGAAAAGCTTCAAGAGGTAAATCAATAAAGAAATAAATTATTACTTGGATATGCTGAATAATATGTCATAAAGCTATTGTTACATTAATTATAGGAAAAAGCACGATTGTCAGAAGAACTTCAAATAGAATGTAACAAAAGAGCAGCGGTAGATGCAGAATTGGATAAATTACGATGTGTAGTTACACAACTTCATCAAAAAATGTCACAACTTAAGGTATTATATATGTAATGTATATGCATATGTATATGAACAATTTGAATGTTACATATTTTTGAAATCAAATTATAAAATATTGACATTAATTATAAAGTATTATATACTTTTAAATTGTAAATATTATCAAGGATTTCTGTTAATTTTAGAGTGAAGTTTATGGTGGTTGTAGCAGTTCAGAACAGCCAATATTAAATGGACCGCCAGCTTCTGAATGTTCTAATTCCGAGGTTAGTATACATTGATTTTAAATGTTTCATAAGTGTCATAATTAATTTTTGTCCAGTGCCTTTTGTATAAAAAAGTTAAAAAGCTTATGTTATAGCTGTAATGACAAATATTATGGCTATAATGCGAAAATGTGAAAAACTACATAATGCTGCAAAATTCTGACGTGATGTATCAATTATAATTAATTTGTGAAATTAATTACTAACAACAGACCTTTTGTGTTTTGCTGTTATTGTACTATATGTAATGATTATATGGTAACAATTTATATATAGATATTATTTTGTAAAAGTCAATTAAATACTTAACCGTTTCAGTGGAAAGTAAACATTTTCTATTATGAAGTTTTCTTCAATTGAAACATGGAATTTACTTGATGTAATATGATTCTAGTGATTGGGGTTAGGTTGTCTTTTACAAAGTATTATCTACGAAAAATTCGTTGTTTATTAGATACGTAATATAGGCAATCAAATTGATAAATTAATGGGGAATACATAACATTGTATTGAATATAGTTAAATCATATTAAATTTTATTTTATTAATACTAGCAGCAAGAGAAAAAGCCCAAATATATATATAATTGTAGACCTTTGAATTTGGCTGCTAAATTTTACAAATTCAACAAACTCAAATGTGGTATTATTGCCTGCACATATTAATTTAATTCATATATACACAATTTCATTTAATATATTATACATATTAAACTCATATATGCTAATTATTCAATGATACCACAATTTATACCTATATAATACTTTTGTGCATTTAATGAAATTTCGATATTATACGATCGCTAACAACAACGATTAATTTGCTAATGTTGCTTATTAGCAACTACTATTACTATTTTATAGATATTTTGTGTATAGTTTTGTATTTAGAAAAATGATATCAAAAATTTACATTTTTGATTTAATACAAACATGAAATTGTTTTCGGAAAAGAAAATATTACTTTGTCAACCTATAATTATATAGTTCTTATAGAAAAAGAGTTATACATTTATAAATAATACATACATTTTACTACATTTATTCATGTGCCAAAATGTAAATTTTTTTTAGTAGTATAAAAAGATATCTGCTTTCGAATTCCATCATTTTTCTAAATGCAAAGAAATTTTATGGATCATATATTATTTTGAAATAATATAAGAAAAATATGTGAATTATTCTAATAAAATATAAAAAGTTGAAGTTTTTATCAAACAGATATGTATCAGCAATTTGATTGTTGTGTATCATTTGATGTTTGAACCATCTCTATTAACAGAACGACAATTTTGAAAATTTTTCTTTGCTTGATACATTAAAAAATTTGATAAATTGTCGTCACCTAATGTAATGTGTGGTGAGTTAAATAATTATATATCTGAAATGCAGCTCCCACTAGCAACACAGACTCTGATAGCTGCATTAGAAAATATTCTTCTCAAGAATACAGAGTTCGCAAATTGTTCCATAACCAAGCCTATCAATTTGGTTCAGTCTCAACAAGAAATTGACAACAGCCCCCTTACTACAAAATACTCCTCCAAATCTTGTCATATGACAGATCACAACACACAGGCTAGCTGGAATCCATTGATGGGCCAGCAGCATAAAAAGCACAAGAAAAAAAGGAAGGTAAACTCCAAAACTGTGAAAAGAGGAACAAATATTACTGGCTCTGTTACTGTATAGGTGCACTTCAGTTAGTTATTAAAATATGAAACATTTTTATTTGGGCTCAGTATTACAATGAATGTTATTTCAATTAGTATTATGTGTTTTATTAGTCCTAATTATTACATTCATTACAAACGCTTACTCTTTGCATTGTAATTGAATGTTCTATAATATTGCAATATAAATTACATAATATATAATTTTTAAACGTCTGCTGCAACATTTAGAAATATTCAATACTAGAAACAATTTTTTTATATTATATACGTAAGATAATAACAATTCCTTGTGATAATCCTGAGACCTGTGTTATTATTTTATTATAATATTACAGAGTATCATTTGGTAGTCTATAATTTAAACAGTATTTTGTAGTAGATCTATTCTTCATGTATCTCAATAATTTCATTGTTACATACTTTATTGTGGCTGTTCATATAAGCATTAAGAGCAACCATTTACAAGTGATCTGTAGTTATACACAAAACGATGAATTTATATATACATATAAAATTGTGTTTTATAATCATACATATAAACACTTATTATATATTGGTTTTATGTATAGTAAAATAGTATTCTGCACAATTTATTAAGAGTTACTTAAATATGATTTATGTTTGATCAATGTATGTATATGTATATATACACACACATATATATATATTGGCTTTAAATTATTAATTTCATATGATTTAAAAATGAAAGATTAAAATGGCAGTACTAATGACAGTAAAACTTTACATTTTGCTACACTTGTATGTAGTGGATTTGTTTATGAAATGTGTACAAACACATAATATCTATAATATTTAATAAGCTACGATATTCGTGATATATCTATCGAAAGTGTATGCTAGCAGCATTTTATTTATCATATATGCATTTTGTTTTAGTTTATTTCGTTCTGAAAGGAGGAAATGCGAATAGCGTATGTATTGCAGCAAGCATCCTACCTAATTTTGTACAACAATGTTTTCTAAAAGTGAAAATAAATTATTTTTTAGGAAATTATCTATTATGAAATCATTTAGTATTGCAAAACAAGTTTCAAGAATCATTGGCAATTTTAGTTTGGAAAACTCGATGCAAACTGTAATAACATACTTGTCCCATTGTCCCAGTGTTTGTTTCATAGAAGATAAAAAAGTATTTAAGATTTGCTTAAAATAGCGGTTATTATTAAAACAGCAGCGATTCATCGTGACTCCACGATTAATAAGAACATTTGCTTTGACGTACGAAATCTCATGCTATAACGATGAATAACAATTTTGTTATTTTGATTGTTCTGACAGTCCACTAAGAAACCCATGGCAAAACGGCGCAGATTCGCAGGTATGCAAATCAAAGTATGAGATTCTGGAACTTTTCCTTCTTTTGAAAGGGTTGATGGTAGACTGCTATTAGCAGTTTATGCCAGGTCTTACTACAATAGTCTATTTAAAAATATTAATTTACGTTGCACCACACATTATTTTTTGTAGTATTAAATGTTATGTTCTTTTTTTAATGGGCACTATTTTATTATTTGCTTACAATTAGTAGCATTTCTACAACCAAGGAATAACAAACATAATTACTCAATAATTGAGTTATTTATAATATGTTAGACAGACTGATATTTTATAATATATTTAATATTATTTTTTTTTATTAGAAATTTATTGGTTATGCTTTTTGTTAATTTCTATAAAATATAATAGTCATAATTCAGATGTTAGAAAAAAAATTTTGAAATTTCTAAGAATTGCAAATTTATTCTTATATTATTAGCTAGATATCTCTGGTTATACATAAATATTTAATTACATGTAACATAAATAAAATTTTATCACATATTGTGTAATATCTTTTGTATTATATTTGTACATATTTCATTTGATAAATTTTCAAATTTCTTAAAGATATTTTCGTTAATGATTTTTTATTATTAGCTGTTTTAAGTTATGAGCTATCATAATGTGTGTGTCCCCTGAAATATGTTGCACAGTGTTTAGATCTCATTAGCTTTATACTTTATTTGATCATGCAGTTTGAATGTCTTGCATCTTGTCTGTCCCAATATGTTGTTAAGGGAGATCAATTTCATATATTTTTATTTCCAATTACATCAAATTTTACATATTATGAAACTTGTTACATTATAGTACAGTGTTATTTGTACTGATGTAAAATATAATCATGTGTCCATCAAATTATTTTAGAATATATCAATGCCATATGGATAGTAAGGAAACTAATTGATTTGTCTAATATCAACTATTCACTTCTAGAAAGCGCAATATTTTTTATATAGATATAGAAAAGTTGTACAAAGACGAACAAAAGTTTATAACATTGCCGGTGCGGAAAGGAGCGATGCGAAGATGATGGGTATCAAAGAACATGCATAGCTACATGTGGATCAATTTTTATGAACACAAACACTGGGGTAAAGGGCACACTATAAAGAAATTTTATGTTTGCTCTATCAAATTGATTATGTGATTTTTCATTAATTTGAATCATAAATAGTTATTCATTATAGTTTCCCATCATTGTTATATTTTATTTTCATAATTTGCATCGCTTTTGCTCTTATATGTTTAATTAACTTTTTTTACAGATGGTAAACACATTATTGGACATAACATAGCATTTTTTTTTAGCAGCCACAATGTTTAGTAAGAAACATGCTTATATTAATAGATAACAAATACTATTAGTATTATTTTGCTATATAGTTAAGTTTATGCTGTTTGATTTAAATTTTCTAATATTAAATTAATGTAAGAGAATAATTAAAAAAATACTAATTTCTTTATTTTGAAATTTTTACTTTTTCTAAAAGTTCAAACAGCATGAATGTTATTCAAGCTTTTTAAGTGATCTGTTTATATATTTTTTGCTTGCAGTAATATATATATATATATATATATGTATTTGTGTAATCCTCATATGTGCAATTAATATTTTATTAGCTAACTAAGATATTTAATATTGCTTTTGTGTACGGTGATGGATTCTATTCAATACAATTTTAATATTGCGTGCTAATTTATTAGCATATGCTGCTAAAAAGGGTATGTGTAGTAATGTATAAAAATGTATCATATAAGTAACATACAAAATTAAAATATAAATAAGCACGCAAAAAGTAATTAGATATATTGTTTTAGTTTTTATTTCCAGTAGATATATTGTCATCTATCTATTCATATTATATATACAATAAAATTAATGACATTAAAATCAATAATGAATCAGAAAAGTGAATTGATTGTTTTGTATCTGCTGGAAGAAAATACAATTATTTTCAATTTTTATCTATATAAATTTTTTTTCAAGCATAGGATAATATGATAAACCTTTTAATGTATTTTTCAGGGTGGTTCAAGAAAAAAATAACTTTAAAGAACAAGCTGCGTTAACGCAGCACGACACCAGATAATTGATAAAGAAAATACACGAGAAATTACATATGCTCCAATACTACATAAACATCAATGGTAAATTTTGCTATTGAGAAGACTAATATCACGATGGAAATATGATGAATAATGTTTCTTATGGAAAGAATATATTATTTTATTATATGGAAAGAAATATAAATAATGAACTTTGTAGTTAGACACTAAGAAATAATGAAACTGCTGTTTGTCACAATTACACAATTAATAGATATAAAAAAAGCATAATTAAAAAATGATTAAAATCATGCAATGTAAATTACAGAACAACAGTAATTATTGTTTAAATATTATTTCTGTTACATAAAGCATGTTCATCAGGCGTGTTTGAAGCCTTCATAGTTTATTTAAAATTTATTATTCATAAAATCATTTATAGAATAAAATGTACGTACATATGTATAAATGTACGCCTAATGGAACGCACGAATTCTAATTTTGAGTAGGTAACGCAAGTATCTTTACGTACATTTTTTTAAATTAATAGCGTGCAATTAGCAGAGTCTTAGATTATTTTCATATTGTTAAAGAATTTGTATACAAAGCTGAGATCGTTAATGAATTGATGTGCAATAAACATGTTCGTGCGATCATTAGTATAAAAGTATATAGATGGAATTCAATACGTGGCTTGTTAACGCAAATTCACGAACAAGTAATTAATTTCGTAAAATATGAGACAAATTTAATAAATCAACTCTAATGAACTTATAAATCAATAATTCAAAAATGTGTTCGGACAGGATGTTTTGAATATATTAAAATATAACGAAGTATACAAATTATATTAACAAATTTATGTTTTAAATAATTTGTAAGTACGAAATTTGAACAATGACAAGGAATAGACCGTATGTAAATGGGGCATTTAAAAGAGCGTTTGTTAATGTTTTTATGTGTTAGTTTATTTTACAAAACAATATAATTTTTATTATGATCTACGTTACAAGATATGAAATAGGTGATAATACTCTATTTATAATATATTAAACACTTGTTTCTTAAAGTATCATTGTTTCGTTTATTTACAAAATTGTATAAGGTTTAACACACATAGTACTTATTTATATTTTACATTTAGTAAAATACGTAATAAGATTATTGTTTTATTTCACGTTACGCAATATACAAATTTCAATAATAATTTGTAATTATAGTGAACGATGTAAATTATTTATTCACATTTTATAACACTCCCAGGTTTCAGGGTAAAATACCTTCAATTAAATAATTTTAACCAAATACCTGCTATAATGGTTATTCAATATATTTCTTCAGTTTTTGATAATATCATAAAAAATGCAGTAATAGTATTTTTTTAAATGGTATTTAGCTTAAAGTACGAAAAGGAGTAAAAAATGGTATTTATTTTATATAAGTAATTAGATAATCCATATACGATACTACAATGAAAAAATATTTTTAATCTATCAATATTCACAATTATAATAGTACAATACAACACGATAAAATACAATACAATATAATGCAATTATTCTAATGCACTTTTTAAAATGAATTAATGACTTAATCTGTGATGAATAAGTATATAAAACACATAGAATTTATAATTTATACCTATATACACTTTATTAACCATAGCAGTATCACAGGTTACAAAAAGTCTTAAGATCCATTATGTACCAATTAAGTAATTGATTATTTTTGTTTCTAATACATGTAATCATCAGATCATTGCTTAGTTTAGCATAGTTTGTAAAAATCCTAGAATGTAACTACCCAAATCTTCATCTTGATTTGTCCATGAAACATACACGCTTTTTTGATCATCTTCATCGCCTTCTACTTTTACTAAAACAGATTCGACAGATATTGATCCATCTGTTAATTGAACTGTCCAGCCTGGTAATCTCTCTTTCAGTGGTTGTAATAATTTTAAAGTCGTTGAATGTGCTGGACCAGGGTCCCTTACTTGTACAGTGGATGTAAATCGTACTATATGTTTAGTTATACCTGCAGCTTTTGTCACCTTAAAACAAATTTTCAATTATTTATTATGTATAGCTTAACAAATATACAAGTATATATTATCGATAATTGAACGGAACGTGATAATTACTTCATCTGCGTCCACAAGACATACTCCATCTTCTCGTAACATTAAAACACTGTGAAGTAATCTTCGTCGTTTAGGATCTGGTGGCAAAGCCGAGTATCTTTTGGCTTCAGACTTTAATAATGCTAAAGAAGCGTCTACTGGCACTTTGGCGATGGTTGTGATAACACAAGTTTCTCCATTTGCAGGATTGTAACAATTTGTTCCAAATTCTTGTTTTATTTTTTCTTTTAAAAATTCCATTTTAGCAAATTCTCCATGTACAAGCATAACATTTTTTGGCTCACAATATTGTATTAATTGCATAATACCTTTTGCATCTGCATGTGCAGAGAAAGACATATACTCTACTGCCATTTTGACTTCGACAATCTGTCTGTTTTCAAATTCAATTCTTCTAGAACCATTTAAAACTTTATGTCCAACAGTGCCTTGAACGCAAAATCCAGGCATAATAACCATATTTGCTTCGTTTGGAGCCCATTTCTTAAAAATTTGTAAAGATAATCCTGCATGCAACATGCCCGGTGTAGCAAATACTACCATGGCTCCAGGATTATCAATATATGCTTTATCAAATGGTTTTATATGTTTAAAATCAAACATATTTCTTTGCACAAAAGTTTTCTTAATTTTTTGATTAGTCCAAGTAATAAACATTTTATAATAATTATTCGCTTTTTCAGTTAATCCTAAAGCAAAATATACAGGAACTTTTAAATTCATTCGCTCCCAATATGTTTCTAATAATATACATAATTCTTGTGCACGTCCAAGAGCAAATACAGGAATTAATACTTTGCCACCTCTATCTATGCATTCATGAACCTAAAAGATAAATTTATAAGTTTCATGTAAAATCTAATACACGTGTAGTATTAATAATATCAACATACTTTCTTTAAGAAGTCTCTTTCTCTACATCTTTTAGAATCTCTGATAGTTGTTGCATATGTTGACTCTGATATTAATAAGTCTGGTCTACATTTATCTATCCAAGCAGCACCTAAATGCCTATCAGGAGTCATATTGTAATCCCCAGTATAAACGATTGATTGTGAGCCAACTCGAATCCAAAACATTGCAGCACCAAGTACATGTCCTGCATAATATGCTTTTATTTCCAGTTCCGAATCAACCATCACAGATTGATGCAATGTAACAGCAATGACCTTTTTCATACAGTCTTTTATCATTTGTGACGTAAAGAAGTTGCTTTCTCCTTTACGTTCTACTGCAACTTTTCTCATATCTTCGAGTAAGATTGGTGCAATGGCTTTTGTTGGATGTGTCATATAAATTGGTCCAGTATATCCTACCTGTAAATGCAATCATTTCGTCAAAGATCATGTTTTAATATGTAACTTTTATGATCTATATTACCATCTCTGTAAAGTATGGGAGGGCACCACAATGATCTAAATGAAAATGTGATATAATCACACAGTCTATGTAATTAGTCGTTGGTCCTTCTGGGATTATGTATGAAAAATCTGGGAATCGTCTTTCATCATTGAATCCCATGTGCATGCCACAATCCAACATAATGTTCTTTCCACCCATTGATACAAGAATGCAGCTCCTTCCAACATCTTGACCAGCTCCCAAAGGGGTTACTTTGATATCTGGCATTTCTCTAAATAATGTATCTCAATTAAAATAACCTATTTACTTCATTTATTTATATAATATTATCATGTAATAGAAAAATATCTATTATAATAAGGAAAATTAGTTTCGTAAAAATAGAGAAAATTTTCTATCATTATAGTTACCTACAATATCAGTCCTTTGACTGATAGGCTGTTTAAAAGATTTATTTGATATGTTATCAAAAACGATCAATTCACAGATATTAATTAATCATCTTTCATTTCGTTGCTATTTTTGTATAATGAAGAAAAAACCGAGTATCAGTCCTTGTTGCTTCATGTTATTAACCTATATTTTTACCGTCTCTTTACCGCAGACAACATAGAGAATGCAAGTGACTGATAGAATACGACCAATATAGTAGCGGCCTAAATTAAAACTAAAATCTTCTATGAAATTACAAATAAAATATAGAGAGGATATTCTATAATCGCAGAAGAAGTGTAGACTTTTATTCTTATACATACTTCTGCTTTAAAAAATTGCGATATAATCTATAAATAACTTAAGCATAAATTATGCCGGATAAGTAATCAATTAATATAACCGTACCGTTCGTATTACCAATTTAATACAGTACACATAATTTTATAAAAATAGATATATAGAATATACACATATATCGGACTAATACTACGACTTATAAGATTTGTTTATTTGCATTTTTTCACGTTGTGGAAAGTATCTAATAAACTTTAGTTGTAAAATTCTGTTTGTGATAAAGATTGTTTTGAAAGACATGTCCATAACATGTACAAAATTCTACGATACCATTTGTAGATACGTGGTGTTCCTGTTTTACCTATAATAAACATTGATATTTTACGTACAGTTACCTACATGATCGACCGACACTCAAGAATTTTTAAAGTAGCGTTGCGCCTGTATCATGTCCAACCTTCTTCCACCGGACTGTGGAAACACGTTCCTGCCCCTGGATCGTTAGACGCAGTTTCACCAGTAGCCTCCTGTACGGCTACAGTGAATAATTAAGTAAATTAATATTGCAAAAATGAGGAAGCACTCGTGGTGATTTGGTTTGAGAATTTTATATTTTGTAGTTACATATGGTAAACTAGAGTTGCAAGATGGAATGAATAATTCACTTTGACAGCCCTTCTGGCTTTTAGAGTCATTTCTTTCTCAGCACACTTTATTGCTAGAATATTTATGATTGAAAATACTGCTCCGGATATGTCGTTCGTTGGTAATGAATTTCTTTTCAGGTGGGATTATACCGTTTACGCGATAAAGTTGTATTATAAATAATACGAGCCGATCGTTTCTAAGGATATATTAATAAGGAATAAAACTAACTTACCATAACGATTATGGTAAGTTTCAAATTTGTCAAAAAAAGGAAAACAAGTGACGTTTTATATTATTTTATAAATTCGAGACGCGATAGATTTTAAACACAAACGCAAGACTTGCGGATTTTCCCGATTTCCTAAATCACAACTATCTGGGAAGGTATGGAGGCAGGCTCGTACACAGTTTCAATACTTTATTCATATAATTTCGTAGTTACGGCATTATTTCTATATATTTACATATCTCCAATTTTTTCAAGGGAGCTCGTAATGCGTGCCTGTGCGCGCACTACTATATTATCCGTGTGTACCTGTACGTGTATCTGTATGCGTGTTCACATGTATTCGTGTTTGTTCGATCATGTTTCAGATCAAGTTGTAAAACGTATCGTCGATATCGTTTCATTTTCTCTTGTCGCTGCTTACATTTTGTTCTCGTCCCCTTTACACTCGTGTCCTATAAAACATAGAACGCTACGGCGAAAGAAAGAGAAACTGCGAATTGGTTGCGCGGATCCGTCGTGTTGCATCGTGGCGTCGAAGATCTGCGCGTCTCTAAAGTCGGGAATTCTAACGAAAACGGCACAGGAGGCTTCGCATCGACATGTAAAAAATCTAAATGCATTATTTACGCTACGGCTCGTATTTTATATACTTGGCTCGTGTCCACACTTAAGTTCCCGAAAACGAAAGGGGCTGGCCCGTGCGTGCCGAGCCAGCCAATCGGCTCGATCGCTTTTTCTCTTTCGTCGCAGGAGAACACATGCGTGTGATTACACGTGCATCCACGCGCGCCACGCACCAATGCGTATGTGTATATACCCTTTCCTGTCCGAGGAGGATCGATTTCCGATGTAAGCATTATACGCGCTCGAATCCTATTATACATACACACATACGTATAACAGTATACATGTATACGTGTAAGAATCGGGAGCTTCAGCTTCTTAAAGAACAAAAATATTCAGCGAGGTCGCTGTTGATCTTTCGGCATTGCGTAACATTCACCGCACAATATCGTCTGTTTTCCCGTTCTGTCATCCGTTTCTTCTTCCCCATTTCACACGGAGTCTGCGTTTTTCTCCGCTCTTCGCTGTCCACGAACAGAGAGAAAGAGAGAAAGAGAGAGAGAGAGAGAGACACGCGACACACACACACACACACACAACACAGTTACTTTTCGACTATCTATAGATTGAATCGGTTTAGCACGCCCGAACGTATAATAACTGTACAATTGTAAAATATAATTCCATCTAGCTATAGCGATTCTAGATACACTTGTGTGTCAGCTTATTATTCATTTTTTTTCTTTTTTAATTCTTTTCTCTTTTTGTCTGCGTACTATCCAACGACTTTCGGTTCGCCATATCAAGTGTCTCACGCTAATAAACTTTTCGCCTGCGGCACGCGCCATGTTTCTTTCCTACGTCTCGTCACGTGCCCACACACACACACACACGCACACGCACACACATGACACACGCGCGCGTTCCGTTACAGACACAGACACATATACTACATTCGTTCGGTTTTGTTTCTCTCGCTCTCGCTTTCCTCTCACCATTTATCATCTATCACGCGTTCCTCTTTCTCGCTAACACTTTGCTTGTTGCCGCACTACGTATTTTAATAGTTAAGTTTAGGTATGACGTTATCCGCGACACACTTAAGTTCGAGGCTTTTAACGCGTTAAGTTAGAGTTTAGAGTAACATTTTGCTCGATAAGATATCTTTATTAGAAGTTAATTAGTTTAGTATAAACGTTAATCGTCAGTACACCGAAGGATATGCAGATAGAGAGTTTGGAGGGCAGTGATAACAATATGTTCGTGTTTTCTCGATGGGTGGAACGCGTGTTCTTGATTGATGGCGTGGCGTTCGTTGTGCCACGCCAACGAATAGCAAAGTCAGTTGCGATTGTTCATTTTTCAAGAGAAGAAAGCAGCAAAAAATTACCTTCACCACGGTACTCTGTTCCGTATACCACGAACACGCTGACACGTTATCGTCGATGAATTACGACCGACATCGTTTAACTAACTCGATAATCGTATCGCGTTCGATCGTACGTCAAAGGCGCGCGACTTTCTCGCTTCTCTTGTCCCTACCAAGACAAACGACTTGTTTAAATTATCTTCGTACTCGAATGCATAACCTTTCGTATAAGCGTTAGGAAAACGGCTACGTTTAATCGCACTTGCACGCTTCGAAATTTCATACCGTTTCACGTAGAAATTGACGTGACGCTCGTTTCAACGTACTGATACATCACGTTCCATCCTTTGAACGAATACGAAGCAACGACATAAGAAAGAAAGCAGTTTCGAGTTTGACCAAGTTTGACCAGAAAAGCCGTAAGACGATCGATCTTCTTCGTCGTATTTATCATTCGTCGACGTGGCAGCGCCAGGACGTTTCGTTGTTTTAACCTTTTCGCTACTACGGGCAACTGCAGTCGCTCTGCGTAAGATGCCACGAACGCAAGTCGTGCTGCACTTTGCGTTCGACGATCGCGAGAATTTTATTTCGCGGGGGACAGCAACGACGTTCGACGAAAAACGAATATGACGTTTCTACGCGGAGAATAGACAACCGGAAAAATGCTACGTCGTACGATGTTACGATGCGATATCGTTAAGACTGCCCACTCAACTTTAGCCACGTAAATACACGAAATCCACATCGACTTATCGTTTCTTATAACCTACGATCGATCTCGATGGCGTGACGACTGTGGCGATGTCGACGAGCGAAGATCGTCCTGCCATCTTTAAGCGTCCTGCGTAAACCGGTTTGTTCGATCGAACCGATTCGACGAGGTATCGTGTGAATAAGAAACCAACGACAAAGAGAATGAAGAGAGAGAGAGAAAATAGAAGAAGAAGGAAGATAAGAATAAAGCGGAGAGTTGGAAAGCTCGTGACATTTTTACATCGGCAAAGATCGTGCTATATTTGGATTCATCGAGTTCTTGTGCGATTAAGGTCGAAATGTTTTCGTTCGTCGTATTTTTTTTTTTTACTTTCAATTCTCCCCTTTGCTTTTTACGATCGTTTAGAGAGAGGGGGGGGGGGGGAGTTTAAAAAGAAGTCTCGGTCGCGTGCCTAGCAATACTTTCGCGCGCGAGCGGTCGTTTCTTTTTCGGTTACCGCACGATCGGCCAGTTTTTGCTTTTCGTAAAGAGAACAGAGAGAAAGCCGGGAACCAGCAGCGATAAACCGCGAGAAATACCGTGACTCGCCTCCGCCATACTTTCGATTCGTACGAAACGGCCGATCGGATCGGTCGAAGAGTCTTTCGTTCTGATATGCGTTGGCCGGTTCGGTTCGGCTTCGGAGTTTCTTCTAATTAAAACGCGTTAATCGTGCTTCCCTGAGAGCCTGTACTCCGACGTTATCGAAGGTGACGCCTCACCAAGTTTCCGCTACCGTCGTCCTGTTCGAGGGCGCTGGTCGAGTCGCTCGCGCGAGAAAGAAACATCCGCGTGATATCTTGCACTCTGCTTCGATCTTAGACTTTCGTCGTAGATGTCGGACCGCTAATTGTAGAAGTTAGTTGGCGCAGTAGTTCCTTGCGTGGAAAACGTTCGAAGGCCTCGTGGCGAACGATAAGAGGCGAGAATTCGAATAAAAAAGCCGCGACGATGCAGACAAATTGGCGTATGATGAAAGCAGAGAAATTGGACGATCGATCGAGTAAAAATCGCAGGCGGAACGCGAGTAGAAAAGGAGAGCGTGTCAGCGGCCAGGATACTGGAAAACGGTAGCCTGCGTTTCAGCCGCGACGCGATAACAGCGCGTTTATCGTTGGCGATCGAAGCGATAGTCGAAGTACAACGAGAACGAAGTTTCGCGGGGTCGTAGGGGCGCGCATCGAGGCGCGTTCAACGATAACGAGACTAATGAGCGCACTCGTTAGCGAGAGTCGCACGCCGTGGAATCAACAAGAACAGGTACGATAAATCCGATAAGAAAATCCTCCAGCAACTTTCTCCGCGAGTCGTTCGACAGAGCGGTGCGAGGTCGAGTAGCGAACGGAGAACAAAGTTGCCGGCGTTCCTCCAACATTTAGCCACCGTGCAATCTCTTCGAGGCTGGAAACACTTAGCGTGAACATAATTAAACACTTGAAATAATCGTTGCATTTCGTGGAAGAGAGAGAGAGAGAGTGAGAGAGCGAGAGGAGGTAACGAAGAGGCTGAGAAGATTCCTATTCTTCTCTTTTTCTTTCTGTTTCTTCTTCCAAACTGTTTTTTAAATTTTCACGCTTTTGGACGTCACACGATGTTCGAGGCACGCCGTGCGTGGATCAAGTGGCGAGTTCTTGGCATACGTAATGAACATTTTACAATAATTGCACAACTTAGAAGCCTTTTAACCATCGGACGTTTTCTTCGTATCGTCGTTCTTAGCCAGTTTCCTGGCCGAAACGAGAACGTTTCCTCCTCTCGACCTCCTGTCTCAGCGTCATCTTCACATTCTCTCTCTCTCTCTCTCTCTCTTTCTCTCGCTCTTTCGTTCATTCACGAGTCACACACACTGGCACTTGCCGTTTCGACGAATGGTCGATCGCTGTGGGACGACGCACGCCCACAGTTGGGAAAATCAATGGCAATGGCGTTTGCAAGCGAGTACGTATCGAACGATCTTAAATTAATCGAACTTACATATTCCCCCCTTCTTGTCAGTATCACGTTTCATTATTGCTTGTCCGCGAATCCATCCACCGATTCTACGATTCTTCCTTCTTTTCCGGACGACACGCTCCATCGGGAGACGTCCTTTAGCCGACTGCGGGACATTTGGACGAGCGCTTTCGCTTAAGGAAATCCCAGCGGGAGTTTAGTTAATTCAGCAGCTTCGCGGCGATAGAGACGACCGGATTACGGCAACGAGTGGCAATTTGGCTTAGGTTGGTCGACGAGGGCGTTGAAACACGCGCTACGAACCAACTGGATCGTCAGCTGGTCCAGACTGGTGCCGTTTTCACGTGACAATGTGCCCCGGTCGGTTTCAAAATTAGGCGAAAGGGTACGCCGCGGCTAACGACGAACATTCACCGGCGAATGAAATAAACGAATAACAAATGAAAATAGCGCTTTGAAACGTACATCGTGCGGAAATTAAAGCATCGATGGTCTGTAGGATATCCGTCTTAAGTTTATTATCGATTCGACACACGGTAGAACAGTAATTTCTATGTACACGTAGTTGCAATACGAACACCAGTCTCGACCAGACGCCCGTTAGAAAGCCGGGAACACCAAGCAGCGTGGTACGAAAATATAGAGTATTTCGCCGATAATTATACTTTGGTCGCGCAACAGGCAAGCTACGCTTTCGGATGGCAAGGTGCATATCGTAAGAAGAGATGCCGCTGTCGGCTGGAAGCCGGAGGAGAAGCCCGCGGAGAGTTTCCAGAGAGGCGGATAGAGGTGGATTGAAACGGCCTCGAATATCCACGAAACGGAGTTCGTGCGACGCGCCAGTATAATTAACCCTTTGCAGCCCTTTGTTCGAGGATGTACGTGCAGCGAAATTTCGCCTGACAGTTTTCATTTCGCAAGGTATGCGGCGGGATATCCGACAGGCTATCCGACAGAGACGCGAAACGAAAGGAAGCATCGCGGCGGCGCAAGCAAGAGGATACAAGACTGATCATTCTCTGCAAAGGAAACAACGATAGTCTTCCACGAGGAGTATAAAAAGACTATGCCGCGCAAGTATCGAGATAAAGCGGCACGAGGAAGGAACGCGCGCTGGCGATTTCGGACATCAAAGGGTTAAACACCGGTCAAGCTTGATTCGTTTTTTTGTCTTTTTCTTTTTTTTTTTTGGCAATACTGCGTTCACACCCTGTGTATACGTATAAGCATCGATCTGCGCATGGCTACGTGTCATTTACTATTTCGACAGTGTCCTCCGAGCGTTTCCGCGCGCGATCACTTACAGCTTACAGTGTCCGCGTCCCGCAAGAACGCGTTAAATTTACGGCTAATACACCGACGTTACTTCGAGTCGCTTCTTTATATTCAAACAAAACAACGCGGACTATCTCTCATCCCTTTCATACCGTTTCCATCATGCACACCGTGTAACACGTATCCGCACGCTCTCTTCCATTGTTGTGTTAATAAAATCTATAATTTAATAAACAATTTACACGCATAACATAATCGATAAATATCGTGTATGTATATATATATATATATTTTTTTTTTGCTTTCTTCTATACAACAATAAGTTCATTAATCGCTAGATAGGATCGTTCGTATTGATACTTTCGTTCTTGCGCGTTAATTCCAACACTTTCTCGTCGCTTTGCGCTCGCGCTTCATGGACTATTTGGAATTGGAATTTTGCTCTTCCTCTGCTGGTCTTTGCCGATCCTCGAAATACGCGGCGCGCGCAATTTACGTCTCCTCGAACGATCGTTTCTCCTCTCGAACGCTTCGCCTAAAGGAGGATCATCTGAATGCTATCGTTAATGCGCGACGAACCTGTCCATGTACAACGAATATACAACTAACAACGTGTCTAGCAACGAGGAAGAAGTTTGATTTTACGAATATTCGTCTCTCCCTTTCAATTTCTTTTCCTTTTTCGGGCAAGTGGCGCGCTCGTATTTCGAGGACTCGACGCTTCGAGTCGCGTCGCCTGTGCTCGACGTCGACAAAGTGCTGCAACTAAAGCCGAGCGTCGCTCTGACGAAGAGTAACAACGCCATGCTCCGCGTCCGTCGCCGCTCGGACACGTTTTCGATCGGCACAACCACTCCATACATCCTTCCGCAACGCACCTTCCGTGCCTCTATCCCTTTCCCTTCTTCTCTCTTTCGCGTCTGCGTTTCTTCTTCATCCGCCTGTTGCTCTTCCTCTGCCTTTCCGCTCGACGCGATCGGTCTCGTGCCGTCGTTACGCCGATCACCGCCGCGAGCTTCGAACCGCTCGTTGTCTTCCATCCTGGACGCGCGCAGCCTCCGCCGACAGGATCGTCGCGCACAGCGTCGACCAGGCTCGACCTCCATCGATATAACATTGGATATGCTTATAACGCTGATTCATCTAAAGTTGACCGGCGCCTGAGACACGGAGGAGATGGGATCTTGCCAGCGCGATGACGCACGGTCATCGGACGCTGGCTGTCTGGTCGTGTGCCGGCGGAGCAACGATCGCATCACGACGTCTGCGAAGATCGCTCGAGACGACTCGTCTCGGGCGCAGTCTCCTCTCTCGTTCGCCGCGTTTATCCGCGAGGAACACAGCCCGTTCTATCGTTCGTGGAGAAACGCGTCGAAAAACTAATAGCTAAATAGTTCGCCTAGCACCAACGAAGGACCTAAGAAGAGGCTGTCACACGTTCCTCGTCAAGTTCTTGGACTCGCGTGTTCACCTGGCCACGAGGTTTTCAAGAGCACGTGCGCCACTCACGCGGACGCGTGAATCTCGAAGACTGGCCGTCTCTACACGTACCACTCTTTGATGTCTATCAGTTCCCGTTTCTTGTTCGCTTTGCTGCCATTTGCGCCGTTCTTCATGGGCCCGTTGAACGGCTGGCCGGAGCCAGCAGCGCCGAGCAGCGCAGCGTTCGGGTCCTGACAGAAGGTCTTCGTCTCGTCCACTTTGTAGCTGGTCTCTGGACGATTCTTGAACTTGAGGATGATGAGGATGATGAGCACGATGGCGATCAATGCGGCGGCTATGATGCCGATTATCAGCGCCGCGTTCTCTGCCGCCTCGGACGTTATCCTCTTGTTGTTGTTGTTGTTCTTCGGCGGCGTCGGCATCGGCGGGTAGATGGGCGGCGGAGGCGGTGGAGGTGGGTCCGTCATCTCCGTGGTCGTTGTTTGGGTCGTCACGGTGCTCGATCTCTGCGTCACAACGCTACTGCAACGTTCGAAACGAGTGATTATGAGTATCTGTCGCCTGAATGCTCGGAATATCCCATCATCTTTAACGTTTACGTGATATCGTTTCAAATATGATATCGAGTATGATAATGGAACGTAATGAAAAATTCAGAATGAACGACTTGACCAGTTGCGATCTGTTTGGAAAGCGTGTAGCTAAAACGTAAATGCGGCTAGTAAATGCGTGCAAGCGATGACGAGTATACTCGTGCAATACAGAGTGTGTGTACAATTAAGTTGTAACGAAACGATCGTTTTATTTCTTAATTTTATCACTCAAACTTATCGCAGTTTACTATGTTGCAATTTGTAACTACTTTTACGCGCGACGAGTATACTCGTCAGAAACAGCCAACTGGTCAACGAATGGTCATTCCTTTGTTGCTGAAATTGCTTGCGTTTTTCATATCGGAACCAGAGTTACGTTTCAAGTTTATGCAACAAATAAACGTTAATTATTCGTTTATGTATAACAAAATTGAAGATTTTTAATTTATAGATAATATCTATAATATAACAGTTGTAAATGTAAAACCAGTCGAAAATGTACATATTCTCTCAGTTGTTATAATGGTACAAACTCTGATTAGAAGCGTGCAAGCGATGACGAGTATACTCGTGCAACACAGAGTGTGTGTGTACGATTAAGTTGTAACGAAACGACCGTTTTATTTCTTAATTTTATCACTCAAACTTATCGCAGTTTACTATGTTGCAATTTGTAACTACTTTTACGCGCGACGAGTATACTCGTCAGAAACATACTGGTCAACGAATGATCATTCCTTTGTTGCTGAAATTGCTTGCGTTTTTCATATCGGAACCAGAGTTGCGTTTCAAGTTTATGCAACAAATAAACGTGAATTATTTGTTTATGTATAACAAAATTGAAGATTTTTAATTTATAGATAATATCTATAATATAACAGCTGTAAATGTAAAACCAGTCGAAAATGTACATATTCTCTCAGTTGTTATATTGGTACAAACTCTGATTAGAAGCGTGCAAGCGATGACGAGTATACTCGTGGAGCACAGAGTGTGTGTGTACGATTAAGTTGTAACGAAACGATCGTTTTATTTCTTAATTTTATCACTCAAACTTATCGCAGTTTACTATGTTGCAATTTGTAACTACTTTTACGCGCGACGAGTATACTCGTCAGAAACAGCCAACTGGTCAACGAATGATCATTCCTTTGTTGCTAAAATTGCTTGCGTTTTTCATATCGGAACCAGAGTTGCGTTTCAAGTTTATGCAACAACTAAACGTTAATTATTCGCTTATGTATAACAAAATTGAAGATTTTTAATTTATAGATAATATCTATAATATAACAGTTGTAAATGTAAAACCAGTCGAAAATGTACATATTCTCTCAGTTGTTATATTGGTACAAACTCTGATTAGAAGCGTGCAAGCGATGACGAGTATACTCGTGCAACACAGAGTGTGTGTGTACGATTAAGTTGTAACGAAACGACCGTTTTATTTCTTAATTTTATCACTCAAACTTATCGCAGTTTACTATGTTGCAATTTGTAACTACTTTTACGCGCGACGAGTATACTCGTCAGAAACAGCCAACTGGTCAACGAATGATCATTCCTTTGTTGCTGAAATTGCTTGCGTTTTTCATATCGGAACCAGAGTTACGTTTCAAGTTTATGCAACAAATAAACGTTAATTATTCGTTTATGTATAACAAAATTGAAGATTTTTAATTTATAGATAATATCTATAATATAACAGTTGTAAATGTAAAACCAGTCGAAAATGCTGTATACATTCTCTCAGTTGCTATATTGGTACAAACTCTGATTAGAAGCGTGCAAGCTCGAACAATACCATTTATTGAGAATAAGTTTCCATCATTTTTTGTCTATCGCGCTTTCACGATACAAGTTGCTCTATCCGATAGGGGAGAAAATATTTCGGATAATAAAGTTACCCGGTTACGAGTTCGCCTAACTGACAGTGAACAAAAACTGGTTCGGACAAACCAACTTTTACCGAATTTTTATCTATTCTCGAATTTATCAATTTCACGGAAAATTTATATTTTTCGATGGTTTAATATTTTGAAAAATTCCCAAAATTCAGTGACCGCTGTCTTACGTTTCTATCGATTCTATCAATTTTGAAAATAACCGGTATTTGTATTTCTCCGTCGAGAGGGAAGTCGTTAAGCGAAGAAAATACAGGAAAATCGAGATATTTCCAGTCGTCCTCGTTGAGGACGTTCTCGCGGCAAGCGCGTGGAAAATTTGATAAAGCGGAAGATTATGCGACGTTACTATAATATTTAAGCTACGTAATAACCGTGTGGCCATTAATTTACGTTAACGCGCTGTTCAAAAACGAACTATCATTCGAAGTATCAGCTACGAGAACTTATTTCTGCGAATGTATTTGAGAATTTATAGTAATCAGCAAATGATTGCTAATCTTTCGTCCAATTTTAAGATCGCAATGGAGGAAATTGCGAACACTATTGCTACTATCAATTTCGTCTCGAACAATTCGACCAGCGGCTAAATCTACCGCCAGTTTTAAATGTCCGATCGGATGAATCAGTGGAAACTCTTAATTAATCAAATTGACGAATCAAATTTCACATGAAACTCCGTAACTCTGGGATTTTGTGCAATAATTAAAAACGCTTTTACAAACTTAAAGACAAGTTATGAAAAATTGCGCGTGCTGCGGTAGGAAATACAAAATACATTAAAAGTTGCAAACATTTTTAAACAAATTGCAAATATTTTTAACGCTTGAACCATCGACCAACGCTTTCGCGAGATATTCCATAGCTCTATGACAATTAATGTCCGAATAATTATAATTATGTAGATATTCTGCATGATTACTTCATAAACACGTTATTATCGTTTCCCTAAAATCAATTCCTTTGATATGGAACAACGTATTATTATTAGATCGTTAAGCCACGTTATATACGTCGTTTAACAGCGGGTTAAAAAAAAAAAAAGCTCCCTCGCGCGAGAACAGTTCGCAAGTCTTTCCATTTCCTTCGAAAAAATAAAACGCAATCTCTGGACGAAACTTCTGTCAAATAAATCCGACGTGAAAAACGTACATAATACAATATCTAATTTTCCCAGTTCAATAAATCTGTCATTTCGTTCCTATCGTTTTCGCAGCGAAAGTAACTAAAGAAATATCGTAAAATAAATTTACGGCGTTACAAAAATCATATAGTTAAATAAAACGTACAAATTGAAAGAATTTGTCGATATGTTTCTCGCTATATAGGCAGCTGTTATAATTATAAAAAAGTACGCTGAGAATCTGAGAAGCGATCTAATCGCCAGTGAAATACCAGTGAAGCACGAGAAATTTGGAATTCCTTTGCTCACTTCTATTATTTTCGAAATTTTTTTACAATTAATATAATAGTTTCTTAATAATTTAATTAATTTATTAATTAGGAGGTTGTATGTGTTTGCCTAATTGTTTTAATTAATTTACAAAATAATTGATTTTATTGAAAATATATATTTTTTAATAATATATTAAACTTTTAATTATTATGTTATTTTTTTGGAATTGCTTTGCTCATTCTATTATTTTCGAAATTTTTTTACAATTAATATAATAGTTTCTTAATAATTTAATTAATTTATTAATTAGGAGGTTGTATGTGTTTGCCTAATTGTTTTAATTAATTTACAAAATAATTGATTTTATTGAAAATATATATTTTTTAATAATATATTAAACTTTTAATTATTATGTTATTTTTTTGGAATTGCTTTGCTCACTTCTATTATTTTCGAAATTTTTTTACAATTAATATAATAGTTTCTTAATAATTTAATTAATTTATTAATTAGGAGGTTGTATGTGTTTGCCTAATTGTTTTAATTAATTTACAAAATAATTGATTTTATTGAAAAAATATATTTTTTAATAATATATTAAACTTTTAATTATTATATTATTTTTTTGGAATTGCTTTGCTCACTTCTATTATTTTCGAAATGAAAACATTACATAGACGACGATAATAATTTCCCTTGCCCCGACAGATTTTTAACAAAAGACTTTCCGAGAATTGTTTCTCAAATTTTGCCGGAGCAACGTGTGGCAACGATCGGAAACCTGTGACTCGCAGCACGCTTCTAAAGCAACCGAAGTGCCTTCTTCATTAGCACGAAAAGAAACCAGAAAGCCGGAATCACTTCGCGAGTTCCATCGTCGATTCGAAATTAACGCTACAGACATCCACGTAGTTACAGTTTCTCTCGCTTCGAGCAACTTCCAACGAAAGAGCTCCCCTAGGTATCGAAACCAAAATCCCAGATCGATCTCTGCAAACTCGTGGAGGACGCTACCTCCCGTACGAAACTCCGTAGCGATTCCAAAGTTCTGGCCGAGCAACGAAAGTACACCGTGTGCATCCAGCTGGCGCAGAACAAAAAAAGCAGAAGAAAGAAGCAAAAGGAAAGAAAAGCGAAAGCGAAAGTCAGAAGAAAAATGGAATACGTTTCGATGGCGATGGAAACGGTTGAAAATTGGCGCGGAGCAACGACGCCGGAACCGACGTGTCGCCGGAAACGCAGCAGACAGACGTGCACGCACAACGAACCCCGGACGAGTTAGCGGAATTCGTGTGGCGGCGAGGTTCCAACGTCGCCGCGGCTGTCCTCGCGAGCAACTGGCAAACTCACCTGACGTGGCTGGTTTCGAGGTCTGTGGTTGACACATTGTACTGGACGGAGTCGGTGACGATGTCCCGGGTCGATGTCGACGGCGAGCCTGGAGACGTTTGCGTGCTGATGTGGCTGGTCGTGTACTCGCGGCCCGTCGTGTACGCCACCGAGCTCGAGTCTGCTTTCGGATATGGAAACGAGAAACACAGACAGAGATAGAGAGGGAAGCGTCAGCCGGCTGCTGCAATTACGTGTATCCGATTGGCTCGAACAGGGGGATGGGGTAGTAACGTGCTACCGACAATATTTACGCGTGCGTAGGCCGGCGATATTCACGCGTGCGTGGCCAGCAGCCACGTTGCGAGCACCCAACCGCGCTCTGGGACTCGTGTTTCCTGGCTTCCAGGGACAACCGTTCGATCATTCACGCACGCATACCGACGCGTTTCCATACAACTCCGCTCTACGACCGGTTAATTGCTTTCCTTTTTCGCCCTGCCCTTTCGTAACGTCGTGCCGAACGCGCCACTATAGACACGTTTACGTAAAACGGGTTGAGAGATTCCGGGAAATTTCAGACACCGGGTGCCTCGTGCTTGTAGCTCGGCCTGGCGATGTGTCTTAATTACAAGCCTCACCGTTATGTTTCGTAATTGGCGAAGAATATGGCTCGGTTTTGCGAAGAATCGACGATCGTTAGGTCCTCATCTTCGGCTTCTATTTTTACGACGAATTGATTGGAAGCTGGCTATAGTTCTCCTGTTCTTTTCAGTCACTTCCAAGCTGACGATTTATATTATACTCTTTGCCACGTTTGTCTTCGCTCCATTTAACTCTGCTCTTCGCTTCCCTCCGACATCCTTTTCTTAGGTGTCTTATTTTATTCGTGTAACGAGTGGCATTGCAAAATGCTATATTTGCAAGCTACTCGTATCGTGATAATATCTAGCGAAATGCAATATTCATTTGGGATAGAAACCCGGTCAGAACAATAGGATTAAAATATTCAGCCAGAATTTCGTAACGGTGATACGACTCGGTTTAAGAGCTGGAAATACACGAGAAATTTCCAGCGTTTTAGAATGTTTCGGCCGATGGAGAAATGCCAGATACGACGTTTTAAGCAAACAGATTTTATGTATCGCAGCAATTTATTTGCAGCAACGTATTTGGTTCTGGTGAAATTGGTCTGGCTATAGTCTGCGAGACACTTTCGTCCGCTAATCCTCAACAAACATCACGCGTCTGATAGTTCGCCTGAATTTAAACGCCTAAATTTAAAGGGATCGTCGGATGATGGAAAGCACGTAGCAAAGTTAAAGGAAGAAAAGTTGGCCGGTTGACGTTCGTCCGAGGTTGAAGTAGGTTTGATAGTGGTTAATGATGAAGTGGCTGGATTAAGCTGAGTCGAGCAACTAGCAACTTGCGTTAATTTTGTATAACACTAGAGGTAACTCGCCTTGCTTTGCCGACAGTGGAAAGTTCAGCAGAGTTCACGAGGTACGAAGTTCACGAGAATACTTGCAGAATCCATGAAAGCGAAGAGAACGAAGAGGCGCGAGTAATTTGTTGTTTCGCTTCTTTTTAAATACTCTAAATATCTAACATTGTCATTTTTCGTGTTTTCGATATTCCGTTTAAGATACTCGTTTTACTGGAAATATCTATTTTTCTAAAAGAACTGCACTGACTCTACTTAGACTCTCTTAGAAAGCTTCGCTTTTGTTTCGAAGCAGAATTCGTTTTATCGCTGGAGGAATACGAAACGATTAGAATCGGAATGTCAGTCGACGACGTGGTCGTGGGGTCGATGATCGTTAAAGAAACAGCCTTGACTAATTGTAAGTCGGTGCACACACGAAACATAACATGCGAGGCAGAAAGCTCGCTTTACAACGTTCGCCATCGATTCGCCGTTGAACTAGTTACAATATGTCTACCGGGTAGGTTCGTTAACCGACGACTAGGATTCGTCGATCGAAGCGTCTGCTGTCCTAAAAAATTACACCTCGCTGAGAATAGTTGTGGAAAAAAGGTAATTTCGTCGTCAAACTCGCAACCGTCTGTTAGATGTTAATTGGTTTTATCAATGAAGCAATCTAATTTAGAGTCTTGTAAATACCTATGATAATTGAAGATTAAATAGAAGACTATCATATTCGAAAACTATCAGGTTTGTCTGTACATAATATGACAGGATTTCAATAAAGATAGAATTTTCAATTTCTTCCAACGATGTAACGATACGAAGATTAAATTAATAATCATCGATCGAGAACCTTTATTCGACCAGATTACCTTAGGCTACTATCTTTTTATACGTATGGTATAATTACTGCAACAAGACTGTTCGAACTTTTTGAGAAAGTGTAACGATATGTACTTTATATGAAAGAAAAAACTATAAAACTATTGGTCGAAGGCTGTTATCCAACCAAATTACTTTACAATTACTTCAACAAGACTTCAAAATTCCTTAAAATATTGAACGATATCGATTTTAAATGAAACAATATGGTCTTTAGATGAGACAAGGAACCACAAAACCATCGGTCGAAAGCTATTACCCAACCAAATTACTTTACGCCACTATTTCTCAATAGATAGAATAATACAATTACTACAACAGGACTGTCCAAACTTTCTCGATAAATGAAACGATATCGGTTTCAGATGAAAGAAAAAACCATAAAACCATCGGTCGAAAGCTGTTGTCCAACCAAATTACTTTACAATTACTTCAACAAGACTGTTCAAACTTCCTTAAAACATCGGAAGATATCGACTTTAAATGAAACAATATCGTCTTTAGATGAAACAAGAAATCATAAAACCATTGGTCGAAAGCTACTATCCAACCAAATTACTTTACGCTACTATTTTTTCATATATGGTATGATACAATTACTCTTAGAAGACTTTCAAACTTTCTCAAAAAATCGAAAAGAACATTGATTTTAGACGAAACAATTTAGATAAAACAAGAAACCATGAAACCATCGGTCGAAAGCTACTATCCAACCAAATTACTTTACGCTACTATTTTCCCAGACAAAGTATAATACAATTACTCCTAGAAGACTTTCAAACTTCCTCAAAAAATTGTACGACATCGATTTTAGATGAAACAATATGGATTTTGGATGAAAGAATTTAGATAAAACAAGAAACCATGAAACTATCGGTCGAAAGCTACTCTCTTCAACCAAGTTACTTTACGCTACTATTTTTCCATGTAGAGTATAGTACAATTACTCCTAGAAGACTTTCAAACTTCCTCAAAAAATCGAAAAGAACATCGATTTTAGACGAAACAATTTAGATAAAACAAGAAACCATGAAACCATCGGTCGAAAGCTACTATCCAACCAAATTACTTTACGCTACTATTTTCCCATACAGGGTATAATACACTTACTCTTAGAAGACTTTCAAACTTCCTCAAAAAATTGTACGACATTGATTTTAGATGAAACAATATGGATTTTGGATGAACGAATTTAGATAAAACAAGAAACCATGAAATTATCGGTCGAAAGTTACTCTCTTCAACCAAGTTACTTTACGCTACTATTTTTCCATGTAGAGTATAGTACAATTACTCCTAGAAGACTTTCAAACTTCCTCAAAAAATCGAAAAGAACATCGATTTTAGATAAAACAAATTAAATAAAACAAGAAACCATGAAACCATCGGTCGAAAGCTACTATCCAACCAAATTACTTTACGCTACTATTTTCCCATACAGGGTATAATACAATTACTCCTAGAAGACTTTCAAACTTCCTCAAAAAATCGAAAAGAACATCGATTTTAGACGAAACAATTTAGATAAAACAAGAAACCATGAAACCATCGGTCGAAAGCTACTATCCAACCAAATTACTTTACGCTACTATTTTTTCATATATGGTATGATACAATTACTCTTAGAAGACTTTCAAATTTCCTCAAAAAATCGAAAAGAACATCGATTTTAGACGAAACAATTTAAATAAAACAAGAAACCATGAAACCATCGGTCGAAAGCTACTATCCAACCAAATTACTTTACGCTACTATTTTCCCATACAGTGTATAATACAATTACTCCTAGAAGACTTTCAAACTTCCTCAAAAAATCGAAAAGAACATCGATTTTAGACGAAACAATTTAGATAAAACAAGAAACCATGAAACCATCGGTCGAAAACTACTATCCAACCAAATTACTTTACGCTACTATTTTTTCATATATGGTATGATACAATTACTCTTAGAAGACTTTCAAATTCCCTCAAAAAATCGAAAAGAACATCGATTTTAGATGAAACAAATTAAATAAAACAAGAAACCATGAAACCATCGGTCGAAAGCTACTATCCAACCAAATTACTTTACGCTACTACTTTCTCATACAAAGTATAATACAATTACTCCTAGAAGACTTTCAAACTTCCTCAAAAAATCGAAAAGAACATCGATTTTAGACGAAACAATTTAAATAAAACAAGAAACCATGAAACCATCGGTCGAAAGCTACTATCCAACCAAATTACTTTACGCTACTATTTTCCCATACAGGGTATAATACACTTACTCTTAGAAGACTTTCAAACTTCCTCAAAAAATTGTACGACATCGATTTTAGATGAAACAATATGGATTTTGGATGAAAGAATTTAGATAAAACAAGAAACCATGAAACCATCGGTCGAAAGGTATTATCCAACCAAGTTACTTTACTATTTCTGCATACATGGTATGATACAATTACTGCAACAAGGCTGTCCAAACTTTCTCGCTAGATGAAACACGATGTCGTGTTCATCTGAAGCAGAAGCCCATAAAACCATCGATCGGCAGCTACCATTCGACCAAATTACACTACAATTTTTCCCTACGCGATACAATTACTTCAACGAGACTAGTCAAACTTGCTGAAGCTACGTTGCAGCGGAGCTTCGATCGCGTGATAAAGTAGCCGAATCAGGATTTCGTCGAAGGTGAATCGGGCGAATAAAAATGAACAATAAGACGATAAAATGGAATAGTAAAATGGAGAAACGAACTTCACGAAGATTGTTGCGAGCGTTTTGCTCGACGTTGGACGCGAAATTGCCTTAACCGTGATAAACGAGCGGCGAGCGAGCGATGAAGAGGAGCTTCCTATTCCGCGATGAAGAGCGGCGTACTGAAAAGAAGTCGCATCAACGATCTCGTCGAACGGGGGAGTGCTATTTTCGTGACGGTCAACTTAACCAGTGGCAGTGGGGATTGGCGGAGCTTTCGCCGCATCAAGTTGAGGGATATGCAGATGAAGAGGACGCCCACGGGCCAAGTATTTCCATAACGAGTTTCCATGCGTGCCTCGATCTTCTTCTCCCATTTTTCCATTTCTTTTCTTTCTTTTCTTTCTGTTTCGTTAGCTTCTTTTCCCACTTTTTCTCATTTATTCACGTTAATGGTTTCAAAGCTCGACGAACTCGATTTGCTTCGATTACGAACAGCGTAAAGGAAGGTAGACGATTCCACAGCGAATTCTACCTGGCTAGCAATAAATATTAATGCGGTGGTGCGTGCAGAGGAACGTCACCGGAGGCTGCTTGCGATTTTCATCGACCGTTCTTCATCGCGCGCGATCCTCGACGTTGTTCGGCGGGCAACTTTCGTTGTCGATATTTGTACACATAATAGTTGATTTTCGACGTTCGTCGAATCTATTGTTTCACCTTAATGAATTCTAGATGATACGAAGATACGAAGAATACAACGCTTGCTAAAATATCTTGTACAGAAAGGCGCGTCTTTAATCGTCTGATATTTTCATATCGTTCTACTAGAATCGACTAAAAGCAATTGTTTTCTATTCTTTCCTTTAGTTTTTAATTACGCGTACTCCACCTTGACCTGCATAAAGCAAGAGAGATCGTTTCTAACATGAAAAAAATCGCGGCTCTATTTCTGCAGACGAGAGAAGCTCGAAGAGATTATCAACAACAGCTTCGTAAATGATGCTCGAACCGTCTTTGAACTGGCGGAATTAGAAAGAGACGAGGAGTGGGAAGCAAAAGAAGAAAAGAAGCATCGTCGAACGATGCAGAGATGTAACGACAGTAATAGAAAAGGAGTACTTGGGTCGAGTGACAGAATCGTGCGCAGGAAATGTTTCTCCAACTAGATACGCATTAATGGAAACTTCTCTCGAGCATTCTCTAAACAAGAAGTCTCTTTCATCAACGATGCTCTGTAAAGCCATTGCGAACGGAATACGAAAACCGTGGCTCTTGAAAAAGACCATCAGACGAATTTCCGGCGCGTCGAGCCTCGGAAAACCACACGAGTCTTGGAAATACTCCGCCTGCATGAGCACGTAGCGCATACTAGCAAGTGAACGAGAGGAAACTATGCGCGGAGGATCAATACCTGGGATAGTATGGTTCGTTGTGAGTATAGGCAAATCAAGTGTTCCGAAAAGCAACAAACAATAGGGAAACTAAAAAAGAAGAGAGAAAAAGAAAACAGAGAAAAGAAAGAGAAAAATCGGGCGAAATTCCTGCAGAGGTGAAAGCTCGGGGCGAGTACATAGGAGGGAAGATTTTTGCGTAATAAGAGCCTTATCAGAAAGGTTTGATAAGAAGCATTAAAGAGTCGTAAGAACTGGTCGTATGAATTTCACATATGCTTCCTTGTTCGAGAAGGATGTCCAACGATTATGCAACGTTTGCAATGCGAAGATGACGATCGATCGTGTCACATCCGATAGGAAATAGCACCGTGGCAGAAGCTTGTAGCGAATGAACGACAAGTCTACGGAATTTGTCTGAAACGAAATAATCGAAGCTATTAAAAATATCTAATCAGCGTCTAAAGATCTTCGAACGTTTGAAGAACCACCCGCACTCACTTAGCTGCCATCCTGAACGATGCACCGACTTAGCTGCCATCCTGAACGGCGCACCGATTTATTCGCCAGCTCGAACGTCGTCGATTTATTATTATTTTGCCATTATATGAACAATGAAAATACTTCCGTGGCTTCCTGAGCGAAACACGTGTTTTCGGCGTGGCAGTCAAAGTGTTAATCCACCGCTGGTATGGTCGTTGGTCATTCTGCCACGTAGACAGGAACGTTTAACGAATGTTTAGTCGGATTAATACCTTTGGTTAACGATCACCAGGCCATAGCTGCAAGCTCACGAGTAAAATACGATCAAAGTAAACGCAAGAAAATCGCACGAAACCGACAAAAAGAAAATACAGAAGGAAATGAAACGGACCAGTGGCGGACGTGACGAAGATCTCCTCGGTGGTGACGGGTTCCCCGGAGCCTTCCTCGCAGTCCTCCTCGTCGTCGCACGACGGACGCTGAAGGTCCTCCTTGTGATGCTTCGGCCTGAACGTCGTCGGCGACCTCGTTGGCGCGACGTAGACGGGCGTTATTATGTCGTCTGTGAAGAAGGAGAGAGAAAGTGGGGTTAACGATTATTGAAATTGCGTAGGATGGCATGCGACGCTCGCATAATTTCCGTACGATTGCGTGGTTCTCGCCACGGTTTGCGTCATCGGTGTAACGGAAAACGAAAATGTGGTTACCCGGCTGGCGGCGGTGGCGCAGGGAAAGGGCCGATAATGGAGATAGAATGCGTATTTGATTGGGGAATTTTGTTGGCCGATATCAGGCTCGTTTCAGCTTTCAATTCGGTTGCCACGGGAACGTGGTCGGTTTTTCATTTTCAACCATATCATTCCGGGCTACGCGCGCTGATCCTGGCTCGATGGATGACAGGCATCGACGGGCTCCGAGTGGGAATAATGATATTATTAACCCGGCGATCGGGATATCGGTTGTATCAAACCCGTGAGTGGAGAGGTTTTTCTTTTTTTTTTTTATTCTTCTTCAAGATTCGAGAGACGATTGGATCGGACGATCGAATGGTCGAGGGTACAATTGGAACGGGTGTAATTGACGTAATTCGCGCTATTGTTGCAGCAAAAGATATAACGATGGTGTGAATATCGAGTTACGAGTAATCGTGAGCTATAGTTGATTCGTATGGCGCTTTGGTCTGGTTTATTTTAACATTTCCTTTCTTCATACTTGCGCGTTCACGCTGTTTATTATTTCAGGCAGAAGACGTAATTGCAATCTCTAAATCGTATAATTCATACGCATAATTCATTTAGTATTTCGACTATATTTTTTGGAATATTCCAACTCACTGTGTTTCCAGGTTTACACTATGCATCGCTTTGGAAGGAAAGCGTAGTTTCTAATTTCATGGAATATTATCGTAATCTACCGACACTAGAAAATATGTTAAAAACCAGAGTATATTTATATGGAAAATGAAAACATGGAGGAAAATTTCCGTCCTCGTAAAAATGTTTATCGACGTTTCGTTTAATTCTATATTTAGACCAAGTGTGAGGGTAAGTTTTATAACCGTGGCCCTAAATAGCTTTAACCTTTAAGCTGTGTTACGTTAGTCATTAATTACAGGCGGACTTGATCTGCCTCGAGAAAATAAACAGAGAAATGGTATTTTGTCAAGTGGATTATTAGACTATTATCAAATACCGCGGTGAAATAATAAAGATGTTTATTCTGAAAGCAGAAATCTACGTCTAAGGATTATCAACAGGAATATGTTTCATCTCGTGCATTCGAAATTATCTTTTCAACCTTTCGTTCAATTGTACAATTTCTAGAAACGTTCTGTCTATTTCCAGAAATATATTGTTTCACGTATCGTCATTATTAACGCATATCGTATTGTATTTAATCATTGACGAATTTCTACATTACATTTGTATTATGTTTCATAACGTTGTGTCGATACCTTTGCGAAATGTTCTCAGTAAAACCCCTTAAACTATACCGCGCTCGTATGCGTGTAAATTCGAATTGCTTAAAATTTCCCGCGGGAAGCTTCCTCGAAAATGCGCCACATTAACAAACGAAAAAACACTGCACGTAAAATGCACAATGAAAAACGCACAGGTAAATATTACAATTCTTATTATTGAATCTACTTTTACCATGTACAAAAAAAAAAAAAAAGAAGAAAAAGGAACGAAGAAAAGGAAGAAAAATGCGTTCTTCTGTGGTACAATGCTTTAAATACTTGGTGACTCGGTATTATCGCTGGAAATATCGCGCTTCTAAAATTACTCGGCGCCAGCTGTTAGTTGTTATTAGCTGCTTTCGTAATATCGTGACGATCGGTGCGCGTCGACTTATTAAAGGGATCGTATTAATTCAGTTTTTAGTCAGCCGGAGAAGATTTCCGAGCCGGCTGCCAGAGAAGACGAGGAGGTCGACGAAGGAAAGAGAAAGGAGGGGCGCCAGCCAGGGATCCTAAATATGCAAATGAATCGAAGATACAACCGGGCAAGCATGAAGACGAAAAGGTGGCATGCCATGCGATATGCGAACCCATTCGTGCGTGTGTGTTCTCGTTTGGCCTCTTTCGGTTCCGCTATTATTTTCACCTACAGAGATATATATCTCATCGACGATATTTTCGCAATCGATTTCTTAGAAAAAATTCATCGCCAATTTCGTTTGCGTTATGGCACATTCGAATGATTATGCGAGGCGATTCTCCACTTAATGAGGATATTTTGTGATATGAATTTGCTATCGAAGTGACTATTTGGTTGGCAACTAAGTGATTGCTGATTTTTACATTAGGCGGTAATTACAAAATCAGCAATCATTTAGTTGCCAACCCAATATATTTTGAAATAGCATTTGACTATTTATCACTGAGTATTATCAAGAATATAGTTATCGCTTAATGAGGATATTTTGTGATATGAATTTACTATCGAAGTGACTATTTTGTTGGCAACTAAGTGATTGCTGATTTTTACATTAGGTGGTAATTACAAGATCAGCAATCACTTAGTTGCCAACCCAATATATTTTGAAATAGCATTTGACTATTTACCATTGAGTATTACCAAGAATATAGTAATCGCTTAATGAGGATATTTTGTGATATGAATTTGCTATCGAGGTGACTATTTTGTTGACAACTAAGTGATTGCTGATTTTTACATTAGGTGGTAATTACAAAATCAGCAATCACTTAGTTGCCAACCCAATATATTTTGAAATAGCATTTGACTATTTATCACTGAGTATTATCAAGAATATAGTTATCGCTTAATGAGGATATTTTGTGATATGAATTTGCTATCGAAGTGACTATTTTGTTGGCAACTAAGTGATTGCTGATCTTATAATTACCACTTAATGACAACATCAGCAACCACTTAGTTGCCAAACCAATATATTTTGAAATAGCATTTTGCTATTTACCACCGAGTATTACCAAGAATATAGTTATCGTAACGCAGTGTAATTAATTCAACGAAGCATATTAATCGTGAAAAACATATCTGGGAAGTTCATACGAGATAAAATAATCCGCAGAAGCTGTCAGCAGCATATTCTAATGTTTGTACGCATACATCATAAGTAATTAGCGTTTATCGATATTTTTCTGCAAACATATTTCCGAATGTACGTATAATCGACGTTTGAAATAATTAGGTCTGTCTCGAGATAATTATAAATCGTGTTTGATCGAGGGTTTAAGCGATGGGCAGATTTAATGCACGTTTCTTTTCCATTCGTAATGACGGGATAACTGAAAATGACAGTTAGATTATTTAACGAAATGTTACGTCGATGTACGTGATGTTGAGAGGGCCGGTGGAAATTGCATTTGCACAGCATCGCTGTTTATGATAAAATGTCGTGTATTTTATATTTCAAGTAATTTATCAGTATTATTCATTCGGAACAAGAACGATAAATTTATATGACGAGAGTTCTGCGCTTTCGAAATGATTGATTTCTATAAATGATCACAGTATTTGAAAAAATAAACAAGTGCGAAAACGATCATCGATGAAACAAATAACGAAATATTCCTATCATCTCGACTTGTCACATCGATGTTTTTTATTTCATTCCCGACATTTATAATCGATAACATTTTCATAAATAATATATTAGATAACAGAGATTCCGTAGTTGCCGAACTCTGTCAAAATATTGTCCCTCCGTCGATTTCATTTCTTCATTTCTATTTTAAATAAATTGCTTTGCAAAACGTATTTGTCGAAAAATCTGCCAACTACGATCGATAGCACTTTCATAAATAATATCGTCGAACAGAAGAGATACCAAAACCAAATTTCCAACGTTATATTTCAATTCCGTTTCGATTTAAGTTTCCTCGTTTTTCTCATCGAATCTCATTTTCAATTTACGTCGAACAATTAGTCGCATCGCGTTGCAATTAATGAAAAAAAAATCTGGTAAGAGCCACCGAAAGGCGACCTGTGCCTTACCATTTATATGTGTTCCATCCTTGTCTAGGGGAGTGCTAAACGTCTCTCCTTTCATACTACACGCTAGATGTCGTCTGTTGCGTTCTTATATAGTAACGTAGCGGCCAAACGACCACTAGCGAGAAAGCAATTTTTCGTGAATAGCTCGAAAACGAGGGATCGAATCGAAAAGCTGTGAGGACGTTTCTTACTCGCCACGATACAACCGATCGAACGATGTAACGTTCGAGTTCGTTCGTCGTGTATGAAAAATTAGTTATATCTATATGTATACACTATATGTCTATATGTATACTTGGCTATTCAGCTTTAATTTTCAGTTCACGCATGCGAAATTATGTTCTTTCTCAATTTCTTTCCATTTTGTTCTCCTCGATCTCCGAACGTGTCTCTTAATTAATAGATGCTCGGAATAGCTGGTGCAACTTTCTGCGACTAGCAATAACATCGAGATGGAAATTATTTTGCGAATGTACATGCGATTGGACCAGATGACCAGATGATCGGATGGCTAGGTGAGATTGTCTCGTCGAGCAGATCGATTTGTGGACGCGTGACTGGCAATTCCCAGTGAGTAATTGTTCTCTCTCAAAACAGAAAATATCGTGCGATTAACTTTGTCATACGTGTTGCAGCAGAAGTTGGTGTAACGTGCACGCACATATATATATAAAATCTGAATATGTGGTAGATAGAGGAGGAGTTAGGCGCGTAGAAGAAATTCCTCCGCGAGCAGGCGTGCAGAAGGAATTACTTACGGCCTTTGGAAATGTTACTTACACTTACCGGAACCAGGCTCGTAGATTGGCGTGCATTCTTCGTCTTCGTCGTCGGCGGCGCAACCACTTCCGGCACCGGAAAATATGAGGTCGTCCATGACGCCTGGGAAACCGGACGCCGGCGTCTGCGGTGGAAAAGAGATATGAAAATTTATTGCGTCGTACTGAGTAAAAAGGTATATTCCGTTCGAGCGTTGGACCGTTGTTTCTGCTAATATGAAGGAAGAAAATATTAAGTAAATTACGTAATTTTTGTTGAATAATCGATAACAATTTGTAAATATCTAATACCTTTAATAATAGTACTAATAATAATATTATTAAATAATAGTTACTTTTACTAATTACTTTTACTAATGCTATTATGTATTATTTAATAATAGTATTATTATTAATACTATTAATAATAATAGTATTATTATTAATACTATTATTAAATAGTACATAAATAGTATATAAAATTATTATTAAATAATATATAATAATATTAGTAAAGGTAATAATAATACTTTTAATAATAGTCTTAATAATAATATTATTGTTAAATAATAGTTACTTTTACCAATTACTTACTATTTTATTATTATTTTATTATTAAATGGTATATAGATAGTATATAAAATTATTATTAAATAATATATAATAATATTAGTAAGAGTAATAATAATACTTTTAATAATAGTCCTAATAATAATATTATTGTTAAGTAATAGTTACTTTTACTTTTATTTACTATTTTATTATTATTATTATTAAATAGTACATAAATAGTATATAAAATTATTATTAAATAATATATAATAATATTAGTAAAGGTAATAATAATACTTTTAATAATAGTCTTAATAATAATATTATTGTTAAATAATAGTTACTTTTACCAATTACTTACTATTTTATTATTATTTTATTATTAAATGGTATATAGATAGTATATAAAATTATTATTAAATAATATATAATAATATTAGTAAGAGTAATAATAATACTTTTAATAATAGTCCTAATAATAATATTATTGTTAAGTAATAGTTACTTTTACTTTTATTTACTATTTTATTATTATTTTATTATTCAATAGTATATAAATAGTATGTAAAATTATTATTAAATAACATATAATAATATTAGTAAGAGTAATAATAATACTTTTAATAATAGTCTTAATAATAATATTATTATTAGAAGTATTAGGGTCAGGGCTAAGCTATTAATATTTCAGCTAATTAAATATTTTTAACAATATTATTATTACAAGCATTAGGGTCTGCGTTAGGCTATTAATATTTTAGGTAATTAAATATTTTTAACAATATGATTATTAAAAGTATTAGGTAAAATACAGTTTCACTTTGGAAATTTAAGGCAGTTTAATTTTACTAGAACACGTGGAAGCATTATCTTCAATGTGATATTCATATTTATTAAAGCACACGGTAAAAGTTATGTACGTTGCTAGAGAGAGATTTTTATGAATCACCAATTTCTATTATCCATATCTATATTCTAATATTCATACATCTAATATAGGATTCGGTTATTACGAGTAAACACTTCGTAAGCGTAATTAAGCCCAGGACTTCGCAACGATTTACACAAACTGATGTTACAGATCATTAATTACGATTATATAACGTACTGATGAACGCGCTATAAACGCACGACAATATCTATATATAACACTGCTAGCGAATGATTTATCAGTGAATAATACCTAGTTAAAAGACATAAACAAAATTCGAAAGCAGAATATCTTTCCGTGTAAAACATAATCGTCGTTTACGATACTTTACGTAATCCTTTTAACGAAAATCGCAAGACTCGAAATTAATAGAAGATAGTACAACAACTCAATTAAATAACCAGACAAATCTTCGTCAAATTTGTTAGAAACAAGTAACTATAAATCAGGTGAGCAACTATATTATCCTCTGCATTTTTCTAATTTTTCTATATGCCATTTCTCTACGTTTAATTTTCCAGGCATCCATCATCATGTGCATAATTTCCCTGACCAACGACTGCGTAAAATATCGTTGGAAATTTGATTACCTGTTGCATCCTCTGCAACGGAGCAGCACGGTCCAGCAGACTTCCTGGAGGTAATAACTGAACATCTCCTCTGGTGATAATTCTTCCATCCTTCGCGGCAGCGAGTTCCAAAATTCGAGCGCCATTTACGACCAGACCGGCGATTATGCCCAAGAACGACCTCTCTACTCTGCCTTTGTTGCGATTCCATCGACCACCAACTTGAATAGTCGATTGACTATTGAACACCGTCAATTGGCGACCTGCGAGCGACAGTAAATATTGTCAGAGAATGGCCCTTTCAATTAACGATTCAATTTCCCTCGATTGGTTAGTCGTTACGCGTAAATGGTATCTAAGCACAAACAGTTGTAATTAGACCGATGATATTCATGCATATTCGTATTTGTATCGATGTAATGAAAAATATAGAATTTAGGTAGAAAATTGCTTTACCTATCGTTAGTATCTTATACACCTGTTAGATATTCTAGACAGTGGCTTATTTCCCATATTTCACGATTATTAGGTGCTTTCTGTGTATTTTTGCATCTGCAAATTTTCCATACTATACGCGGTTTAATTATAATATCGTATACGATAGTACAGTTAAGTATACATTGTTGCAAATATCGATCAACGTAGAACAGGATTTTACAATTTGTAGTTTACAATTCGCAATGTTTAATATTCAATTTAATGGGTGTAATATGAAATGAATTATGTTATTACGCTTGAAATTTTGTATTATATATATATAGATATAAAAATAATTTTCGAAAAAATTTCATAGGTTGTTATTACCTATCGATACTTTATATTCGTTAAAATCGTACACAGTAAAACGAGGCATTTTCCATTTCCATGGGGAAATTATTTTGCAGTAATAAAATTATCAAGCGAGTTACAGCTAAAATTATGAAATGTTTATCACCGTTAAATAAACTACACACAATCTCTCGGTTAAAATCAACTTAACTTCTCGAAATTATCCGATTACCCCTCGAAACGATATTAAATTACCATTAACATATTTAATTACCACTCTGCGAAGTGATAACAAAGTATAACATATGACCCCCCTCCTCAAAAAAAAAAAAAAAAAATAAAAAAAAAGAAAGGAAAATGCTACTTTGTACGCGCTGGTGAGTACCAAAGGGATAATTTATTCCGTTTCATTGGCTGACAAATGTTTTCGTTTGACCACTTATCAGGCGAACAGAAGCCTCTGAGTCTGGCATGGACTATTGACTTGTCCACTTGGTCAAATAGCGTGTCTTATAATTAAAATTAGATGGAGGCGATCTTCTCGTATCCCCTACTCTTTCGCCAGGGTTTGCTTCCAGACCTTTCCCTTTGAACGGTCTAAATTTGGTTGGTTTTAAGAACAGGCTAACATGTCACGTGTGCAACTCTTTAGGGTTCGATTCGTCCTTCGAAGACGACACACACGCTGCTTCCACTATCGGCGGCAGATTTATGATAAGAATAGCTTCCGTGATAGATTCTATTACGCAAGTTAGAAACCTGTCTACGACGAGGCTGACAGTGTAATCCGTCTATCTATATATATATATATATATATGTATACATATAAATATATTCATGTTAGCAGAAATGGAAGTTCGAGGTTTCAAACATATGTGATAAAAAGAACTACAAATTGGCATTTTTAAAGGATGTCATGTTACCACGAGCGAAATTTCACCCTAGTTGTTTCTTATCCACCTTATTGGAAGCCTTCTTCTTTTTTGAACGTTCAGTATGAATCGATTTTTATTGATTTTTCTAATTTCTACGCTACTCGCTGGCTATGAATAAATACAATTATTTGAATAAAATATAATTGCAATTGATTCGATAGAGCGAAAAATACGAGCTTTGCAAAGATAGATGACATGACGTCAATATATCTTATATAGAACCAATTAATAATTAATGTTATGGTTGTAAATACTTTGGTTCAGAAGGCTGACAGAAATACCTACCCAACTCAAGAACCATAAATAAAATACATTGGTATTGAAGCAAGAACATGTAATTAGCCTAATCACCTCAAAATATCCTAATGAAGTGAAAAATTGCCCGCTTACAAAAAATATGACTCAACAATATGACTTACGTCCTTCTTAAGGACGTTTCGTAAATCCCATTAGGCGGAAAGCAACGAAATTGTAAACAGCACTGCGACGGTGTCGTTAACGAGGCGATAACGTTGCAACGAAATTCGTGTCGGATGAAATTTCATCCGAGACAATTTTCGAGCAGCAGGTGGCTGACTGACGGTTTCGCTCACAAGCGAAGCGAATTCGTACGTTCATCTCAGATATGTATATTAACAGGAGACACGGATCAGGCCAGCATAGTCGTCTCAGAGGTCCCCATGCTCGTCAACCTCGAACCGTGACGATAAAGTCGATCGGCAGAAGATCGATAATGCGGCTATTTTTTTATTAGGCGACTAGAAACCGAGGACTTGGCACGCGATCGGACACGTTCGAGTAGCTTCACCCACGTGATCAGCCATAGGCGAGTTAAATACCACTTTGTAATAGGAAAGCAACAAACCGAGCGAGCTTTCTCGCCATCGAGCTTGCTCAGCTGGAGGACATCGAGGGCCATTATCCTTCGACTATGGATAATAATTTTCGGCTGTCCCGAGAAAAAATGAGCCTGGCTGACAGCCTTACCAGGGTCGCAGAATCTGCCAAGAGGATCACTCTGGTGCCGTTTTAGGCAGTGCGGCAATGGCCTCTTCGACTGTCCTGCCCTTCCGCTCGCCTTTTTGCTTCTGTATGTTTCTTTATATCAATTGGAAATATTTTAGTTAAGAGTGGAGACGTCCTTTTGGCGGGCGGGGGGTAGGAAATGATTTTCAATGATATTTGACGCTCGGTGTGTTCAAATATAAAGTAGGTACTCGGTTGTACCCTTTGGATATAAGGCGCGTGCGAACGATAAATTTGAAACATTGTTTGCGTGATATATTTGCGATTGACGATAGTTGGTTCCGTGGATAATGTCGATTTTGGTTAATATTGATTTAATTCATTGGTGAAGCTAACAGATAAATAATTTATGAGATCATCTAAATAATTTATAACAAATTACATATTCTTTTTCCAATTTCTCTTGCTGATCTATCCTCATCTGTAATGATCCGCGATGTTGACAGTATTTATGTAATTATACTTCGCAGCTGATGCTAATTTATTTACATTTAGTGTAACTAATTATGCACGCGAATTAGAAAAGTTTCACGTAGACGATTTCTTTAAAATTATTTCATTTTTAAATATCGCCTAAATCGTCGACAGCTTCTATTATCATCTGCAGAATTATTCTAATTCTTTTGTCATCGTGAACAGTGCCTATATATAAATTATTACATGGGCAATCTTTGTCTTATTAAAATATAGCTTTCGCTAGCTATTCGCAGCTGGTAAATTAGGAAGTTTCAAATAAGAGATGGAAACGTTTCGATCTGGCATTTTGTACGTATAACCGATGCGTATTGCGATTAAGTGAATTCCAAGCTTCTCGTGGATCTTTTATACGTGACGTCAATCGAGTTGACGTCATTACTATACTATACTGTGACTTCATATCCACTGTGCGTCAGATAAAGCGGACATTATACTGTGTTTATGGCAGCACGCTTGTATTCTGACTTATATTTAGTATATCATTGAAACTTCCGCCAGTTCTTTCTCCATTCTTGTAAAATGTACATTTTATCAAACATATCTATATACACCGGAATAATATTCGCCAGAGCGTTAAACTGACATACAAAAGGAGACTTCCCTGGCGTCGACGAAATTTCAACAACCTTTTTACGCGCCTAATATACTCGTATAAAAAGTTTCTATGTACGTTCGAACACATTTACGGGCTACTATGTAAACACAAAAAAAGGCACGCGTCAGCTAAACTGAAGAGGTGTTCTCTGAGTGACTCACGCGGAACTCGACTCTAGTTCTGCGACACATTTTTTCTGCCCACTCGGCTGGCACTTGCCGACCAAGCATAGTGAGTCTATCAGCGTAGTATAAAAATACAGTTGGTTGGTCTCAGCCTAAGTAACACACACATATATACGTATATATAGAGTTACATAGAAAGGAACGCACGTGCCAGCACGCGTCTCGCAAGTATATCGTCAATACTATACTTGGCTTCCTCAATGACTTTTTGTCAATAACAATGACAAGAAGAAGTTGGTGGAGCGACAGATGCTTCCCCGAAGAAGATAATCGTGTCACTCACACCGCATTCCGATTTGAAGAAGTCCAATAAACTGTATCACTTTATTAGGAGAGCAGAAGGTTCGTGAGTGAGTTCGGGTTCCCTGTCCGACTTAATCGTGAGATTTTAGGCAACCAGACCTCGTTCGTCGGAATCCATGACCCCTCCAAATCCTCGTCGACCAATAGGAAACGACTCGTGAGTCTTCCACTTGAGTCTTTTTCTTCAGTTTCTTTAAATACAGTGTTTTGAGTGGATCGCAGATTTTATTTATGTATAGATGAGAAATTCGAAGGTGTAAAAATAATGCAGAATATTCAACGTAAGATACGTACTCGCGTTATTACTTTAATATTTGTGTAATTATTTGGAACGTAGTTAGATGCTACGAATGTGAGTTGTTTAGTTATATTTTTGGACACATTAAATTGCATAAATATCATAATTGCATAAATATTTGATTCTTGTAATATATTGACATTCACTTTGATAATTCATTTTATTGATACAATTAGAATTATTACGTTCTATTCGAGCATTACGATAAAATAATTTCTAAATTATATATTTTCCAAAAGCATAATTTGTAAACTATAAATCTCCATTGTACAAACAATTTATATATGCGATTATACGCTACAAATATTATTACCACGCGTATAATTTCTCAAATAGAAATTATACTGGTTTATTCGATATACTCTGCTTCTTATCATGGCGAATGAATTAAAATAATTCCCCACCACTTTTCCCTATTTAATATACAACCCGTCTCTTTATAGATACACGTAGAAACTTATCGACAAGACCATCATGTTTTTAATGAAAATGACGTTCGACTTGCCGATCGTGGAGAATTTTATTTTAAACAGGCCTGGACGCGTTGCTGGTTAGATCGCTGGCGTAAGAATTTCGTTCGTTTAACCGTCTAACGTTTCGTGGCAATTAGCTCTTGTACGACATAATCTAAATTAATAAGTAAACTGACAGGCAAGTATGGCGAACGTGGAGGTGGTGGACCTGAAAAGTGGGTTAAGAAGTTGCCTTCGGACGCTTAGATAAGTGGCGCATTCGGTTAAAATGGATCAGGAGAGAAGAACCCGAAGGTGGATCGGGTTGCCTAATATTTGGCTTCGCCTTGGAATTCCTAAATCGACGTCCGGCAGCGATGGCGTCCGCTTTTCGAGCGTAAAGCGGACGTCCGGCAGCGATGGCGTCCGCTTTTCGAGCGTAAAGCGACGCGACGCACGTTGCAGTCGCGAGCAAATTTTATTTGAAATAAAGGCGGGAAAATGAGAATGTTTGAAACAAGCTATTTCATTATTTTTATCTTGTTGCAATACTATACCAATGGCTTACCGTTGGTAACGTACGAGAAGAACATATTTATTGCGTTACTCGTACGTTTTTGGATTATGATAATGCACAGTGTGAGTCTAATAATACTGCATCGGTTCATAAGATATGCAAGAGAAAACAGATTTTCCGTTTCGATTCATTTCTGCGAATAAAATAACGAATAATTTGCATCTTAATATCAATCTGAATTTTAAATATTTCTTGTATTATATTTATTTATTATAGTTAGTGGATGCTGTATCTAACAGATGAATAGAAGTAATCAAAAAATAAAGAGAACAGCGGATAGAACGAAAAGGTAGCGAAACTAACATCGAGTTTATATTTGTTCACAACAAAAGACACGCTTCGAAAAGAAAATTTCATTTTTTTCGCCACTTCGACGGAAGAACTTACACGAAAGATTTCGTCGGTTTTTCTTTGAATACGATGGAAAATCGAAACATATCGTTGGCAATCTAGTTGTCCGCTTACGGATAATCGGAATGCCACGATTCGGTTTCTGGTCGATCGGCAGGAAACGGTAAACGCGCGTGTGTTCGATTTAATTCCACGCGACGTTTATCGTGCGAAACAGGCGAACGATCGAAATGGAAACGCGGCGGCCATCGGACATCGGTCCCACGGACTCGGTTTGGGAACTGTTTGCTTTCACAACGATTTTACGGTGGGAACAAGGAATGCCATGGCGCGTACGCTTGGGTATGGGAAACATCGATGATTCCCAGGCGATGGGAGCGCGACGTTTCGTACGTACGAAACGTGAACAGGACATGTAAACGCACTTTAACGTGCGCTCTCTAACCAGTTTAGCGCGACATGAGTCGCTTCTTGCTTATTTAACGCTAACGTTACCAGGTCCGGTGAAATGACCAGTTTCAAAATTTCATTTAAAATCATCGTCTGATTTTACGTAAATTCTCACCTTAACAAAAATTCTGAAATTGATTAGTCAAATAATATATAGGGTGGTTGGTAACTGGTGGTAGAAGCGGAAAGGGGGTGATTCTACGAGAAAAAAGGTCGGAAATATAGAATAAAAATTTTTTTTTTCATTTTTCCATCGAGACAACGATCTACAGTGAGATCCGTTATAACGAGACGCGATAAAGTGCAAATTCAAAGTCGATTTTCTCGAAAACAAAGCCATAATGGCCAAGCCATAAACAAAATATAATGTTAGTAACTTGTTTTCATCAAAGAATCTTCTTCCAACCTTCTCGAACACTTTTTATCCTCGATATACGCAAATAGATACACAGCTACTTGACGAAGTTTCTGAGTTATCGAACGATAATCTTAAATAAACAGCCACTTGGATTGCCCTTACGCAATCTACCAGCCAAGCAAGCAATTGAGGAGCGTGAGAATATTAACAAAACTTTGATGCGATACGCAGCACGTGCTGTGCCATTATGATTACGCATGGTCAAGCAAACAGGCTGCAAAAGGGGTCTGAATAATGCAAGAATCGTGTGAGAGCCGTGGGTACGTGAGCTTCGTACGGCAAAAATCATTTTACGCAGGAGAGAATGGCCGTGAACAAGGATCTGTGTACTGTGAACGAAGCTACGATGGAATGTTGTTACTATGTCATACACCTACGGCCTATATATCTAAATAATGCTATCCATGTTTATTTTTAATAATAATTTTCAAAGTTTGATATAATTGTCTGCTATAAGATTTTCAGATTAATATTTCCATGAAATATTCGTAGACCAATGGTCCGCTATTTGTTAGCAAAAATTTCGCAACGTCGAATATTCAGTGTATAATATATAAACTGATATTAATAAAAAAGAATTTCATCAAAATACTATTCTATCGTATTTAAAAAATGATTTCATTATCCTTTGTCATTTTTGTCTTTTTGTTGCGATGTAGAACATATGCTTATCGTAGAAGTATGCTTCTTATACCACGAAGCGTTATAAATCTTCATTTCGAGTAATAATTACGAACGAAATAAAGTGGAATTTTATCTAAGATACTTTATCGTTGTTACTTCATTATTTTTATTTCTTTTCTATGATATAGAACTCTTGTGTAGAAATGTTTTTCTTGTAGTTTGAGGCAACATAAATCTTTATCTCGAGTATCAATTAAGAACGAAGCAAAGTTGAATTCGATGTAAGAAGTTTAGCTATTTATCATTTAATAATTTCACGACGAGTATGTTTCATCTCTTAGTTGTTTTCATAGTTTCGTATCAATATTGATAAAACGTAATAGCGTAATCTAAATAGCTAATAGCATTTATCTGTCGAGTTTATCGTCTTCTTATAGAATTAAATTAAATTGTACAGGTATTGAGAGCTTTGAAAACTTTAAACTACGATATCGATCCTATCTCAATTTTAATTCCAAATGAAATTTTAATTCTAAGTAATCAATTAATTCTAATTAACGTTTCTCTATGAGACTTTACAATTTCCATTTAAAATACCTTTGATAGGTGTAAATATGTTTAACAAGTAGCATAAAAATTATCATGAAAAGGTAGCATTCCGTTTGACTGAAAATTATGTTTGCGTATATATATCGTAACAAAATTGCATTTCCTCTGATTGACACAAAGTTTGTATTACATAAATATAAATATAGCTCGTTAAAAAATATATCGAGCGGAATAAAGTTTGTATTCACGCGGAGTTATCAATGAAGTAGTAGTAGTAGTAGTAGTAGTAGTAGTGGTAGTAGTAGTAGTAGTAGTAGTACTAGTAGTAGTAGTAGTAGTAGTAGTAGTAGTATTGATTCTAATTAACGTTTCTGTATGAGACTTTAAAATTTTCCATTTAAAATACCTTTGATAGGTGTAAATATGTTTAACAAGTAGCATAAAAATTATCATGAAAAAGTAGCATTCCGTTTGACTGAAAATTACGTTTGCGTATATATATCGTAACAAAATTGCATTTCCTCTGATTGACATAAAGTTTGTATTATATAAATATAAATATAGCTCGTTAAAAAATATATCGAGCGGAATAAAGTTTGTATTCACGCGGAGTTATCAATGAAGTAGTAGTAGTAGTAGTAGTAGTAGTATGCGGTGGGCGATGACTATAGAAGTAAATGGGCGGAGAAAACCCGTTAATACCGCTATAGTAGCAGGTAGTAGGCTCGTCTGGTAGGTTCAGAACAACCTTGAGATTTCAAGGCCGTTCCTAGTACGAGCTCCACTGGTTTAGGAGAACTACCACTTCAACATGTTCGCCGGATGCTTCTAAACACACCGCTTAGATCAACCCTAACCTTCTTTACGCTTTATACGTGTCGCTTACCTATGCCAATGCCTATAGATCTCTACGTACTGTGTCTTTATTATCCTTTTGCTGAAATACAATTTTTTATTTCCACTTTCGTTTACGTATTTATATTTATTAATTTATTAATTTATGATATTTGTCATGGTGGTTGGCATTTGAGTTGCAGCTTCAATTACTCCATCTCCCCATTGTCTTGTTTATGCGGCTTTCATACTGATTTCTTGAGTATATTAATTTAGCGACGAATTATTTTCAATGATACGAGAAACTGAAATTAGTGAAAATATTCTGAAGAGCTTTTAATTGACGGTGTAAATGAGGGTTTCAGATTTCTTGAATGGATTAAGAAAAAGGCGATTAACATAATTTAATAATAATAATCGATCCACGTAAGTTCATACTTTGACGAACATAAGTGAAGAAACAGAACTGCAGTAAAAATTTGTTTCTCTTATTTAAGTTCTACATTTTGACGAGTCTTATGTTAACACATATTTTCAGCATATTGTATGTTCTTTTGTTATGTGTTGTGTATTGTATGTTATATTTTGTGTGTTATGTGATGTATGTTAATGTCGTACCCTAATAACAGTTTACGTATCCCAATACTCGGACTTAATCGAGTTGTAATCTGAGAAGACGATGGCAAAGTGTGGATAGCCACCTAATAAAACGGCCATAAAACCGAAATTAGATTCAGGTTGGCAAGGCGTTCCTTCTGTCCGGCACATTTCAAAAACGTGAGAAGCGTATACAGAGCCGCACACTCCAACAGTTCGAGCATTCGATACGTATAGAACCGCCACTTTCCCATGCCACGTTTTCTCATGGCTTTGCTACAAAAAATAATGAGATTTCGGCGGCTCGTCGAGCCGCTGCTGTGAGAACCAACCCGTGAGAAGATGTTGAACTTGAGGCTGAATTTGGTGATTCTTGTATCAGGTGACTATCAAAGGGATGCAAGTCGTCCTACGACATCGTTAGCGAGTCTTCTCCCAGCTGATCTAAACGTCCATCAATGACGTTGCTGCGAGAAGGTGGCGCGGGAAGAATACGACGATGTAAACTAAAAATTATAATGAAGAGTAATATAAATGACATTTAGCGGTTTGTTTCCCTTATACTTCCAGCAAAACTATCATCTACTTTATAAAAGACAGTTCGATCGTTTGATTACTCTCTTCGGTATATCGGTTCTTGCTTTTCATAAACCGAGTTGATTATTTTCCCCAATGCATCCCCATTTGTGTGCTTTGCTGCGTCCAATCGTTTCGTGTACTTTGCTTTATTACTTTTTGCCAATTTTCAAGCTTCTAACAACAATACCTTTGTCCACAACGAATCGTTAATTTTTTATCGAATAAAAATCTAATCTTTCCTCGTTCTGCTTAACCTTTTTCGCAAGGTTTACGATAGCAGCACGTGCGTTGCTTCGTTTTAATCACGCACCTCGTGAGGGATTTTTTAAACAAAATCCCGCGGTTGACTGGCTAAAATCTTCCTCGAGGATGGAGCGGCGTGTTGGCAGGTCGATGGAGCGAGGAAAGCGCGCAAGGGGTAAATCGGCAGGGCGTTCGTCGACCAGCTTGGCTTCTCTGGTCTCCTAGTCGATCTGGGAATCTGTTTCCCCTGAAGTCGCTCGAATTCCCACGATCATGGGAACAGCGTTTCTCGGTTGGCCGGCAACTCCCTGGGAACGGTGTCCCGTGGGAAGTTCCCTAGCGTCGAGATCGTGCGAGACGAGGAAGAAGAAACGACGCGCGCCCAACTCTTTTCCAGACCTGAACGCCTACTACCGAAGCAGATCGGTCCGCTGCTTCCAGGGACCAACTTGTCTCACGCTTTCGACCAGCTAGCCTGTGGGAATCGGCCGTGTCTCGTTCGGGAATCATGCACCAGACACGTGAGAAAGTATGCGAGACGCGGCGAGCCGACCAGATCATCCTTGACATTTTTGTCACGTGCCGAGCGTGATCGTCCTTTCGAATGGCGAACCTCAAGTTCAAAGGGCGCGCGTCGGGTTCAGCCGGCTGACGGCGTACGAACAACGAAAGTCTGTCGATAGCAAAATCTCAGATTTTTCTTTCCTTTCTTTTTCTTTTGGGAAGGTCAAGGTCGCGGCAATTGCATGTCCCTGCAATTACGCGCTTATCAATGACGACGATACGAGCAGAGAGGAAGGTTCTCTAAAAAAGAGGTCAGGTTTTGCTAAAAAATTTAAATTATTTCTTGCCAGACTTGTACGTACGAATTTTTGGTATTATTAAGTTAGAGAAAATGTCAAATCTTTCACGTTTCTGTTGGTCTTGCACGAAATTTCATTATACATACAGGTTTACCAGCTTCCTATCGGTCCTTATTGGTCTTCTAAATATATTGCAGACATATTCTCCCCTAATCAATAGAATCCACGTCTGGTCCAATTACAAGCCGCGAGAAGCAATCTCGATAAGGGTGGAGCTTTACGATCGAGCAAGTTCCATTCCCAAGGATTCCAGCGTCAGGTCGAAACTCGATACGGAGGGTTGGAGGATTTAAAGACCGCTATAACATTGCTATTAGGTTACCGCGTTCATACCCAAAATAAGAGAACGATTAACACGCTAAAACGAATTGCTATGGTGTTTTCATGCCGTGCCACAATTAACGGGATCCTTTCACCGTAGTCGTCAAGAGTAAATTAATTTTGAGGTTGTAAGGGCGCGACAGAAGGAAAGTTCTCGTAAAACAGACACAAGGCAGGCTACTGATATTCATGCAAATTCCTATTTTTCCGAACCAAAGCACCAAAGAACCGAAAAAAGATATGGGAGCTGAGCAGGGATCTATTTTACCCACCAAATATTACAACGAATACTATACTTCGAATTTGAATATTTTTACATGTTATACGCATTCTACGTACCTCCGCAGTTTGGAATTTACATGCATAGAAATTCGCGACCCAAACGAAACGTGAATTTGTAAAGGTTCCACCGACGAACGATATATTTAGCTTGTTCCAAAAGTTGCTTTCCTTTCATAAGGAAATAATAGACGCGCAGCATTTTTTCTTTTATACCGTTTTACTGAATTTATATACCGTGTGTCTATTATTTCCTCGTAAAGCGAAAGAATCTTTTTGGGACAATCCAATACACGCCTATTAGTATGTAGCTTAACGAGCTGTATTGTCAACACGTATTTCAAGATTCTGGGGTGAAAAATTGCCAGTTTTATACCGGCGACATACGTCCAATACTCCAGATGGTCCCTTTACACACCTTACGCGCATATTAACGCGGTGGGAATACCGAGACATTGACAATATGCACACATCGACGTCCTGAGAGTCGCTGGGGAAACATCTACGAGATACTCCGGACAGAATTTACGCAGCGACCTTAATAGTTAACGAGGCCAAGCTGGAAGGGCCAGGCAAGGGAAACGAAAAACGGGAACAAGACGAAGAAGAGATAAAGAAGGTATCCTCTCGGAACGAGGTCGCGCGGTGAGAACGAGGATCGCTTGCTTCTTCGGCCAATTAAATCGTTCCCACGGGATCGCACCGTGGGAGAGTCTATTCGGAGACGCGAGAATCGCAGCACCGGGTTTGCCAGGGTTTCATCCGACTCGAGAAAGTCGTCGCGAAGGGCGACGATCGCCTCTCCTTCGTTTCGCTTTTTGTTCCCTTTCTCCGTGGTCGTCTGTACGTCTGGTTGCCTGGTTTCTCTTTTTTCATTTTTCGGACGGGTTCCGCGGACACGTGCAAATAGCAGAGGAGACGTCGGAAGCACGAGCGTGCTCGCGTGAGAACTCGACAAGGGCTCGTGGGAAAACAACGAAGGCGCGTGGCGCTTGTCGCACCAGGACTGCATGAAGTCGCAGAAAGTCGACCGCTGTCTGAGCTTGTGGCGCGAACCCACCCCCTCGCGGGTTCCGCTTTTCGCTACATGTTTACGTGTACAGGGTGTTCCATAGCACACGGCACCGCTTCAGCGGTAGATAGAAGGCACGAGAACGATGAAAAACGTTTTCATATAGTCATGTGTCCTGTTTGACTTGTTCATGCTGTCGATTCTTTATTTGAAATTGTCATTCTTCATTCTTATTTTAAATAAAATTTGCCCAAGCCTGTAGTTTGCATGCGAGATGTTTCATAAGACGCGGCAGCCACTTCAGGAGTAGGTGGAAGGTACAAGAACAATGAAAACTTTCAAACCGTCATTCTTTATCTTTACCTCAAATGAAATTTCCGTATTGTATACTTATACACGTATACATAGCGTCTGATAACACGTGGCAGGCACTTTACAAGTGAACAGAAGCAATGAAGAGTAATGCAAAAGGTTTGTATAAACGCGAGTTCTGTTTTGACTTCATTTTAAGCTCAGATCAATCTCGCTATGAACAATGGACCAAAAAGAAGTTTCTGTTGAACCCAACGAGTAGCTCCCACTCGACCAAAGTTCTCAGAACTGTTAGAAAATGCAAAACGAAGTACATCACGTGGAGCAAGTTCTTCTATTCGACGTTGCGACATGGCAATAGTCCAAAAGTCATCCACCTCGAAATTAACTCTAATATTACCATTACAAAGATATAGTAGATATTCCTTAATAGACAGCGCCGAGTGCTCCGACAATGAAGATTCTACCTCGTTTCCTTCGATCCAGCTTAGTTCACTAACTAAAAATTCGCTCCGCTAACGAACAGCAGAAATATTCAATTATTTCCAAAAAGATTCATCGACCTGCCTCCGTGAGAGCCATTCATTCGTATTCAGAGTGCGCCGTGTAGTAGGCAGAACAGGTTTCTCGACGCACGGACACCTGTTCTCCTTGCAACGCGTGTCCCAGGACGTAAACAAGAAACCGGTTTGGCATTTTAAAAAAAGAAATTTTTATCAAGTACGTTCGCGAAGATCCTTGAAGGATGTGTCTCACTGGTTTGTTAGTCTCGGAGATTAGGAGATCATGAGGAAGAAAGTTCGCCCTAGGCATTTGGGATCTCCCTCCGAACCTGCAGGGCTCTCCATTTAAGGAAATGATCACTAAACAGAATTCAAACAGCAGGGTAGCATAACGTAGCTGGAAGTTCCTGCTTTTGGGCGCATCGTTACGTGCAACGCGCGTCGTTCTTTAATCGATCACGCAAACTTTCTTCCATTTTCAATATTTAACTGCAGTCTTCCCTTATGGGACGAAGAGACACTGCTTGCTGCTTTTACGGTGGTTGCAAATATGAACGAACGACTAATTACCTGTTCTTTTACAAATTCCCTTGCTGATGAATTTCGAGCATATCGGCGCAAATAATAAACATTTTCGCCATGCATTCTGATCATTGTACGCTCAAGATCGGAACAAATGGAATTTCGAAAATAATTTCAAGTCAGTGTAGCTTTTTCTGTTTGCTAAGGATCCAACGTTTGCCGCTTACGGTACTGTCCACAAGAAATCTGACTACTGGCGACTTGCCTAACAGAGAAACATGATACAGCGAAGCGTTGAAAGCCTAAAATCTACAAAGGAGGGTCTGGCAGATAGCCACCCGATCCTTATAATTTGTAGTTTCACGCCTATTTAAAGAAATGAAACTGGTAAACAGACCTTATAGGGTAGCATAAGGCGTTTGGAAGTTGCGTTCTAGAATGCGGAACGGAGGTATTAAGGGCGTGAAGCTTGGCTTCTTCGCTCATTCAATTAAAATGGCTAACTACATTAGAATGCGCGGACTTCTGTTCCTTTAGAAATTAGAAATTAGAAACGATGCTCAGCGTCGATACAGCAGCAAATAAAATTAATATCCGCTGAGTTCGACATCGGGCAACGAGAATTAATTATATCGTACAAATAATTCTTTCTATAAACGCGGAGAAAATTATATTTCGCATCATCTTAATTAGATGAGAAATTCTTCCCTCGTGCAAAGTTTAGAAAAAATTAAAAGTACCTCTGTATACAAAGCACTGTTAAAACCTTCGTATTTCTAAATTTCTCATCGAGTCATATGTATTCTTACACGGCCTCAAATTTCTCATACTAATACAAATAAAATAAAAATAAATTTCAAAACCTAGATTAATGATATTTATTAATGTTTAACCATCTTAATTATTCTTCGTACGACACCTGGAAAAACTGATTTCTTATTTGAATTATTTACTTGTCTGCGGAGGTTAATGAGTCAGTCTCACTATCTCGTTGTTCTTTTGCGATTAGGAGATTCAGGTATGATTCACCTTCCTTCCCTTTTACCCTTTCGCTTGACCTTCGTGTGTAAAGAAACCAATTTGGTAAACAAGTCTGCTAGGGCACCATAAGACGCGTGGAGCTAGGTCCTGGCTTGTCCTGATCCTGGAGGAAGTTACAGGTGTCCTTAGAAAGCTGCGGGCACGCGCGAATCGTGCCACTCAGGTTCCATCGTTTTTCTATTACGCGACGAACGAAGGAATTTAATTTTTAATAGTTAAAAATTCACGCCAAATATTATACGTGATATTTAGAAGTTTGAGTATTAAATTTCCCTAGAAGCATTGACATTATTATCGTTTAAAGCGCAAATTTTAAAATATCCATTATCTATCTTATATTGTGTCTATCGGTTAAGGAAAATAAAAGAAAAGATATAACAGTGCTTTTAATAGTAATCATTTAATTTAATCTATTCTATTTAATTTAATTTAATATTTAAATGTAACTTAATTAACTATCAATTATGATTGAAATTTAACTATTTAATTTAATCTATTGCTCAAAAGAATTAACTGTAACTGAAGGAAATAAAAGAAAGAAAGGAAAAGGAACGATTCGAGTCAATTTTTAAATATTAAGAATCGGCTCTGAATGTTGCTCGACTAATAATTTTGGACAATGTTACATTTCTACATTGGATACGTAAATTTTCAGAATATTACACACACACACATAGATATATATAAATCGTGTTTGTACAAAGAAATGACTAACAACAATGTAATAAAACATGATAAAAAATCGGATTTTGGTGGTCTCAGGGTGAGTTCCACGAGAAAATAAATTCCAACAGAGCAATATTTAATAGCAAATTTTGATAACGACGATTTTTACGTCGTTTTACGTCTCTTTCTAGTTACACGCTCAAGCATGATGCACGCATGCAGTAAGAAAGAAGAGTAGTGAAGAGAATCTCACTACCTAGATACGCTTGGAGACTAGGAGACCATATAATCCAGAATCCTAGACAAGCTGCGTGGCATAGACCACGTTTTCACATAGACGTGCCGTATCTATGGGATCTACCTTACCAGTATTTTAGACATTTTATATCGTTATATTTATATAATTATAAATTGAAAATCGAGGCTTTTCGTTATTTGCTAAAAAGGCGTTCCGTTACCCTGTAGAGTTAGAACGATTTCTCTGCTTCGATCTCGATATTGCAAAGACATATTTATATTTTTATACGTTCGCACTTTAATGTGAGAAATGGGAGAGAAGCTTGGATCACGTTCGATCAATTTTCCAGTTGTATTGGCAGCACTCATAGCCAGCTATTGATTTTAACATTCAAAAACGTTCTAAATATAAATTAACAGAATATTTAGTATCAGGATCTTAGAAACGCGAAGGAAGCGCCTGAAATTCCTAGATCGCCTGCGTCAATTTCGAGACTCGTCTACGATCCACAAAGCTGCCACACAGATATCTGTCTACGCTTTCGTACCAACATTTTCAAGTTCCTTTGCATCGACACGTGCACGTTACTAACACGCGAGCAGCTAAATACCAAACGGGAACAACCTCGATTATTATTTTCCTAAATAATCTGCCAACAATTGCGATACATCTTCGCGCGTATTTTACGACTTACAACATGCCAACTTGCCCTAACACGCGCCAGTCGCACGAAAATGTCTTTTACGCACCACGTATCGATATTAAATACGCTCTTCCTGTGACAAAATGTCAAGTCAAAGTACGCGAATTTCGCGTTACGGAAGGTGCACATGGTAAGAAGAAAATTTTGCGAATTATGACGCAGAGTCGTACATTATGTACGCTGCACATGTTCCAAAAAGGAATATTTTCGCTAACGCGTGACTTAACGCTCGCCATCTTTGTTGCAGCTACTCGGGTGGCTACCAGGGTAGCAAAGAGCAAGAACAAAATAACCCGCGAATCCTTCGTAGTCCCGCCAGTCCGCCACGGTCTTTGAAAATCACGCTAACGGAAATTTTATATCCTCCAGGTAACAGGATCGCATGATCTCGAGGGAAGGACACGGTGTCGGGGCGCGTCGGTGAGAAAGGGCGAGAAAAAAGGAACGAGCCGGATTTACAGGCGCGCGGATCAAGAAGAGTCACGTGACATTAGGAAACGTCGATCGGCGTGCGTTAATGGCCCGTTAAAGTTCGCGGGAAGGCGTGAAGAACGTTGTAAACACGAATTAATCGAAGACCCAGTACCAGGCTCGCAGAATCCGCCAGCTGGTTCCTTCGTCGTTGCCACGAGCGCGGTTTCCGCGTCAGAGAAAGGGTTAATTTTCGACGACCACCGACCAGGCTGCCATGAGATGGCCGAGATGTGTCGAGCACGAGCGACTTTCCTCGTTCCGCTTATCCCTCGGCCTGTCTCGGTCGTTGCCTGTCTCTTTCACTTTCGCGCGAGAAAGTCATCGCCGCACCTGCCACCGAGCGAACAAGTCGACCTTCTTTCTGGGTTCGTCGGCTGGCGAAAGGGTTAACACTTGTGGAGAATCTGGTACCATTTTGATCAGGCGAACAGGAGAGCTTGGAGGATGGGCAGCGCAGGTGCCTGAATCTTTCGCCTGGGTTAAACCGGCTTTCTTTTACTTGCCACGGTCGACACCTGCCACTGCTGCTCCGCCCATGAGTTTCGAACGGCCTCGAGCTACGCACCTGGCAGTCTTTTGCCACCTTCGATGATTTCCTTCGTAAGCGCGTTTAAGCGAGTTTAACAGGCGACTTGGGCTACTTGTTACGATGCGTAACGAGACGCGCGCGGTATTTGGAAACGCGTGCGTATCACGTTGAAGCGAGCTCGTCGTCAAGTTGCACGCGAGTGTAGAAGGAAATTCTCTTTCACGTTCGAAGGACACCGATGGTTGCCGCGCGTCTGAAAGAATGCGGTGATAGGAAGCATCGATTGAAGTCGATGACGATCGGTGTCATTGACAGTCAAAAGTCAATATTCTATAGCGCGGCGATTAGGCGAGCAGGTAAGGCGAAGAAGTCGCTTTGGGCCAGATCACGGGACGTCGAGGACCCCGAAATCAAAGGCTCCGGGTTCGTGGCTGGCACGCGGCAAAGATTTCCCCGAAATCATTGGAGCGTGTCGAAGCAGCAGGGTATTAGAACAGAGATGGAAGTGTTCGGAAAAGGCGCCAAGCCTGTCCGACTTTTATAAAGCGTCGCATAAATTTCTCAGTCGAATTCTGAGTCCGCCCATATTGTAAGCGTATGTCGTTCGACAGGACTCGTGTAACTATTGTAAACGCTGTACGGCTGGCTGTTGCCCTACGAAATTGCCAGTCGCTGTAAACAAGAATCAGGAAAGCAGGTGGCCCCAGATGGTAAATTTCTGGACGAAATGTACGTGCACGGACGTCGCAAGAAGGATGTCGCCGACCAGATGTAATAAACGGTAGAGATACATCGCGCCAGTGAAAACGGGATTGATGGAGTTATAATATGAAAATAATTCATCGATCGCGATATTACGTTTTCGGCCATAAACCTGCCAGGAGACTAGAACCGCGCAGCAGGCCTTTCTAAGTCGTTCTATCTAGCTTTTTATGCCGAGGTTTCTCTCCGGCGTTGGGTGTTTCGCGCGTTATTTAACCCGTTAACATAATCGTTGCTCGGCCGTTAGGTTTTCTGCTCGCCAGAGTGGAAATTAATTACTGCGGGCTAATAGGGAATTTCTGACCGGATTTAGGTTTCGCGATCGTAGACGCGAAATTGCGGTAATTTTAATGGAAACGTGCCGAGATAGATCGGCAAATGATATTCTGGTAAATTGCTATCTCCGAAACGCGGACGATTTATTTGACAATTTGGACGCGTGCGGCGACAAATGCAAATTTTTGTCGTTTTACGGGACGATTCTTTTCTCACGCGAATCTGTGACATGGGAACGACAATTGTGCAGAATTGCATCGCAGATAGTAAAATTAAGTTCGCGTTTATTTCTATGAAAATGGAAGCTCCAAATATTACGATAAATTCGTAGGTCGTTCTATTCCCGCGACATATTCAAATTTAATTAATTAACGCGTTATTAAAACAGCATATTTATCGTTGCTTTTGTACATTGCTAGAAACAAAATTAACTAACAAATTCCACTTTCGCAAATCCAAAATCCCTCGGGCCGGACAAGATTTTCCCATCTCGTTAACGCGACGTCGATTATCATCCAGCGTATTTTGTTTCTCAAAAGGGAACATCCTTCGCGTTGGCGACGTAAATTTTCGATCATCGCGCGCAAGGGACTTGCACAGGACAGCGGCTCGTCGTGCTTTCGAATTTCGCGTCCAACTCGCTCCCGTCTCGTTCATGCTGCTCTGATGAACGTGAGAATAATGTCGATTCGAGGCGTGCATTTTCGTTCTCACGCTTCGTGCGGAGCGTGACAGCCTTCGGGAATGACTTGTCCGGAGTCGGCGAACGCGTCCCGTCCTTTATTAGTCCCGGCATTCCTCGTGTTTGCCGCGCGACACGGCAGCACGTGCCGCGCAGAAAAAAAGAAAGAAAAAGGCGACTGGAAAAAACTGCGACGCAGTGTTTCGACGTATCGCTGCTTCGTGATCCTGAATTTCGGTGCACTTCCTCGTCGTGCATGCTTCTCCGATAATCGTGAGAAGGAACCGGACTCGAGCAAATTCCCAACGAGGATAAAAAGTGGCAGCTCGAAATCGAGCTTGAAAATTTGTCAAGAATCCTCGAACATAATTAACGGTCTACGTTCAGCTCCCAAGTTTACCGTTTTCGTGCTTGAAATTCAAACTTGAAACCTACAGCTTCAACTTCGCTTTGTTTCTTATCGCGTTACCTCAGTGTCTGTGCTTTTGCTATTTGTACTCTGACAGCGTCTGCGCTTCGGAAACGTACACGATCGAAATGTAGAAAAGAAATGTAGGAATACCAAAGCTAAAGTATTAAAAAGTCGTAAAAGTATATGGAAAGCGTGAAAGGAAAGTAAGGAAACTACTTGGTCGAGAATTATAGATAAAGCTCGTATCAATCACTCGGTTCGTAACGTGTCTTTCACTTTCAGTGTCGAGTACTTTTCCAACCGTAGAGCGCCTGTAGAAAACGCTGAAAAGCTGCCAAGAGACAAGTTAGTTGTATCAACTCAACGACTCAATGTTCTCATTCGTTCAGATTTAGACAAGAGCCAAGAATCAATTGAACCGATGTTCCTCGTTGATAATTAACAGCATAATAATATAATAAACAGCATAATTGAAAACCATTTAGAAGAGGAGATTGCACCGCGATTCTACGCTACGTATCCCGAGAAAAGAAGCGATTTTCGCCGATCGTCGCGCCCTTGGCGTGTTCCTTGGAGCGGCGTCCGATCCACTCGGACGATCGCTTCACGCGTGATCACCGTTTGCCAGACGAAGGCTCTTTTTCGCTCATGTTCCTCTATCACGCGCGAGAAGAACGCACAGACCACGGAATCGTGGTTCTCACGGCCCGTGGGAATCGAGCACGCAGAACAGCACGCGGCTCGGATCTTCCAGCAACGATCTTTTTCCAAAGGAACCCCGCTGGAATATTCATCAACGGGTTGCTGTTCGCCGCGACGCACAGGCCAGCTCGGTTTATACGAACACAGCAGAGATAACGAGCGCCTTTTTCTTCTCACATTCTTCGCGCCAGCGTCGTGTTTCACGAGCAGACTTCTAGTAGTTTAGGGTTCGCCGGCCGCAGAGGAAACCCGGCTGACGAAATAGGCTGCGAAAAGCTGCGAATTTTTTAGCGAGAATTTTTAGCCGGCCAACTGGCCCTCGCAGGAATTCGTAGAAAAAACCAAGCCAGATGTCCCGGCGGAGATTACCAGGAGAGAAGAGCCTCTACCTGCACACAGATAACGCGAGACGCGAGCGTGCCGAGCGTGAGAAGCGAGGCACGAAGGGGCGGCTTGGTTTTCTCAGAGATAACAAGCTGCCAGGAGGCTCGAGGAGATAGATCTCGAACGCTAGAAAAAACCAGGTTACACCTGCACCATCTCGCGCGATAATTTGCTGACCAGCCTGCGAGTACGAGAGCGCGAATATTTTTTTGGGGGGCTGCGAGCTTATCGCAACGAAAGCTGCGTAGACTGCGGATTTTGAGGACATAGTTTAGAGAGCAGAGACTCGGCAGAAGATTGGTTTACCTGCTGCGTATCGCAGAAAGTACTATAGTTCGTATATTTTATGTATCTCTTCGTGTTACGCGACGAACTTGGGTTTTTTCGGCCTCGAATCTTGCAAAGGCACGGTGGATCTGTTGGAAGATGAAGAGATCGCCGCAGCTTGAAAAACGAGGCTGAGAAGACGAAGGGAAAATTGCATGTTAAAGTTTATAACATCGTTGCGTAATAACGTCATCTCTTCCTCGACTGTTCGCTGGAAACGACACTCGGTCAGATACAAATTTTTCAATTTTCCGCATTTCGTTTGTTCCCTGGAATTGAAATTTCCAATTTCCAATTTTTTCGATTATTTCCGACGTGCGCGTTTCGTTGTTCTGTTATCGACGAGATCAGCCGCTTTGCAGCGCAAAGTAAATACTCGTTGCAATGCCAGTTGTGTTTTACGATTTTCTGTTTAAGTAAATTTCGATTCGATTCTCCCGCCGCTCTCCGCTTCCTGCGGCTCCCAGATTTTCCGCGCCGTTGCGTCCGCGTTGCATTTTCGTCGCCTCGTCGAAGCATTGTTTCTTCGATAAACGATTCGTTCGTCTTTTATTGCGTTACTATTCCATTTAATCGATTGGTGTTACATCACGTTTATGGGACAGCCCTCGGCGTCAGATTTATACTCGTTCGTCGAGTTCTCCCTTGAATTATTAGCCCGAGGAAACGCAACCGTATTTACGTTTATATTTCATATTTGTAAATAATTTTATCGCGCCGTGTGAAAAAATATTAAAAAAGAAAGACGACTATAAACTACGATTTTCTCGTTTTATTTTCACCCCATTCTATGTACAACTGAAAATTGAATTCGTCAAAATTATTTCCCCTGCAGCCATTAACTTTGACAAGTTCTATCATCCATTTCATTCTGCCATTCTTCGATCAATTTTGTCTATCAAACACGAACGACCAATTTCGCTTATCGCGCATTCAGCTTCAACGTTATTTATTTTCTATCTCTGTCGTTGTATATTTAACGCTAGGCTAATCGATCTTTACCACCTACTCGAATATATCGTAATATATCAATACATCGCGTAATATAAGGTCCCCATGCGCTGAAATATTTTCGCAGCTGTCGTACCATCGATCTAAGCAGACTCATTCGAGATTTCCAAGTTCCTGCAATCTGCTTGTTAACTTCCAACGATCGCTTTAGCAGCACGCGTCCGTCCTTTTCATTTTTCCCGTATTTTCCCGCGTATGCGCCGTTTCCAAGATAGCCGCGACTCTGCACGCGGCACATCTCGCCACTTTTTTTACGATATCTCGTTTGCCGAGGACCTTCCCACCTTCCCACCTTCGCCCCGTCGCCCTTTCCTTCCTCACCTCCTCCGTGAAGAAACTTTCTCGCATCGACTGATTCCCTAGTAACCCTGAGAAGAAGCGATCTCTCTCCGGGGCCGCTTTCTCACGGGGCTCGGAGCCGCTGCGGTTCCCACGAGCCGCCCTCGTGGACGACGCACACTCCTCGGGAATTTGCCTCTTCTTTCCAAGAACGGCGCAAAAAGAAACGAGATAGGAAGGAAGCCGGTGCACAGAAGAATCCTCGTTTCTTCGAATAAAGAGGACAGATCCGGTCGAGGTACGTACCCTCGCCGAGGTGCCTATTCTTGTCGCACTTTTCCATCCGCACGTCTACGTATCTCGTCATGGCAGTCGTAAACGAGAAATAATAGCATCCCCGGCGGTTGGCTGGCAGCGGCACTGTGCAGCCACGTGGCGGTCGGCTAAGTCCATTGGAAATTATCGACGAGCCGCAGCCAGACGCGAAATTCCACGAGTTCAAAGGTCCGCGACGCTCGTTGCAGCGAAGGGGAGAGATAGGCGGGAAGGACCAAAGGTTCGAACCCTCCCACGACCCCTGCGGGTCTCCGACTCGCATCGACCGACAGACTGGTTCCTCCTCGAGGAATCGAGCGTGAGAAACATCCTTGCCCACGGTCAAATTCAACCACCTCGGTATTAGGGCCTTAGGCGATGCTAAGAAGCGCCACTCGAATCGCTGCGAGCAAAACGCTCGCCGTAGGGCTCACCGTCATCGCGCTCTCGCAATGCTAATTGCACATCGACGATTAATTTTCCACGTCGCAGGAAGCACGCTGAGCGACTTGGTGGAAGCGCATTTAGAAGGATTTTGGTTCTTAAAGGTAGCAGAGTGTTGCACTTTTTAGGAAAATTATGGTATTTGATGTAGGTATGGGAAACACATATGTGATTGTCAAAGTGGTCTAAGTAAAGAGAATTAATTTTACATGTTGCAGGAAGCATAGTAAGTGACTTGGTGAAACTGGACTTAGGAGGATTTTGATTTTTAAAGATAGCAGGGTGTTGCACTTTTTAGGAAATTATGATATTTGATGTAGGTATGGGAAACACATATGTGATTGTCAAAGTGGTCTAAGTAAAGAGAATTAATTTTGCACGTTGCAGGGAGCAAGTAAGTGACTTGATGGAAGTGAAGTGGATCTAGAAGGATTTTGATGCTCACAGATGCTAAGATTCTGCATTTTTAGTAAAATTATAGTATTTGATATACAGTAGCAAACACATATGTGGTTGTCAAAGTGGTCTAAGTAAAGAGAATTAATTTTGCATGTTGCAGGGAACATAGTAAATGACTTGGTGAAACTGGACTTAGAAGAATTTTGGTTCTTAAAGATAATAGGGTCTTGCACTTTTTAGTAGAATTATAGTATTTGATATAGGTATGGCAAACACATATGTGATTGTTAAAGAGGTCTAAGCTGCATGTTTCTTGTTTGGAGAACTAATCTTGCACGTTGTAGGAAGCATAGTCAGGTAACTTGTTGGAAGTGAAGTGGATCTCATAGATGTTAGGATCTTGCACTTTTTATCAAAATTTTGGTATTTGATATAGGTATGGCATACACATATGTGATTGTCAAACTGATCTAAGTTGTATGTTTTTTGTTTAGAGAATTAATTTTGCATGTTGCAGGAAGCATAGTAAGTGACTTGGTACAACTGGATGTAGAAGGATTTTGATGCTTACAGATGTTAGGGTTGTCCACTTCTTATCAAAATTTTGGTATTTGATGTAGGTATGGCATACACATATGTGATTGTCAAACTGATCTAAGTTGTATGTTTTTTGTTTAGAGAATTAATTTTGCATGTTGCAGGAAGCATAGTAAGTGACTTGGTACAACTGGATGTAGAAGGATTTTGATGCTTACAGATGTTAGGGTTGTCCACTTCTTATCAAAATTTTGGTATTTGATGTAGGTATGGCATACACATATGTGATTGTCAAACTGATCTAAGTTGTATGTTTTTTGTTTAGAGAATTAATTTTGCATGTTGCAGGAAGCATAGTAAGTGACTTGGTACAACTGGATGTAGAAGGATTTTGATGCTTACAGATGTTAGGGTTGTCCACTTTTTATCAAAATTTTGGTATTTGATGTAGGTATGGCAAACACATATGAGAATATGAAAGTGGTCTAAGTCGTATAAGTACGTATCACTTACTAATTATATAGTAAATTATTATACAAGAGAATTTTCTATTATATTTTATTATACACTAAAATTAACACCATAATATGTCCTACTAATTTATTTTATTTTTTGCTGTTATTTTTACCGTTCGAAAAATAAATATCTCTTTCTAAAAAAGCTATATGACACGTAGAAAAATTTTTGTCAAGCCGAGTCAAGATTTCGTTAACGTTGGTCGCATGAAATTCGAGTTTAGAGCGTAACGTGCTCTACTAAGAGCATATGCTCTTAAAATGGTCAAAACTACCCCCGAACCAACGTAACCTTGTAGATCTGTGAATTTTCGACCGAGGCGTGACCTAAGAATTAGGATGTCAGAAGTTGGGTAGAACGATTTTGAGATACTCTCAAATCGCTCACCTGTTCATTATGTTCTCTCGATAATGAATGGTTTTAAAGTTCGATTTAACGAAAATAATTGCATTACTTTCAATAACTTAACAAACATTTAAACGACAAATATAGTTCACTCTCATTGAATTGAATCCCTGTCATCGATAAATGAACTTCTCTAAACTATAATTTTAGCATTTTTTAAAAAAACATACACATCCCCTGTCATAGCCTCTTCAATGTACATTACCGATTTCTTCTTCACCAATCGTCAGGATCCACCTGTTTACTAATTACTGCCATTGCACGGACTAACTTCTTTAAATCCCTACGATATATTAAACCTGGTACATTAAACCCTGAGAATTTGAACTAACGCCATAAAGACAAGATATTGGCCGATAAATATCGCCAACCACGGACGGTCGTAATTACTCGCAACAAGCGGCGGCATTGTCGACCTAAATTCCCTGATATTGAGATTCACGTCGCCCTCATCCTCCGTTTTATTATTTCTGTCGGCAATAAAACGACACCGGGCTTCTTCATGGCATATTCATGAGCCGGCGGAGCGCAGCCATTCGTGGAACGACTATTATATTCCGGTCCTATTAGAATGCATAGAAAGTTGCCGCAGGGACGTAAGGCGTCACCCCAAGGGGAACAACTGAATAGATTCTGCTAATTAGCGGCCAGGCAAGTATACGACACGAGGAAGGTTTTTCAAATGCCGGGCGTGGCCAACGAATGGCCCTCTAATGCTCAATTTATTTATCGCTCTGTCGAGCGCCATTGCCTCAAACCTCTAAAACATTCCGAGTATCCTAACGCAGGAACGTCGATTTTCTTCCAATCGTCACGTTCGTTTGCAGATGGTTCGCGTCGAAATTGGCGATCGGACGCGCGGCTCGAGCGACGAGCCGGGCATTTAACGCCAGTTTACACGGACGTTTGTCTACGACGCGCGTTACAATTGCTGGGAGCAGGAGGAGACGTCCGGCAGCGTCGAAGCTTCCCTTTAGTTCGACTGATCTACTTAGGTAGCCAGGAAACACGAGGCTGCAGGAGGTGGAATGGATGAATTGTCCTGGGAAATAGGACGCAACTGGCGCTTGTATCGCACCGACATAGCGGGAAGGAAGTAACTTGATTATCTTGGAAATACGAACGACCGAGGACGGAGAAAAATCGAGTTGATCAGCAAGTCTTGCGACGCGCGAAATATTTGCGTGGCTGTGGCGGTTAAAAAATACGCGGAAGATATTTTTTAAATAACTTCCCGAACTTTTCGTTGCGTGGTCGATTATCGTTCGAATATCTTGCGATTTTGTCGTCGATAGTAACAGCAGTCGAGCTGAACAGCAGTTGCGGCGTCTACGTGCTATTTAAGATATTTTTGCAGCAGAGAAACATCGACAACAGGGGGTGGCTTGCAGAGGGGTTGCTTGGAAAGGGCGCGCAAGTAAAAACATCCTCGAACAGGGTTGGCTATGAACAATACGGAAAAAGACCTTCCACGTGACCTTTTTTATCAGAGTCTCAGCGAAGGAAGGAGGATTTCGAGGAACTGCCTCGTTGGAGAAAATACCATGTCTTTCTAGCGAGCTTTAACATCGCATCAGCTACTTGTGTGTTGCTATTCCTCTGTGAAAATCCTCTGGCAATTTCATTTTCTCGCGCAACATCGCGTCTCTCTGAGAGGAGAGACTTTTTCAACTGAGACTTTCCTTTAGAACGTTTTCTATTCTGAAATTTAAAATGCCCTGTACTTAGAGCAGTTAAAAATAACGCGTGTTTATTAGAGCGACAGTGTGAAGTCTTGTGCATTTTTCCTGAAATTTTCTATAAACCAAATTTTCTATAAACGCGCAAGAATCGTACTTTTTACCGAACACTCGAGCGAAGTATTTAAATTATTCATTGTAACAGCATGTCAGACAGTTCCTTAAAAAACGAAAGAAACTTAAAACTTAAAAAACTTAAAACAAATAACTTGAAGAAAAATAAATGAAAAAGGGACGATCGGGGACGACAGAACCCAGTCACGTGATTCCAATGCGCTCGACATCGTATCGCCAGCAAAGAAAAAAAATAACGATCATCGCGTGTAATGGGATCTGGGCACGCCCAAGGCACGCGCGTGTCACACGCATGAGAGAGGACATGTGACTTGGGGACACGCAGCCCTCCACATATGAAGCAGAGCAGCAGGAAGCTCGAGGAGGAAGTCTTCCAACGCGAGACGTCGCTGGGATGTGTGGAAAAGGGGTGGCGGGACGAGCCTCGAATCGAGGACGATGATCACGTTAGGAGGTTGCTGCGTCGTCATGGGAAAAGGGTCGAGGTTTCTACGCTGTGTCGAATTTCTAGGGAACAAGGTGTCAGCATCGCAAGGAAGGATCCTTCCTTCGCTGTATCAGTTCCAGTATTTCTCTGTCGATGTTGATTTTTTCCCCATATAGTACACATACTACCAAATATATAGCACGTGTATAGTATCGAAATAGTAGACCAAATACATAGTTGACGTAGGAGGAAAAGCTTCAGGCCGTTTAGCGTGCAAAAGAAAAATCTTTCGGTGTGAGTCGTCCTCGTTCATTTGCCATCTGCTACAGGTGCATCTGGATATTCATGCGAATTCATATTGTTGTTAACGTGGTCGAAGGCTGCTCGTGGCAAAATTGAAGAATCGTGGGAAAATTGAAGAATTAGACTGGAATTGCAGCGTAGAATTTAATTGCAACTTCCCTTGCTACATAGTTTATTGATAATGCTAGAAGATGATGACACAACTGTACAGTCAATAGAGAGAAATACAAGTTCCAATGAGATTTAATTAATTGTTTCTTGGTTTTCGTCTGAGCCATCTACCTAAACGAATGGAACTTTCAGTCTCCTTTGCAACTAACAGGTGGCACAGCTGCACGCTTTTCCAAGAATACCTTGTTCTTTTTCGTAAATTTCCACTTGCGTTAACGCATAAGCTTGCTTTTTCTCCTGGAAACCTTGTTTCCTATCACTCACTGTGTTCTCTGCAAGCTCTGTTCGACTTCGAAGAAATGGAAGCTAGTCAGAGATTGGTTCCACTTATCAAATATTGTCGATAGTTCGCGTATTGTCAGCCGCATTCTGCGCGTTCTCGCTGCTCCTGTTGGCAATAACTCGCAGCTTGTGGCTTGTAAAATCTCAACAATGGCAATATACAGAGGGATTAAACGTTCATTTGAAAAGAAATGAAATATTCCTTCGAGAATCATTGCAGGTGAGTTAGAAATTCAGAGAACTACTCAATTCATCAAAGAATCTATCGTGTGCTGTAAAAATAGAACTCGACTGTTTCCTATTATTAGATACAACGATTATTATAATTTCTACGAATTCCTCGTAGACATTGACGACAACGATAGTGAAATGTTCCACAGAAAAACGAAGATTCCTCGCATTTTTCTACCTCAAAGACTTTCTCCACCGCTGTGCACGTACAAACCAATTTACAATTCTTACATTTCCATTCCCTGGTCGATTAGAAAAACATAAACCATGTTTGTCCTAAAGGGTTCAGATGATCTAGAAACGTATTAGGCGAACACGGACGTCAGGAGCTTGCTGGGAACTTGATTCGCCGGGTCGGCGCGGTTTCAAATGGGGTGTTGGAAGGGACGAAATTGGAGCACAGTGTTGTTGCCTCAAAGGGTTAATGCGACAAAGGCTCGAGTTGTGCGCGACTAGGACACCAGAAACAGACAGAAGCTATACATCTGTAACAAGAAAGTCTCAGTCCTCCTGGTTCCTCCCTTTCGCGACTCGCGACCGAATAATCCCGATCTCGCAGTAAATTAATGTTCAAGGTCATTATACAACGTACTTATAATATCATCCCTTCACAGTACGCACATTTGCAAGTCTTTAGATTCCGCTGCTGCAACACCCTGTTTTTTAAATAATCCTCGTTTTTTAAAGCTTCTCGTTTTAAATTCACCGTGCAATATTTTTAATTTTTCTACAACGTGCTAATTCGCGGCTTTTAATTCTACGGCTGCGGTTTGCGTTCCAACATCTTCCAGATCGAGCGACAGGACCAGCGCAAGGCAGGTTCACCGCGATCTATGAAAATTACCCAATTGAAAAACACCGATTTTGATTAACTTTTTACAGAATGATGATATACCATTAACAGATGCGAGACATTTTTTTTCGCGACGTGGATTCGGTTCAAAGGAGCGAGAAAAATCATGAAAGTTCAGTGTAAACTCCATAAAGTCCTCGTATCCTGGAAACTACTTTCAATGAAAAGTAGAGAAATTTTTAGAGAAATACTTTTTAGAGAAATTAAACTACATCAATAGAATTTTGCAAAAGTCATACATGATTATCGATCTTGTACTTGTATTACATTTTTTGTCTCTTGAAGGCGAATTATGGATGCGAAAAAATATTACTTGGATTTGTTTAAAAGACTGCTTGTAAAAAATATATTATATGTAACAGAGCATTTGTGAATAAATAATTCCTCGTAGAATTGAAGTGTAGCATTCGAATGTGTATTGAGGCTCCGCAAAATTTGTCAATCTGGCCCTGCAAAATTATCGAATACTCTTCTTGTTACAATGAAACGAAATTACAAAAAGAACATTCGCATCTGTATTCGTAGTTGGCGTTGTGGTAGCCGAAATGTAAAACGAATATTTAGCCAGGATACAACGCAGCAGACGATGATAGAAATTTTCTCCATATTTTTTCTTCTATATTCATCCGCCTCGTCTTTACAACGCGTGTAATAAAAATGAAACAACGCATTGTCCTAAACGGTGCTTCTGGAAGGTTTGAATCATGCGCGCGCTCAATGAACGTGGTTTTGGCGCAGGTCAGGACACGAACAAAAGCTATGTGGCTTCGCCTACCAGGATACCATGAACGCGCAGCGACGATTCATGGTCACCATGGATATTTTTTCTACCTGCAGTCGACCTGAGCCTAGTGCCCAGGCAATGCGACTTACGGAATGTCAGTTCGGCCAATTGAGTGTTCCGAGCGATGGTGTTAATTAGTCGGAATCGAAAGGGTTAAGGGTCTACTTCGAAGGTCGTACCACTTAAGGACTAGGAGAACATGCAGTAGCAGGAGCTACAGCCAGTTTTTTGATGGTGTCCACCGAAAGTCTTTCACCACGCCCAGGGAACAAGTTGCGGCTGGCTATGGCGTCTTGGCACCATTTTGACGCCGACGATGCCAGGCCCGGTCGAATCACAGGTTTCGAAATGAAATTAGAAACTGTACGTTCATTGCTACCTCTTTCGCTCGTTTAACTCTGCGTGAATTTTTATACTTTTATACGATTTTTGTATTTTATGGAAAAATTGAGAAATTGATTAATCAGACGATAGAAGAATCGACGCGAGGTCAGAGGAAGAAGAAGAAACAGCGATGGACGTACAACTTTAAATGAAATTTTGCGTGTCCTACGATCGAGAGATTCAACAGCGTCGACTGCTCTCGTTTAAAAACCATTTTTCAAGGAAATCGCGCGAGTGAAAATTGTCTGATATATTCTACGTTTAAGTACGAGAGATGGCAAGTGCTTGGCAAAATAACAACGTTATCTGTTTATCAGTTTTAGATCTATTGAATTAATTTATAAAAACAAAAAGGTCTATGTGTGTATTTTAATTAATTAATGTACGTAACCATCTTTGGAGAGATTACATTGAATGTGCAATTAGCAGAACTTTACAATGGCGATTGTTTGCCATTCATCGTGAGTTTAAGTCGCTACGAATCAGACGAGCTACGCATAATTTGATAAATTTAGCTACCAGGCTAATATAATTCGCGTGGAGCATGCCCCGCCCTGCAGCCTTTTATGCAAGCAAATTTATTCTAATTAAATCAAATTAGATGCACCCCTCTCCACTCTTTTGCATCTCCTTCTTCGTTGCCTCTCTCTTCCTCCCGTTTCGCTTTCTCTTCGCTATGGAAATATAGCGATATCCTCTTACTATATTCGCAGCGAACGTTCGCAACGTTCATTCATTTTCGCAAGGACGAAAATTACAGCAACTGGAAGAATGAAAATCGCTGTGTCGCGTGGTTTACCGTAACGTCGTAATTACATCGTCGATTTCTTCGTATTGCACGGATAGAAAAGTCTAAATGGAGGAGACAAGAGAAACAGTGGAAGATAAAAGTATCGAACGGGTCTTTGGAATTGTCTGTCGCGAGCCACGCTGTTGGCAAATAGCATTCGATAGCGTAAGCTGATTTTATTACGAAAGCGAGCGCTGAAGATGATAAATTTCACTGAAGCAGTTACGAAGCCGGATCGCACGCAACCCGGGAGACTTGAACGCGCGACTGCGAAACGTCGTTGTGCGCTTAACGCGCGACTGCGAAACGTTGTGCGCTTAACGCGCGTCCGTTGCACGTGCACGCGGAAAATAAAATTTTACCGAATCTGCGTGGCGAGGCAGCTGCTGGGAAATTAAAAGGGAGGAATTCGAAGAAAATTCTCCGCGGATTTCTTTGCTACTGAAATTTCCATGAAATTTACTCTCCGAAGTTACAGCGAAACGAAACGTTCCAATTTATATTTTCTTGTTCGTTCGTTTTATTTCGTCTTGGCCTCCAAATGCTCGAAGCGTCTTCGAATTTACGAATAAATGTTAATTTCCACCAAAAAGCGCAATTTTAACAGAGCATTGTAGCTACCTTTGACGCATGACGAGTATACTCGTCGTAACGCAAAATACTGCCGTTTATTCGCGACGAGTATACTCGTGCAAGACAGGTAGCTGGTTAAAATTCTAGTTATTATTTCACCTGAATTAAAATTCAGGTTAAAGTTCAGTTAGCAGTTTCACGTGACGGTAAAAATCGCCAGCTACAGTTGCCAGAGAACGTACCTTTACAGAGACGTTTACTACGATGGAGAAACACCATAGACGTTGCCACGAGTGGCAGGATATTATGAGCGCGCAGAAGGCACTTCCATGGTTACCCATAGCTCCCATAAAAACTCGGCGTTAAGTATACTTAAGAAACAGATTACTCGGAGCAACTGTTTACCTTCTTTTTAGACATTTCACAAGCTGCGCGATAGCAATCGTAAAATCTAATGAAGTGGATTAATATCTTGGAAGGTATTAGGATACTAGAACGTGGAGGTGGTTTTGAAAGAAAATTTTCGTCGGTCGTTCGAACGGCCGTGTTTACCATTTCACTTTTGAAGACGTTTCCATTAGGAAAACATGAATTAGAAAACGGGAAATTACAGGAAAACACGTTGCGAGTGCGATACCCGATGCACTGATCGGGAAACCCGCTAGTTTTTTCGTCGACTTCTATCAGGAAATTATCGGTGTACGAGGAATTTGGTGGAAAAGAAGGTACGAGAAACCTTTGCTGTCACAGCTTTTTCCATAGGACGCCACAATATCGTCGGGGTGAAAAGCGAAAATATATTTCCCGTGACGAACAGGTACTCGTTTATTCCTCGAATTTTGGTCGAACGAAGCTGCAAATTGTTTGCTTTCGAACAGGATTTCAGAAGAGCGCGAAGGTTGCAACGGCTGTGCGTGGAAATATTGAAAATCGTGGAAAATTGGCAGGAGGAAAGTCAACGGATCGGGAAAGCATAAACGTCGGAAAACGTGAACGATTTTCCTTCCATCGATATATTCTTTTGCGTCCTTAATTCGTGCAGTGTCAAGAAAAATAGATCAACGATTTTTTCCGTGAAATAGAAATATTTATATCGTATTTATTTATCGCGATGGAATTTAGAAATTCCCTGGTTAATTCATAAAAAACAGAGGATCGTAGACTTATTGACACGTTGATTTCTTTGCAATCAGGATAGCATAGGTTTCAAGCAGGTCTGTAGGTCTAGGAAGGTAAAAGGACATTTTGAGGAATCTATCGATTTCGTTGTCCGCTAGAACAGGGTAGTATGAGCAGTGGAAAATCGTGGATAGAGCAACGTGTTTTCCGGAAAGCTCGCTGCGCATACCTGCGCCTGCAATGTGTACGCAATGCTATCGTTAAAAATTTAAAAGTAATTAAAGTGAAGTCTTACGGAGCTAATTGTAACTTGCAGATGTTTTTTAATCAGAATAGAGAAGCTTACGTGTGTATATGTTATAGTTAAAAATTAATTGCAAAGTAATAGGACACATAGGAGAACAATAGGAAAAAACAACTAATTGTTAATCGTTGAATGGACTAATTAGAAACCTGTGGTTAGAAAATCGAGTGGAAATGTTTGATCCCATTGAGTTGGCTAATGGCTTGAAAATAAATCCTACCAAATGATCCTATCTACTCTATTATTAATTATTATCATAATAACAAAAGGAATAACAAAAGCTATTCCTATTTTGTAATAATTATTTGCTTCGAGACAAAAGCACAATATGTTTCTTGCTGTTTCATTGAATTTATTAGTTGAAAATAAAAGATTCAATTAATTTTGTTACTAATATAATTGTTATATGATTATTGCTATTAATTCTGTATATAAGAACAAAATTTATTCCCGAGTTATTATAATTACCGTTTGTTTAAAAAAAAGTGTACAATATTCTAAAATTGTCCTACTGCACAAATTGTAAAATTTAAATTAAATAAAAAAAAATGTTTTAAAAGAACAATCGTATTGTACTTTTTCTATTAATCCTATCATTGATATAATTATCAATAAATTAGTGCGATTAGTTCAACAATTAAATTCCAATAAACGAACTTATCGCTGTCTTATAATGATCATTTACTTCGAGACAAGAGCACAATATGTTTCTTGCTGTTTCATTGAATTTATTAGTTGAAAATAAAAGATTCAATTAATTTTGTTACTAATATAATTGTTATATCATTATTGCTATTAATTGTGTATATAAGAACAAAATTTATTCCCGATTTATTATAATTACCGTTTGTTTCAAAAAAAGTGTACAATGTTTTAAAATTGTCCTACTGCACAAATTGTAAAATTTAAATTAAATAAAAAAAAATGTTTTAAAAGAACAATCGTATTGTACTTTTTCTTGCGCACCAAGCTGTTCCACTGAATTCACTTGGCTGGAAAATAAAAGATCCTATTAATCCTATCATTGATATGATTATCAATAAATTAGTGCGATTAGTTCAACAATTAAATTCCAATAAACGAACTTATCGCTGTCTTATAATGATCATTTACTTCGAGACAAGAGCACAATATGTTTCTTGCTGTTTCATTGAATTTATTAGTTGAAAATAAAAGATCCAATTAATTTTGTTACTAATATAATTGTTATATGATTATTGCGATTAATTCTGTATATAGGAACAAAATTTATTCTCGAGTTATTATAATTACCGTTTGTTTAAAAAAAAGTGTACAATGTTTTAAAATTGTCCTACTACACAAATTGTAAAATTTAAATTAAATAAAAAAAATGTTTTAAAAGAACAATCGTATTGTACTTTTTCTTGCGCACCAAGCTGTTCCATTGAATTCACTTGGCTGGAAAATAAAAGATCTCATTAATCCTATCATTGATATGATTATCAATAAATTAGTGCGATTAGTTCAACAATTAAATTCCAATAAACAAACTTATCGCTGTCTTATAATGATCATTTACTTCGAGACAAGAGCACAATATGTTTCTTGCTGTTTCATTGAATTTATTAGTTGAAAATAAAAGATCCAATTAATTTTGTTACTAATATAATTGTTATATGATTATTGCGATTAATTCTGTATATAAGAACAAAATTTATTCCCGAGTTATTATAATTACCGTTTGTTTAAAAAAAAGTGTACAATGTTCTAAAATTGTCCTACTGCACAAATTGTAAAATTTAAATTAAATAAAAAAAAAAAATGTTTTAAAAGAACAATCGTATTGTACTTTTTCTTACGCACCAAGCTGTTCCACTGAATTCACTTGGCTGGAAAATAAAAGATCCTATTAATCCTATCATTGATATGATTATCAATAAATTAGTGCGATTAGTTCAACAATTAAATTCCAATAAACGAACTTATCGCTGTCTTATAATGATAATGATCGTAATGCTTCGAAAGAAGCGTGCGATATTTTTCCCGAAACGAAGAACAATCGTATCGCGCTTTTTCTTCGTGCACGAAGCTATCGGAACTTTTCAAGCTCGGCTTTCTTCCAATTAATCCCTGACCATACACTGACACAGCTACAAAAGGAGAATTTAATACCTCCATTCTTATCTTCCTAACTGCCCATGTGTACTTTCTTTTCAGCCCCCAAATAAAGAAGCAAAATTGTTTCATACGCGTAAAAGAGCTTCTCACAACGACAGTGCAAGCGACAGCTTAATTATTCGAAGAAACGTATGATCGTGGTAACGAGCGGTGTCGTGGTTGGCGCTGGAATTTAGACGGTACACCCTCGAGGTACTTAATTGCCTGGAAGAATTTACAACCGGGCGAAAGAAACCAACGAAGAAGAAGAAGAAGGTTACCGTGAAATTAAGTGAGAAGTGACCGTTTAATGAGCGCGCCAATTATCTCCGGCTCGGCTATTGGGACCACAGTAAAACGATGGAGGTGGACTTTTCTTGATGAGTCTCCGCTCATCGTCCGCTCGTTAGATCTGTCTCGTGAAGCCAACTTCTTCATCCATCGCGTGGGAATTAAAGAAGAAAGTTTAAGCATACGCTTTGAATTATTAACAGGTTCGTCAATAAGATTTCCTTGAAAAACAAATACGAAATTTCGTCCGTTATTTTGAAGTTTCTTCGTTGTAAGAAAAAAAGAATAACGCCATGTGCAGATATAGATTTCACGTTAAGATAGAAAAATTTACCGAATTAGAAAAGAAACTGGAAACGGCAGAATCTTCTGTGCGAAAAATTATTCAAAGATGAACTTTTTAACATATCCTTAACTGCTAATATCTCTTTGTGAACAAACTGTATTAACTTCAAAAGTACAGACCTTGCAAAAATATCTTTTGCATTATTTAATTTGACGTAATATGTATATAGCCAACTGCAAATAATATTACTGTAATAAAAAAACACGGTCGTTAACGATCCCCCAAAAATAACGCTTAATTCAACACGTAGTCGTTTAAAAAGAAAAAAAAGCCCTGTATCTTCCACGAAAAAGGTCGACTAATCCATAAATCATAGTTACACACATAGTTAATTACCACAAGAAGCGTCACGCGGTTGGTTCTAACGGAACAGGCAAAGGGAATGAAGGAATGTAACAGAGTAGCAAAAAAACGAGAAATTGGGCGTGAGAATGTGGTGCTAGAAAAAAAATTCAAGTCTATTATTTGTCCTTCTAATGCCAGGAGTGCAGCGAACCTAAGAAGTTTTTTCGCCCCAAGGAAATTTGACACCGCGTCGCGTGATCTTCTAACACGTGCGAGAACATAAGTCTGGTGGCTCGGGCTACACAATAGAATCACGTTAAAGTTGGTTCGCTCGACAGATATCAATTTATCATCACCGGTAGCCTAGTTCTTTTCCAGGAGAGTAAAATATCCGAAGAGCGACAACGATTCTCATTTACTTTGGACCATTTGGCCGCCAGAAACCAATCTATCCAGCGACATAAAAAGCTTCGTTAACACGAACGAAGTGAGTAGGTTGTTAGAAACTGGCAGCAGGTCAGCGGACCAACCGCTGAAATTCAGTGACAACGATTTATGTGGGCAAGGGTTAAAAGCCTACGAGCCAATTAACATGCCCTCGGAGGCTAGGGAAGCAGGAAAGTCCCGTAGGTATGTTTCTGAAGGAACTTTCGAGGAACCACGTTAGGTGCGTTCAATGGCTGCTACCTCTCGAATATGTAGCCTGAAAATAATTGTGCCATTCAGTGAAAAATTTCAATCTTTCTTATGACACGTAGCTTTAGAAATTTATATTACAGCTGTGTACATTGGCTGATTTTTCAAAAATTTAATTTTGCATTTAAAACGCGTCTACGTCGATCGTTTGAAATTATCATTTTCAAGAGAAAAATTATTATATAATTACCTTGTCGTACAAAATTGTACAATTAATTTTTTTTACATTTCCATGGTAGTCGGAAAATAAACAATTCGGAAGATGAAATGACGTAATATAAGGAATTTGTATAAACAGCGAAGCAAATAGAGTACAGGTATATGTATAGATCTTCAGAATTGTTCTTTAAGCTTTGTTGGTTTTGTAGATACAGTAAACAAAAGGAAAATTAAAGCAGTACTAATTATCGAGTTGTAAGAAAGAGGACGACAGAAGCAGGACAGAATCGCAACAGACGGACATTGCAAAAATGTCTTTTGCTCCGCCTCCAAGGGTTTGCACCTCCCCATCTGTTCTCAAAATTCCTAAGGAATTATACCTGGCTTTATACCCGAGCAAATTTTATGACCGCATGAAAACATACTTCTTAGTTTCCTATTTTCTTTCATACTTCCCCATTCCTATTTTCGTAGTTAATAAGTTAAAACTAATTTTCTCAATGTACTGTACGTATTAATTTCAATTCAGAGTATCCTACTATTATTATTAATTGGATATAGTATACTGATATATAATATTGAGAGTTTATGAAGAACATACTTTCTTTCATACTTACCCATTCCTTTTTTCATAGTTATGAAAATAAGAATAGGTAATTGAAAAGAATACTTTTTAAATTCAATTGCAATTCAAAGCAATTCAAAATTATTTACTTCGCCTATTAAATGTCGCAAATTACAAGAACTAAATTACTTTTGTTGTTCGGTATAATTTTGTACGTTACGTGCTCTTCTGTATCTTTGCAAAATATTCAATCGCTTCGATCATTTTCTATCCCTCAAACAAGTTCGATAGACAAATCACCAACAAATTGCAATCACCAGTTAGATGTTCCTCTACCATTTTCAACAATGGTAACCAATTCCCACGACTCGCACGACACCCGGGTCATCATCGAGAGCCACGAAAACGCTGGCTACTCGTGGGATCATTCACCCTACCAACGTCACTAGCTTCCCACGGTTCTGGGACCGTGAATGGCACGATGGAAGCTTATAAAAGGGATCGAAAGACTACAGTCCCATCCAGTTGCTTGCCAGCAACCATATCGTTGCTGTACCTTCGGCACTTTCTTCTCGAGTCGTGTATTTGAACGTTGCAAGGCGAAACTGAATTGTGTGTTACTTTTCTTTGGTTCAAATTTACCTGTTCTGGTTGTTAATAAAAAAGAAGAATGGTCGAGAAATGGTCGTTTGATTTGTTACTGTAGCTCACTGGTAGAGTAATTTTCTTGTTTACAACTGACGTGTACTGTTATTTTTTAATTTATATAAATGTGTATAAAATACACAAGTGGCTTACAAATTACAAATGATAAAATAATTTACATAATGTTACACATAATGAAGAAAACTGTGACTTTCCCTCTGTTCAGATATTGTAGTGTTATTTAGTAATAACGCATGAAAGTACAACTTTCATGGTGACGTTTTATTATTTCACGTATTGGCGTCTATTTGCTGGCATATTTTCCTCGAGCAACGTGTATTCTTAAATTCAAATCACTATCAAACATGCCAGTTCATAGGAAAATTCAGAGATTATAGCAGGGTCAGGCTTGGGCATTTTTCTACATGGAATATTTGAAAAATGATTATTTAAACGATATATCATCTTATTTGAGCAAATATTATTTTGAAATAGTTGGTAACTAATTAAATAATTTGGCTATATTGTTTACAATCAAACATACCAAAAACTCATATTAATATTCAACTCAAATTAATTATATGTTATTTTATTTTCAAATAGTTAACTAAAGTTTACAATTTATCTGTTCTTAACCCAAGATAAAGTTACTTTTCCCCATATTATTTTGAAAGCAGGAAGAGCAGCAAAGTACTTGAAGACAATTCATCATCTCAAATTATCATTTTTTAATCTTCATTTCAAAGAAAATTTGCCCAAGTCTGAACAAGGCTAAGCATCGAATCTATGACGATTCAACGAGTACGTAAATCTTTTTCGTATTTGATTGTGATTCCTTTGACGAAGAGTGGCGTCTAACGAAACCTGAAGAAAGAGTGGTCGTTACTTACCGGATGGATGATTGGACTGCAAATTGTAATCGTCGACCTGCAGCGTGCTGTTCGGCCCTGTTCTAGTGAATCTCACCACGTGATACTGGTTGTCATTCACTTTCACACCGACCTCACCGATCGGATGATCGTTCGTCCCCATATTGTAAACAGCGAACACGTTTCCTTCCACCTGAAAAGTAACGAAAAATATAATTAACAATTGCTTCAAACATGCTCTAAAAAATCTGTGAACGCTTATGGTCAATGATATATATGAAATTCGAGAGTTACAGCGATTTTGTTGTCCGTATCTGTACAGAAGCTCGTGGACAAATTGGTGGAACGACGTGGACGATGATTTTGCGAAATTCTATGTGCGAGCAAAACGTTTTACGTTCGTTGATTACGTCAGTTGCGCTTAAAACATGATTAATTTCCATTCTACGTATTCATTTGGTCGATAGTAGAGACAATCGTGTCTTTGATGGTAATAATTTTGTTTCTAATTGTATATTTTCTAAATGAAGAATATTAGTATCAAATAAGAGTAGATTTTTACATGGAATATCGAGGTTTCTTGATAGAATTTCTATCAAATATGTATTTCGACATTTTTAGTAATCTATTCCTTGTTTTTCATTTGGTAATCGTATCGATGATTTTAATGAGAATTGAAGTATGAAAGCGTTTTAAGTTATCCTTATACGTCACTTGTTTAAATATTTTTTGTCTAGATTGTCCAGATTTACAGGCTTCGTATGCTTCATAAGATCAAACTTTTACTCTCTTCCTTTCTTTTGCTTCAGATTAATTTAAATACAGACTTAATCGATTAATCAATGTTTGACAAATATCATTTGCCAACAAATGACACAAATGACACAAATATCAATATTATTTTTCCAGAAATTACGTAATACCATTAAATTGTGTAATGAATTAATTAAATAAGTAATAAACATATTCACTTAGATTAAAATTAACATAATTAACGTCTTTAGACATATTTCCACATGTTTCCCTGTTTTAAACGTATCTCGTAAAATAAACTGCTATTTAACATATATTCTAACTATAATTAAACTATAATTTGCCTGTCGTCGCCACTTAATATTCAAATCTTATTACCTACATCTAAAAATGCCATTTGCGTTTTTCTTTCTAGTAATAATCAGCATGAAATATTGTCGCACATAAAATTACGCACGTAATACGCAAATTCTATTTAGATTTAAATATATTACAGCATTATATTATATATCATGTAACATATGAGAGAATTTGGGATTTCACAGGTACATTCTTACACCTATCGTAATCAGTTAATTAACAAGTAATACTTATACGATATACTCTACATGTGAAATTACAAATTCCTCCCTTTCTTGAAAATCGACGTAACAAAACTTGCAAATTATTCTATAATTATTAACAATTGAATGGTTTTACGGAACTGTGCGTGTGACCAAATTTTGTACTCTTTAAGCAGCTCATGAACTATAACCCAAATTAATCTGTTACTAATTAATTAATTACAAATAATTTAATAGTTTTACAAAGTAGTACGTGTGAGCAAATTTTCTACTCTTTAAAGCAGCTTATGAACTATGATCCAAATTATCCTATAGCCACTAACAATGTAATGGTTTTCAGAAATATCACGTGTGACCAAATTTTGCACTTTTTAAGCGGCTTATGAACTACGACTCGAATTATTCTATCGTTACTAACAATTTCAATCTCGAGATAGTCGTTGCTGGAAGCAGATTCTATTCTGACGAGGACGGCGTCGCTCACGCTTGTTACAAAGCCCAAGGCCACCGTGTCTCTCTTCATTTCCGGCCTCTGATTCGGCGGGAACGTGTAGGTGATAATTCCTCTGCCGGCTCCGAATTCGTAAGCTGCTGCTTCTGTAACGACACAATTGCTCGCCATAAGCCCAGCAAATACAGAGTTAATAGAAAATGGCTAAATATTAAACGCTAGAGCTAACCAATCATCGCTAAAATGTAAAGTCTGTGAGGAAGGAATCGCAATGACAGAGATCGTATTACGTGGAAAAATAATTTGCCAGAGGAGAAGCTAACTTTTCACCTGATACATTTTTACCAAAAACTCATTCCACTTTCCAGTGATACGTTATCGTACAATTATAACAGTTGTTTAGTATAGTACCTATCATTAATAATCATGCTACCGACACGAACTGGCTTGTCACTGGCAGAAATTAAAAGACAACGAATTGAACTGAATGAAAAGACACGAGGACTATCTTTTACAACTATCAAACAACGTATAGTATCCATATTTTCGATTCTTTTAACTCTATGTTTCCATGAGTCTAATTAATGGCCAAAAATGTCCCATTTCGCACAGTTGCTGTTAGTCCACGACCTATTACCCTATCGTCCAATTTAATAAATTTATCAATAAGATTTGTCTCGTGATTCTACTTAAATATATATTTCTTAACATTCATCGATCTCCAAAATTTTACATTAACTATACTTGCATGATTCCATGATATTATTCTAGGAGAAACATTTCATTCTACATTCATTCATTTTATATATACAGAAGCAGAATTTTCAACATGACGTTCTCTTCGACAAACAATGTTGATAACAATATTGCAAGAAATTTTTTTAAGTTGCTTATCTTTTTCTAAAATATCCAGGCCGTGAAGTATATATGTTTACAGTAATAGCGTTAACACCACTCAACGTAAGTGCTCTAGATTAGAATGATCAGATACGCCTCGTAAAACGAGGCAACTTATTTCGTCTCTTCACGCAGCCTCTAACGACAAATTTTTCCTAGACAAGAATTTCCTACCTTCGAACAACAAAACGCCGAAGAAAGATGCTGCTAATCTACTTTACTCGTTTATCAAACTCCTTAGAAAATATACGCGTAATCGGATATTCTTAATACAAATTACTGTCGTTTTACTTAGGCTAAATATACTCGGGACGTACAAAATTTATATACATTGTTTTAATACATTTGCTTAATAAAATAGCGCGAGATGGTATTTTCTATGGAAAGAGCGCAGATGCAGCTCGTCTGCTGCGTGTCACAACGAAGATAGTTACATTGGCAAATATACTCTGTACAATTTCGATACGCATTACATTATTATCTCGAAGACGCTTTTGATAAGAGAAAAGAAAAAAGGGAAAGAAGTGGAAGGCGAGGAAGATAGGAATCGTCGGATTAAGTTTCCTTAAACTTCAAGGAACGTGCTTATTGTGTAACTTATACAGAGTGAGTCGGTGGAAACTACTGGGATCAACGTTCGTCAACGATTTTATCAAAAAATCTTTCAAGTGGAATATGTTGCATTTGATGGCCAAATGAGTACATTTTGATTTCTTAATATCTTACATCTTCTACGATACTAAGATAACTTTGAGCTTCTTAATAGCCTTCATATTAGTACATGTAATATTTGTTTTGACATTTGACATTCTCTAGAAAAAGATAATTTGCACCATAAAAAGCCATAAGTTTGGCAGATACTTAAACTCGAACTCGTCGGGTTTGATGTACGAGAGACAAAGATGATAAAAGCTTTATACAGCTCTCCTGCTTTATACATTAAACTCAACAAATTCGAGTTGAAACATCCACAAAAGTAATTGTTCTTTGGTGACAATATTATTATACATCATCAATGTTATCGTTACTATTTCTATTGTTATATTCATTATCAATATATATATAATAATATTGTACAATGTATAAAACACAGAGATAATAAAAGCGTCTGTCCTTCTGCTTCATACAGTACATCAAACGCAACAAATTCGAGTTGAAACATCTACAAAAGTAATTGTTCTTTGGCAACAATATTATTATACATGATCAATGTTATTGTTACTATTTCTATTACTATATTCATTATCAATATATATATATGTCGGGTTATCATTAGGATTTAAGGCGCGTAATGATTCTTCGTTTGAATTAGCCATTGTTTTACGAAACAGAGAATATATCTACGCGAATAAACAAGATTTTACAAAATATTATGAATAATGAGTTTAATAAATGATAAGATTAACAAACGATAAGTTTAACTAATAATTAGATTAAAGAATAATAAGTTTAACGAACAATAAGAGGAACGAATAATATGTCTCACGAATAATAAATTTAACGAATAATGAGATTAACGATTGATAGGTTTTACGAATAATGAATTTAATTAACGCTATTAACAATGTTCCGGGGTTCAAATGAATCCACGGTCAACGGGATAACTCTTTACTATGCGTAGAATAATTTTAAACACAAAAATACGATTGCTGAGACACTCGGTAAATTGCTCGATGTATCGCTTTCCAAGGCGATCACACGAATGAATATCCGATGAAAATCTTTTTCGCTATACGACTGCATTTGTTTGTTATATGCTCGCTGGAGGCATCGAGAAGGTTCCAATCGTTGTTGCTAGGCAATTTCTGTCAAAAGTTTGTTGTATACTCTTTGGAAACATCGAGAAAGATCCAAACGCCGTTGCTAGGCAGTTTCTGTCTGGAGATTGATTCCTAATACAACGTGTGTCCCATTATATCGACATCTCTAAAGTACAATTCTATGTGATTTCTAGGGAGAACAATACAACCGATCCGCACCTTCGTCAGGCAAAACGTTTATCCCGTGACCGTGGCTACGTTCGGCGACCAGTTGTCACCTCCAACCCATTTTCGCTTTCACAAATATCAAACAATTACAAATGACAATTGCTTAATTACAGTTACGATAAAATCTAGGCTAAAGCATTAGAAGGCTTCCTCAAAATTGCAAAGGGAAGACTCCGGTTTTCCTTTCATCTCCGACATATATATAACAATATTGTACAATGTATAAAACACAGAGACAATAAAAGCGTCTGTCCTTCTGCTCCATACAGTACATCAAACGCAACAAATTCAAGTTACAATATCTGCTGAAGTCCCATTACCTTGGAAATGGGACTTTACTTTACAAAGTAAGTTGAAGTTTCGGTAACAATATTATTTTATATTTCGATCATTATATTCATTATTATATTACATTGTCAAGCAACGATAACAATACTGTTACCGAAATAATATTATTTTCCAACCGATAGTTTCCATCGACTCAGCAGACAGTTGGCAACTAAGTGAGTGCGGATTTTGTCATTAGATGGTATTGGCAATATCCGCAATCACTTAGTTGCCAAGAAGTGGGAAAGTATCTGAACGCTGGCTTCGTCCAGCGAGTCCTACGGCGATGTTTATCGCACGCTACGATGTCGAAGGTGGTATCGAAATTTTCCCGCCTCACAGAACACAGCCTGTTATTTGTCCGCCGTGCACATGAAATATTCATGTTTTTACCTTCGTTACACGTCGGCCCAGTAAAACTGGTCATGTCGCAGTCGCACGTGTAACTGTTCCACTGTTGCACGCACGTGCCATGATTCGAGCAGAGATCGTGCGTGCACTTTTTGCCAGCGTGCATGCTGGCGTACATGTCGCAGCCAGATTCCACCAGAGAGCTGGGAACCACCGCGTCGGAGATCAGATTGGTGCTCTCGCCGCTCAGGTCCAGCGACGACAGGCAGCCCTCGAAACCGTGTCTGCTGAGAATTTGCTTCGGTAGCTGGCCGTACTGCGACTTCTCCACGCCACCTGAAATTATGCGAACGTCGCGTTAGTTGGACGGAAGATCGCCGTTTCCTTGGACGCTCGGGCAAATCCATAGATCGTCAAATGGTTTGCACGATGGTCGAACGACATTGCAAAGAATCGTTTAAAGTAACCAGCAGTTCGACACTACGATGTCGTTTATCAATGATAGTTAGGTTTTCTTGTCTGTGAATCATCGAGAATTACCCGCAAGTGATAGAAACAAGGCGCTTGGACTTTGGAATGGTATAAAATGTGCGAAGATCGACGATAAATTAGAATTTCTTTTCAGCCAAGAAACGAATCTCAGTAGCTTGCATTTGCTTTTGCAAGGATCGCTTCTCTTTTGACTTTGTTCTCGCGATGAATAAATTAATTAATAGTAGTAGTGAATTAGTAATAAAGGAAGCATAATGGTAAAAGTGTCATGATTTTATCAACTTTGTAGATGAGAATGTTTAGAAGAAAAAGAAGAAGAAGGTGAAATATTTAGGAAATGTTGAGATTAGGGTCGAAGCTCAGATTAGGATCGAGATCACGAGTTGATGTGATTTGATTATTATATCAATCATATGTATGAATTAATTATGCGTATAATATAAATATAACGCGTGTCCTATAAATCGCTAGTACGGAACACGTGCTGCCTGTGGTTTCCAAATGTACTTGGAGATCCCAGCTCGAAGTTGCAAATATTTTTTAACGCTCCTATCAAACATTTGCGTCTTTTACGTAGCGTTCGTAACAAAATTCTAACTCTGGCAAGTTGCGTAAATACATTGCAAGGAAGCGATTAGCGCAATCTCGAATTCGTGACCGTTGTCAGTGGTTTGAAAATCGTTTATCAGCGACTGCTTCGCGTAAATCGGATATAACGTGTCCGAGAATCTGCTATAAATTGAAATTTGTATAGACAGAACTGAACAGTTACTTGTGGTCTGCCATCGAAGATCAGTTAGTTTCAAACAACGTTCAACGTTTTGTCATTGACACTTCTAAGGTACGGTTCCAGTCATTATGACACTGCGCGACTTAAAAATGAATCAGATTACTTGAACGAATTGCATTGTGAAAGAGAAAACCTAACGTACAGATACAAAGAATATCTATCGGTTGATAATCGAATCATTACGATATTTTCACTCATTTTCCGAATATAAATTAGAACGAGTTAAATCATCTTGCCTAGTGAACAGATAGAAGAACTTTGTACAGTTCTCAATTTGTGTGCTCGTTTAACAAACCTGCAATTTTCAAAAATAGCATCTTATTCTTCTTAGAAGTAAATGGCATTATGTTTAAGATTGATCTGTCTTTCTTAGTTCTCAATTTTATGAATATGGCAGCTTTTCAGACAGTGTAATTATCAATTCGAACATAGATGTTTTACCTAATTCGCTATTTTATCTCGTCAGATGTTTTTCCATACTTTTTCTCGATCCTGCTAAGAGACAATTAATAGAATTTGCGATTACAACCAACAGGTGCGTGAATTTCCGGAAAGTACGATGAAGAACTGGCTGATAAGTGGAAGGCGCGCGATCAGTCTTCTCTGCATCTTCCTTCTCGTGCAGTCGTTCTTGGTTACTTGGTCGAATTGTGAACCCGAAACGAACTCTGCGGTGTCACGGATGGCTGTAACCCCTGCAGTGGAATATAGAACTGCACCGAGATGTCACATCAGTGTCCATGGTCGCAAGTTTGTACCCAAATGGTGCAAAATAATCTACTAATGTTCAGACTCTTAAAATTTATAAATGACAAGCATATCTTTGTTCCTGTTCCTCCTCTTTTTGATCATCGACTTTCGCTTTGAATCTTGAGAAGCGCTGACGTTGCAAGATTCAAAGGAAGTTGATTGCTAATTGGTCGATTATTAGCTCACTGATTTTCTGTATTCAGAATCCCGTTCCTTGTCAATCGAATTACAAAGAATGCAATAAACGAGATAACACAAACATTGAATTCCTTTCGATTTAGTTATAAACTCCACTTACAATATTTTTACAACTACGCAAATTCAGTCTCCTCACTGACTTACAGATGAATGTGCTTGGAATATACGATATATCAAAAGCAACAAATATTTTGATACGAGCTTAGGTTCCAACTATATCGAAATATAAGACACAGAGTGTGTGGAACGAGTTACAATTATGCTAAGCCACGCAAACGTATCCATGACAGACCGAGAAGAATTTCAATATTTGAGTATGGAATTTACTTCTTTTTACCATTTTGCTACCAGAAAGTCTGCTTAAGATCATCTAACGATTTTTGCGACCAACCGAAATCCATGGAAGTTTCGTCAATTCCCTTTGTAGCGTTAAACAAACTATCGTCATAGTTAATCGTCTTTTCTCGCTTCAGAGAAACGTAACGCGAGTAGATCTACGTGGAGCAGATGCGCAATGAAAGCGAAGGTACAGAGCGTTCAGAAGCTTCAGTGAGCGAAAATGAAAAGAATTTTTCAGTCACGAAATATACGAAGATTTTAAATTAAACGATCGTCCAGAATGCGAGATGAATTTTCTGCATTTGACAACGCTGTCGATGTAAACACGCACAATATTTGTCCAATATTTTAAGACTTTGCCACTTGGAGGAAACGCGACATATTGCGTGAATATACAGCGGCTCGCATTAACATTAGGATACTCTGTGAAATAGAATAAATTTCTGAATGTAAGATCAAACGACCTGAGTTTCTTTGAGAAGCTACAGTTAGTCGACTGGACGACGTTGAAAGAAGTTTCGAAAAGATCGCGAAAAAAATGGCGAAGGTCGCTTTTCACGTCTATTTTATCTGACTCCGTAATGAAAATTTTAACAGTACGTTCTGTGCATTTATGTCTGCTATATACACGCTAAAAATTTAATCGAAATCGTTCGGTGCGGAAGCGGGCAATCGTCGAAATATACAAAAATCTTTTAGACTTGTCACAGGGAAAGGCGGAAAGCGGCGAGAAGCTGCGATTCGCACAATTTTTCACCTTTTGTAGCTCGCAGCAACGTTAATGGCAAAATTATTTTGCATTAAAGAGTGTTCGAATATTAATATGAGCCGCTGCTTGTCGCAAGCAAACGATCAAGGTAATCGCGAATTTACGACTCTGATTCGAATTGAAAAATTGTTTACGAGCGATTGTTCCGCGTAGCTGGGATATAACGCGTTGCAAAACCACCTATAAATAGGAATTCGGCTAGGTTCAATCAAACAGTTGCTTGGAGCCTCAGAGAATCCTCAACTCTCAAGCATCGGTAGGTATACGCTTAAACTTTAATTTCTCAGCTTTAATTCCATTCCTCGTTACATTGCACGCGTTAGAAATGAATCAGATTATCACAGTCTCGATTATTTTCTTGTCCAAAAATTGCATATAAAGCTTCGCTAGTTTCATAAATGTAAAAAGAACAAAGATCCTTAGCCCTCTGACTAGGGAAATCTCGTCACTGGAATTTCCACTTCCTGAACGTAATTTTTTGTCGAACTTCAATTTCCAAAAACGTGGTTCCTTTCTTCCTACCAGTAAGTGGCGTTACAGTGGCATATTCAGGGACTGAAGCTGGTCCAATGGAAATTAATTTGTTGCCAATATTGTGGACATAGCGTGAGATTAAGAATTCCAACATAGCTGACATCAAAAAACAAAAACTACACGAAGACTTGCGATACAGTCTCGTTTCCTCGTGTAACGCTGCTTATACAGAAGATCCCCCAATTTCTATTTAACCGTAGCTTCTTCTATCTGATTATATTTCCATCCTATTAAGAAATAATTAAGAAGAATTGGAATTGCATCATCCAACAGGTGAACCAAGTTGAACCAGAAAGCGCCATGAAGAACAAGCTGTTTAGTGCGACATGTATGGCCAGCATTCTATTTGCCATCCTTCTCATCCAATTTTCGATAACTTTATCGAATTCTGAACCTATTGTGCGCGGCGTGGTATCAGAGGAGCGGATGGGCAAAGACAACATTCCAGTTGCCAGAGACTTTATCAAACTGAGTAACCAAACCACTACCACGCCAAAATGTCCACCTGACCGTCCAGTATTTATCAGTGGACATTGCAGGGCAGTTTTTTAACTCGCCATTATCCAGTTAATAAGGTTTCTACGTTTCAAGATTCCGCGAAATCAATTACATTTGTCTCTGTTTCTGTTTGCCTTTCGTCGCTTCGTCGATGATATGCAGTGAACGTTACTCACTTGCTTATTGATTGTGCATATCTATGTAGTAGTATATTTATATATATATATATATTTGTACTATATATATATATCTATATATCTGTACTATATATATATACCTATATGTAGTCCGTAATAAAGGGAGTAAAGGTTGCATTTAACGTGTCATGATTTATCAGCCTATTTAATTTACTTGTTTTATTTACCTGTTTAATTTATCGACGTGTTTAAATATACGCGGAAATATTTAAAAGAGCCACGAGAGGATATTCATGGTCGTACAATCGAATGTAATTGTTGAGGTTACTAGATGTGTAAACAGGGAAACGCGTGGGTAAATTGTAAAGTAGAAAATATATTTTAACCCCTTAACTTACAACTACGGGCATAGCCCGTAGTACGATGATCGGGCAAAATATAATATATAGGGTGGTTGGTAACTGGCGGTACAAGCGGAAAGGGGGTGATTCTACGCGAAAAAAGAAGTGGAAAATATAGAATAACAATTTTTCGTTCGAGGCTTTGTTTTCGAGAAAATCGACTTTGAATTGTCGGTCGGTACGCGTGCACTTTATCGCGTCTCGTTATAACGGATCTCACTGTAGATCGTTGTCTCGATGGAAAAATTAAAAAAGAAAAATTTTTATTCCATATTTTCGACTTCTTTTTTCGCGTAGAATCACCCCCTTTCCCCTTGTACCACTAATTACCAACCACCCTGTATAATAGCTTGTTTACGTTTTCCGCCCAAAATTCACGAACGTAAATCGTAGGTTGGGGGTTAATACAGAAGTGTAGGTACAAGTAGCAATATAATTTTGAGCTGGTCCAGATCCGCACGCTAGTGTGACGTCAATCCACATTAGAGGCCAGACGTGTGCAAGTACTCACCGCGTACCCTCAATAGCCTCAAGGACGCACCATATACTTAAACTTAGTTTTCATTTAAATTTAAATTTAAATTTTATTGTAAAATTTAATATAAAATTTAAATTCAATTTAAATTTAATTTAAATTTTAGTTTATTAACCCTGTAAGTGTTATTGGTATCTGGATGGTCCTTGGAACAGTCCTTAGGTTTATTATACGTTCGTACAAATTACGGAGGAAAAGCGGGAATTTACCTAACGGGAAAACTGATTTTCCCCATGAACAGTGTCGCCTACGAGCCACGTTCGTAGGAGGCTTCCTCCTCCTATCTTCGTTTATTAACGTGGACTATAATCAATTGGCATCGCGGATCGTTAGCCTCACTTTTCCCAACGAAAAGTGTGAACAACGAATCCGCGTTGTTAGCTCAAAGGGCACATCCACGCCGAGCTTTCCTCCGTAATAATACGAGAACCACTTCGGCACTGAAACTACAAACTCTCGTCAGTCGACATCTCTCAGACCAGTCGCGTAAACTGTGCTTATAAAGTTGTGTTATTTAATAAAGTTCGATAGAAAAGGAATATAAAGTTGTGCTACGGCTCAACCTTCTTGTCTTTGAAACCTAAGGCTTAATTTTACGTGACAGCTTCAGGGTTTTCTGTTATAGGGTAACACTGTTAGCGTGCGGATCGGCACCAGCTCAAATTATATTGCTTCTTGCACTTAAACTTCTATATTGAAATATATTTTCTACTTTACAATTTATGCACGCGTTCCTCCGTTCATACGTCTAATAAACCTCAACACGTATCATTCATTGTTCCAATAGATCCATTCCTAAGACTTGCAGTACAATAATGAACAGAGTTCTACCTGGAAAATATTAATGACAACATGTGGAACGATGCTTGAGACTAACAGGCGAGAGACGAAAACTGTCCTATTGTAACTGTAGGAATGTCGACTTATATATAGGCGATTCCTGGACACGTTATATCCGATTTACGCGAAGCAGTCGCTGATAAACGATTTTCGAACCACGGACAGCGGTCACGAATTCGAGATTACGCTAATCGCTTCCTTGCAATGTATTTACGCAACTTGCCAGAGTTCGAATTTTGTTGCGAACGCTACATAAAAGAGGTAAATATTTGGACAGAAGAAGGGTTAAAAAATATTTGCAACTTCGAGCTTGAATCTCCAAGTGCATTTGGGAAAAACAGGCAGCACGTGTTTCGTACCAGCGATTTATACAACACACGATATATTTTGATATGATTTAGATATATTTAACAGATTAATTTAATAATTGGATAATTTAGATATATTTTAATGTATTCAGATACATTAAAATATATTTTCATACATTGTATTATATTAATTAGATACATTTTAATTACTAAATATATTTAGATATATTTCAATGTATTTAGATACATTAAAATATATTTTCATACATTATATTATATTAGTATTATATTATATATTATGTTTATTCGACCAATCGCGGGGAGACGTAGTCGCTAGGAGAGACGTCAACGGGGGTCGTAAATCCCCGTTACGATTATAACAATCGACACCACGAATTGATCGATCCCCTGATTTCCGTTGAGATAATAGGGGTGATTGAGTTTGTATAACACTCTGATCCACAGAATTATAAATTATATATTTCCAACACTTAGATTACACTGATGAGCATAGATAGATAGATAATCACTTATCGCACGAAGATAAGATATATATGTACGTTAGAGCAGGGCTCTTATAATTAGATTTAGTGTATTAGTGGACGTAGCACTATAAGATATTTAGGAGAGGAAATGTATGCTCGACAATACCGAGACCGACTTTCGCGTTATGCTTAGACTGCCCCGATGGGCATTAGCGGTAGACTTAGTAGTTGACCTTTCCAACGATGTAGAAGAAGTGAAGTCGAGTGACGATGCTGTGTCGGAGGAAAGCTAAGGATGGGTGTGTCTAGCGCACGGGACCATCGGATTTGTTGGTGACGATTTTAGTTAGGAGAGTGAGGGAATAGGCTTCGTTGTTAATTGGTTAAACGAAGGGTCTTAACCGCCCTCGAGAGAAAGTGGTTAGTGGGAGGAAAGTTGCAGCATACGTGAGAAAAACTAACTTTCCCTTGTCAAGCCGTGGTAGACAAGAGTCTTTAGAAATTCTTCGGAAACAGACGTTTGTTTGGTTTGAAGGACCTCTACTAGGAAATTCCTGAGATTTATGGAAGATACTTAAGGCTATTGAGGGTACGCCGTCTCTGGTGTCCGTCTGGCCCGCGGTGTGTGACCTGGGCCAGGCAGAGGGTCGCCCGGCGTAACCTATTATGTTATATAATATAAATAAGTATTGAAATTATATATTAAATATTATCATATATTATATGTATATATCCTATCATATTAATATATTAAAGATATTAAAATACTCTACAAATACTCCAATATGATAGTAATATCGCAAAAGGAAACATTTTATATTAATAGGACTGTCTGTGCAATGCTTTATGATTCCATCGGGTGGAAGAAATCGCAGCGAGTTGCGCGAACGTATTTGCGAGAAAGCGATTAGTGCAATCTGGAATTCGTGACTGTTGTCCATGGTCAGAAAATTGTTTATCAGCGACTGGTTCGCGTAGCTCGGATACAACGTGTCCGAAAACCGCCTATAAATTGAAATTGGTATAGATAGAAACGAACAGTTGCTCTGAGCCTGCCACTGAAAATTAGTTAATCTCGAGTTAGTAGTCAACATTTCGTCAGTGCTATTTTACAGGTACGATTCTATTCGTTATGACCACTTACAAAACGAATTAGATTATTTTTGAACGAATTGCAATAGTAGTTGATGAGCTTTCCGAAAGAGAAACATCAAACCTAACGTACAAATGCAAAGAATATCGATCGGCTGATATTTTTGTTCATTTTCCAAATATAAAAGGCACAAAGTTCTTCGATCTGTCGACTAGAAAAAATGATTAACTCGCTCCAATTTACGTGCTCGTTTAACAAAACAGCAATTTTCAAAAATATCATCTTATCCTTCTTGGAAGTGAATGGTATTATGTTTAAAATTGATCTGCCTTTCTTAATTCTTAATTCTATGAATATACGCTATAGCACACTTTCAGACGATTTAATTATCAATTCGAACATAGATGCTTCCAACACAATTTACCTAATTCGCTGTTTTGTCAGATGAGTGATTTTTCCAGACAGTTTCTCAACTCGTACTTAGCGATAATTTCTCCAATCGCATCGTTTTTGCATCTTGCTAAGAGACAATAAATTTGAATTGCATTTACATTCAACAGGTGCATCAACTTCCGGAAAGTATCATGAATTGGCTGATAAGTGGAACACGCGCGATCGGTCTTTTCTACATCTTCCTGCTGGTGCAGTCATTTTTGGTTACTTCGTCGAATTCTGAACCTGACGCGATTTCTGTGATGTCACGCAAGGCTGCAGTCACTGGTCCAGCTGCTAGAATCCGCTCTCGAAAAGTTATAAAGTCGACCATGTGTCGCAAGAAACATTAAGATTCCTCAAATTTATATGACTGACACGCATATCTTTGTTCCCGTTCCTCCTCTTTTTGATCATCGATTTTCGCTTTGAATCTTGAGGAGCACTGACGTTGCAAGATTCAAAGGACGTCGATTGCTAATTGGTCGATTATTAGCTCACTGATTTTCTGTATTCAGAATCCCGTTCCTTGTCAATCGAATTACAAAGAATGCAATAAACGAGATAACGCAAACATTGAATTCCTTTCGATTTAGTTATAAACTCCACTTACAACATTTTTACAACTACGCAAATTCAGTTTCTTCACTGACTTACAGATGAATGTGCTTGGAATATACGATATATCAAAAGCAACAAATATTTTGATACGAGCTTAGGTTCCAACTATATCGAAATATAAGACACAGAGTATGTGGAACGAGTTACAATTATGCTAAGCCACGCAAACGTATCCATGACAGACCGAGAAGAATTTCAATATTTGAGTATGGAATTTACTTCTTTTTACCATTTTGCTACCAGAAAGTCTGCTTAAGATCATCTAACGATTTTTGCGACCAACCGAAATCCGTGGAAGTTTCGTCAATTCCCTTTGTAGCGTTAAACAAACTATCGTCATAATTTAATCGTCTTTTCTCGCTTCAGAGAAACGTAACGCGAGTAGATCTACGTGGAGCAGATGCGCAATGAAAGCGAAGGTACAGAGCGTTCAGAAGCTTCAGTGAGCGAAAATGAAAAGAATTTTTCAGTCACGAAATATACGAAGATTTTCAATTAAACGATCTTCCAGAATGCGAGATGAATTTTCTGCATTTGACAACGCTGTCGATGTAAACACGCACAATATTTGTCCAATATTTTAAGACTTTGCCACTTGGAGGAAACGCGACATATTGCGTGAATATACAGCGGCTCGCATTAACATTAGGATACTCTGTGAAATAGAATAAATTTCTGAATGTAAGATCAAACGGCCTGAGTTTCTTTGAGAAGCTACAGTTAGTCGACTGGACGACGTTGAAAGAAGTTTCGAAAAGATCGCGAAAAAATGGCGAAGGTCGCTTTTCACGTCTATTTTATCTGACTCCGTAATGAAAATTTTAACAGTACGTTCTGTGCATTTATGTCTGCTATATACACGCTAAAGATTTAATCGAAATCGTTCGGTGCGGAAGCGGGCAATCGTCGAAAGATACAAAAATCTTTTAGACTTGTCACAGGGAAAGGCGGAAAGCGGCGAGAAGCTGCGATTCGCACAATTTTTCACCTTTTGTAGCTCGCAGCAACGTTAATGCCAAAATTATTTTGCATTAAAGAGTGTTCGAATATTAATATGAGCCGCTGCTTGTCGCAAGCAAACGATCAAGGTAATCGCGAATTTACGACTCTGATTCGAATTGAAAAATTGTTTACGAGCGATTGTTCCGCGTTGCTCGGATATAGCGCGTTGCAAAACCATCTATAAATAGGAATTCGCCTAGGTTCAATCAAACAGTTGCTTGGAGCCTCAGAGAATCCTCAATCGGTAGGTATACGCTTAAACTTTAGTTTCTCAGCTTTAATTCCATTCCTCGTTACATTGCACGCGTTAGAAATGAATCAGATTATCACAGTCTCGATTATTTTCTTGTCCAAAAATTGCATACGAAAGCTTCGCTAGTTTCATAAATGTAAAAAGAACAAAGATCCTTAGCCCTCTGACTAGGGAAATCTCGTCACTGGAATTTCCACTTCCTGAACGTAATTTTTTGTCGAACTTCAATTTCCAAAAACGTGGTTCCTTTCTTCCTACCAGTAAGTGGCGTTACAGTGACATATTCAGGAACTGAAACTAGTCCAATTGAAATTAATTTGTTGGCAATTTTCTGGACATAGCGTGGCAGGTTCAGTGTCACTGAAATTATCAAGTCAAACGGCAAATATATATAAGAAATTTCAGCTATTGCAAATTCAGAAACTCGAGCCAACTTGCAAGAAGCGCCATGGCAAACTGGTTCAGAGGAATAATTTGTTTAAGCAACGTTCTCTTCGTCATCGTTCTTATCCAACTTTTGGTGGTTTCTTCATATTCCGAGGCTGTCGACGACAATATGCAACTAGGGGAAGCACGGAGTATTATCGCACCGCGCAAGAGATGTCCACCTGGTCAGGTGAAGAGTCCAAGGGGATGCGTACCCTCGTAAGTTCACTGTTCGAATGTTTATAACTTTCTTACTCTTTCCGTGCTCTAATTTTTATTGCGATTAACATTCGCGCATCGTAACTACATTCGTTTTAATCATACTTTTATCGAATTGATTATTTTTCGAATATATTGAAAGTTGGTAGAAGGACAAGTGTTTTTATTTAACTCGCATAACTTTTCTTCCCAAAAATTAAACATTCTACCATTAAAATAATAATTCGATTAACCGATGAACGAAACAAATGTTAGCGATTTGCTACTCTGAAAATTAAAACACAAGATAATTAAAATTGCGCTTAAACTGCTGTTACTGAATTTCTCTATGTTCCAGTGGGCCCAGCGGATAAACTCGAAGCAAGAGGAACTGGATTCGACAAAGCGATGAATGTACTTGCTATATTTTATATGCTATAAGAATTCTGCTTCATGTTTCAATTTGAATAAATGGAATATACAAAACACTCGACGTCTCCTCCGTTCAATTTGCCATTCGCCGTAAATTCCGATCGATTTCAATCCAAGAATCTGCGCCACCTGCTTATGGCTGGTCGTTGACGCGCAAAACAAGCGAACGCGATTCTTTACGACATCGACCAATGGTATAGTCGTGGCGAATTATTCTGGAAGAGCTGGTACGATGATCAATACGCGATACGAAGGATAATCCCAAACGAGTCGCTGCGATTTTTCATTGCGACTGTAAAAACACGTCGACTTGCTTATTATTTACCAACGCTATCTTTATCACTTGTTTATCGAGTTATACCGTTGGCGAACGTTAGAAAAATAACGAAGCGAATGCGGGAGGCCGGCGCAAGGGGACAGCCAACTGTTTACGAATCTAATCTCATTTCTCATAGAATAAATACGCTTTATAGGTCAGGTGCGTTGTTCATTTCAGCTACCTGGTAACGCATTCGCTTCGTCAATCGGATCATCTTCGTAATCGTAATCGTAAACCGGTGAAACTTCTTTTGCAATTCCAACTATCCAGACAGACTTCTGCCGGTTTCTTAGAAATTCGTAGTATCGCTAACGCGATAGTAAGTACCGACCGCGTTACTAACGTTAGTGTGACAGAAATAGCGCGGAACAATTAGAGACGACATTATCGTGATCGGAATGTCAGCAATTGAAATCGCCCTGATCGTAAAATACAAACGTTTTCGAGTATTTTCGACGAAGGAATGGCAATGTTTCGCGTTACGACGAGTATACTCGTCATGCGTGAAAAATAGTTACAATTTACCGTTTAAATTGCGATTTAGTATTTTGATTTAATCGCAAAGTAAACCAGTCGTTTCATTGCAATTTAATCGCACACTATAACAGCTACACGTGCTCTGCGTTCGACGAATATACTCGTCGTCGTTTACTTTTTGCCACACATTTTAGGCTCGCACTTTTCGATCGGATCGCAACAGCTCGATCGACATGTCACTTTCCATCGCTTGTATCTTCCTCGTGATTATCATATCGTCAACGTACGGTTCCCTGAGACAAGATAGCAGCAGTACGTGGATAATTTATGCACGACAATTTCTCTAACATTTACACACCATAAGAATTGTATCGTTCAATGGTAGCACGTAAAACACACGTAAGAAGCTCCCTAACTTTGTCGATCTTTAGATCTCACGTTGAGACTGGAAATAAGGATCGAATACATTCTCGAAATACTCAAATTTGACGATTGTTACAACTGTTACATAGTAGCTCCATAGTAGATCATTTGGGAAGATGCAGAACTATATGGTAAGTCCCCTGCCATATTTTCCAATAGCTTTTTATTTATTTATCCACGTTCTTCTTCGCGTACTTTCCGATTAACGCCACATCGGCACATTTGACGAGTTAAATTTAAAAACATTTAAAAAACATTTAAATACATTTAAACAAATTTAAATAAATTTAAAAACATTTATCCGTGTTACATAGGCCGAGCTATCGTTTAACATGATCGCCTCAATTATTCTCGTGGCGAATAAAAATGTTTTGCCATGGACGATACGACCTCGAGAGACTTTCAACTTGACATCCGACTATTTCCGAGTTTTTCATTTTTCAAGTAAGCTAAGTATAATTCATTCGGTAACTAGCACCATAAAACATATTTCTCTTCATTTCTCTTCTTCTTTTTTTTCCCTTATCGTCACCCATTTACCGCTACATCCTGTTAGCGAAGCTGAAATTAAACGAAATTCAAAATACTCGGCAAACGAGTAAAGTAAGAGGAAACTGCGTGTACATGCAAAAATAAAAATTGCCTTCTCACGGGAATATTGCGGTTAGAAGTTGAATATAAAAAAGGCGAAACGCTCGAATTACTTTCTTCATTCGTCGGTGATCAGTCGTGCGGCTGTTTTCCTATTCAGCGCTGTGTATCGTGGGCCTCTTAAGCATCTCGTTAAATAGCTCGTGGACTTTTAAGGACGGTTGATCGCAAAGGCTACACAGCGAAGAACAGCGAGAATCGTTCGGTGGATCGGAATTTACAAGAAAAATCTTGCAGAAATTCCAAGATTATATCGATCCACCTCTCGAAAAAGTATCATGAAGAATCGATCGTTTCACGTATCGTGTCCGATCGTTGCGTTTTTCGTTCTTCTTGTCGCGCGACTGTCACTAACGTCGTCCACTGCTCGCACGATCGACGATAAATTGGAAAAATACTCCTCTCGGCAAGAGGACGCCACTCCATTATTTGCACTGTCAGAAATCAGAAATCGATCGGCCAAACGTTACACGGCGGAAGATCAGCATCGAACGAACGGGATGAATACCTTGGTAACGGACGTCGATAACGTGCAATCGTCGGAGAATGGAAGTTCCTATAAGAAGAAAACTAATCGGGTCGGAAAAATGAAGGATCGTTGGATTCGACGAAAGAAGCACCTAATCGGTATGTCTCGTTTGTTTCGTGGTTTCAAGTGTCCCAGAGGTACGCTGAAGGATCATCGGGGAAAATGCAGAAAACCTTACCTGTAGTACATTTCACGATGTTAATTTTATATTTGGAATATTCGACGTAATCGTAGTTATTTTACTTTCGACGATTAATCTGCGGATTCGCGAACACGCCGAGTTGCTACAAATTTTCTAATTGTTTGTTCGTCGATTAATACCAAGAGGAATTTCTAACCATTTTGTGTTTAAAAAATTTTTCTGCCTATAAATGTTCTTAGAAATTTTATCAAAGTGTACGGTATGGACACATCCCGAGTTTTGCAGATTCTGTAAATAACATCGAACTTGCACGTAAGAAATGTATACGCATAGTCAAATGCATCGTGCTACTTTAATCTTGTATTCTTTAAAAACATCACAGGAATATAAACAATTTATCTACAGTTTCCGACGGTTTTGTTTTTTAATTTTTGTGGCTATAAATGTTCTTAGAAATTTTATCAAAGTGTATGGTATTCGTTGATAGAAATTTTACTTTCGACTATTTGTCTAAAAATCGATCGACACATCCCGTGTTTTGCAGATTCTGTAAATAACATCGAACTTACACGTAAATTCGTCGTGCTACTTCAACTTTGTATTCTTTAAAAACATCAGAGAAATATAAGCAACTTGTCTACAGTTTCTGGCAATTTTCTTTCGTTCACCTATTGCACGATCTTCGTACAAATTCTTCGCCTCATCTGAAGCGATCGTAATGGATTTAACAATTAAATATCCCACGACCACGATGATTAACGATATCACGACGGTTGTGAGATTGATCGATTGATTGGTTGCGAGGTATTAAAAATATTTCATTAAAATTTTAGATATTTTATATTGTTCGGAATTATCGCGCTATTTCTCGCGTAACGACGATAAAGGAAAATGATCTCTGCCGTGATTTTTGTCGACTAATTATCAGTTCTATGAGCGCAGACCCTTTCAGGATGTAAATAGGTAGCCTTGAAGAACAAGCGTAATTTTTTATCTCAGTCCTTTCCAAACTGTTTGCTAACGTTTTAAGCCGCGCGATAACGGGAAAGCTGATCGATCAATCGGTTCACTCTTTTTACAAATTTCCCCGGCGATCGAACTCGCTAGTTAACTGATATCTCTGCGAACACCATAAACTCGATTTATCAGACGAAAATATGTCTCTTCTAAACGCTACAACTTATTGTTCCGAAGATAGGCGCCGATAAGTCTACTGCTTTTTTATTTCTTCCATTTTATATTTTCATTATATGCAAGTTTCTAATTGGTCTGAGTAACTGGCTGGAGGTGGTTCGACAGACGTTGAAGAGGGGATTTGCGGCGTTATAAATTATTTTGCGAACCCTGCAAGGTAGGTTTCCTCATTTTTCTGCCTATGGTAACCCGCTGTCGACGAAATATTTGCAACGCTTCTTGCACTACACGGTAAGTCTTCTGTTCAGCTGCGAGTCCTTCGCTACTTGAAACTTAAACCTCTGGCACTCGGACGATGCGTTGAAAAATATGACAGATTTTCTAATTTCCTTCTCATTTTCAATCGTACAATTTTGTACGTCTCATACGAGTTATATTTCCCTACGTCTTCTACATTTCGTTTGGTAACGCGTTAGCAACGCTGATATCGCTTGTTATCACTGCACCGGATATTCTTTCAGTACAGCTGCGTTCAACGAGTCTCAGCAACTTTCTAAGTACAATGAGAAATTGGTGCAGCGATATGCCATTTTGGACGAGTAGTTTCTTCATTTTTATAATTCTGTCGGCAACGACGTTAACGTTATCGAAATGCGAGACAATGGACGAGCCAAATATATCGGCGTCTCCGGGAATTAAGATGCGATCGGACAAGGAAGTCAACTTTAGGTATATAATCAATCCGCCTCTATTCAAATGTCCCAAACATCAGAAAAGGGATCACTTGGGAAAGTGCAGAGACATCCTTGTAAGTATGCTGTTACACCTTCTAGCATTTACGCCAGCTTTGGATAAATTACAGAAGAAAAGTGAGCTCGAATAAAGTTTAGTTAATTAGTTGATTACAATTAAGTAAAGTTTATTCGAACCGAAAGATAAAAACTAACTTCGATCGCTTTATTTTGTGTTTAGAGCAGGTGAATCGCTCTCGAATAATTTTGTATTTTATTTAACTCTCTGCAATAGGGTGACTAGTTTCAACGTTAAGTATCCAATGAAATATCTTTCATACGTGTACTTGAGCTGTGTGCGATCCGACAAAATTATTTTACCAAGATATTTCCTTTGAAAATTGCTTGAATTTCCATTAAGTACGATCTTAAGTGCGATAAGTCTGCGAGCTTGCGGACACCGGCATCTCCGATCGAGACAGCTTTGGCAGCAGAGAATTGAAAATTGTTTCACGAGACATTTATTCGAATATAAAATATCGTTTGAAACGTATAAACGTTTTAAAGTAACAGCCAAGTAGAACAAGACGAAATAGTCGTTGTTCGGATGTTTCGTTTAAAACAATATTTTATATATCTTGTTTTTTAATAAACTGTCCGATCGTTGATTATATTGGTAATTATAATAACACTGACTTCAAACGCATCGTTTTTTATCTACGTATATAAATGAATGACGTTACGAAATTCATTAAAAATAGTTGGATATGCAAAGTACAGAAAAGTACCAAGAAATGCGGAGAACAAACGAAAGCATTTAATGTATCGAATTAATTTCATTCATTTTGCGCTCGTTTTAGACCAACTCTTATAACAAACACTTTAGTCCAACGCGTATAACAAACACTGGTTCCATAAAATTTCCTCGCAATTTGTAACATTAATTTCATATTTTCTTTTCACATTTCAGTGGAGTTCTTAAAAACGGCTTCCAACTACAAAAATCGTGGATCTACTTGCGATAATTTTCACCTTACGAGTATTCTCCTCTCTCTTACGTTTGTAGCTACGACGAAATAAATCATTTTGAAAACAACATACGTCCAATGCTTGTTTCCTTCGCGCTGCACATGCTAATCGTTTACAAGTTTTCTATATGATGACGCCGATCGCGATGAAAATTCGCGCAGGCGTTCGCTGCAGCTACCCGTAACAATTTATCAGCTCGTTTTGCGCTTTAAAGGCAGAAACGAACCCTTTTTATTATTTTTTAAGTATTTATTAATCGACGAAAGATGCGAAGGAAGCAGAAGTCGTGGGAAGGATTTTTCGGAAAAATCGCTTGTCCGCGAACATCGCGTAAAAAGATTCGATTTACGTGAAATGGCTGGGATAAAAGGGACGATCTGTCCCTTAGGATAAAGGCAGGCGCCTCAGGTAGCTGCGATCAACGCTTACGCGATGTTTCATCATGAAAATCGGCGCGTGCACGTGGAAAATATTTTCCACGATATGTCATCAAGGAAACTGAAAAAATCGTGGAAAACACGATTAGAAGATTAGTAAATAAAACATAGACAGTAAACAGAAATGTTGATTACGAGTGTACGCTACTTCCGGATTTTTATTTTTCATTTTTTATGCGAGATGCAACTACAAAACAAAAAAAAATCTCATATCTATTTCATTTTTTTCCCGATTTCCAATGCTTCCGAGCAACTGGTAAACAGCGTGAAGTCGTTTCCTAGCGATAGCGAGGAGTCACGAGTTTGTTCAAGTTTGTTACCGTACGCGTAAAACGCTCCTTTTATTTCCCGACCACGCTCCGTCAAGAACAAAAAGTTATCATCGCTTTGAAGTTGTTTTACGGTTTCGTTTCACAGTTTTGTCTTCGTCTTTTCGAATATTTTACGTTCATTCGGCTGCCCTCGGATGCACTTGGAATATTTGTCCATAGCTCGTCCGCAGTTTTCGCGCTGATTACAAAATGCTCTTCCGTTCTCAACATTCCCAACCGTAAAACGCCGGTTTCGATCAACCGGTTGGCTGTTGCGACCTCTGCGAAAAGTCTGAGAAGCGTGCGCGGAAAATGTGTGGCGAAAAGTAAGCGATGACGAGTATACTCGTCAAATGCAGAGTACGCGTGGCTGTCATAGCGTAGAAATTGCAGCGAAATGGCTGTTTTATTTTTCTTACGCGTGACGAGTATACTCGTCGTGAAGAAATGGCCATATTTTGTGTTACGACGAGTAACTCGTATGAAAACTAAAACAGTCATTTCGTTGCAACTTATTTCGCACACAAAATATTGCCATTTCTTCACGACGAGTATACTCGTCGGAAACAGCTAACTGGTTACAGCTTGTGTACCATGGAACTTTGAATATCCGAGCTAATACACGTCGGTCGGATAATTGAATCGCTTCGCTTTCATATTTGTGAAGATTACATATCTCGAGTTTGCTGTTTTGTAAAAATCACGTTGAACAGAGACGAAGATTTCCGTATAAGAATAAAATACAAAATTCCTTCAGATTCCATTTTCGTTGGCCAATTTTCTTTACAAGGAACGTGTAACGTAGAGAATATCTTAGGTCTTTTATTGTTTGGAAGAACATAAACTGAGATTGATAGATGGACAGAGGCATAAGCGTAATAGTCAGTGACAAACTTAATTAGTAGGTCAGTAAACAGAATCAGAAAAGAAATGAATGAAACGAGCGTGTAACAAACATAGCAAACATTCTCAGAAAGCTTTAAAAGTCTGCAAACTGTAAACCAAGTCTCTTCCTTAGCCGTGAGACCGAGATGAAGATTAACCCACTGTTAAGTAAAGCAAAACGCAGATTATTTTGATGAACACTAAATAAAACATACATTAAATAATCCTAGTCGTACCGTGATCGTTTTTCCAATTAATTTCGATTAAGTAATACGCAAGACTGGTTGACGTAATCAAGCGGTGAGTAACGAAAGTACTTCAAGCAACAGGAAAACACAACTCAAACAACCAGATACTATAAATGAAATCTCATTCGTATAAATAAAGTACATTTTTAAATATCTTATTTCTACGTTACTTGTATCTTATTTAGTATCTTGTTTGTATATTTCACCGTGACATTTTGTTATAATTTTATCGGCTCGTTTATACGACGTAACAGAAGATACGTCGCGTTGGCAACTAAGTGATTGCGGATTTGGTCATTAGATGGCAATGATAAACTCCGCAATCACTTAGTTGCCAAGCGAATAACAACAACTCTGATAAAAGTGGCTTTTTTCACAAGATGTTCGCGATATCAGAAACTTTCGCCAATGATCGCGCACACACGTGGCGTTTGTTTGGAATTTTCCAATTACAGGGGATCTCCAGGAAAACGATGATTAACAGCAACTTGTGGAAATACTCGCGTGCATTTTGTGATTATAAAAATTCCTCGAACGGTTTATCGTCTGGCAACTGTTATCAGTCGTTTATCGTGCCGTACCGTTGGTCAGTGTCGTTAATAAAAAGCGAGACGACGGTCGAGATGGTCAAAAACTGCTAATGATTCTAATCTCGTTTGTGGTGGAATATTGTGGTTACGACGCCGGATGCGTTTCTAGTTAAATTGCACGCAACAATCTGCTCTGCAGATCAGATCGCCTTTTATTTCAATAGTGGTCAGTCGCACAAGACCTCTGTTTTCGTTGTTTCCTATCTGTCGGTCAGTTTCTCGCCGAGTTTTTCCACGTGGACGACTGTGTTGCGAAATAGCTGCACAGCCAACGTAATCGTCGATTGTAGCTCGCAAGGTAGCGAGAAAAGTGGTGCGTGATAATCAGCGACGACATCGTCAGACGTTCGTTCAAAGTAGCGGAGTTTTCAATCGAATTGTCTCGGTGGAAAGGAAAAATGAGACCGACCGGCGTGCAATTTTTCATCGGCATTTCCTTCCTTCTTCTCGTGCCTCGATCGTCAGCAACGTTGACAAAATTGACCACGTTGGACGATGTGGTGCCCGATAAGTGGAGGGTCGTGTCTTCTGGTCAACCTCCGCAAATCGAGCTCCGCTTGTTCAAGAGTCACACGCCAGAGGACAAGACTTGGTCGAGCAGCATGGAATATACGATCTCGCGGAGCACCGACGAGTCGGAAAACCAGGACGCGGATGAGAAAGCGGCAAGCGCTAAGCCGAAAACGCAGCTCGGGTCTAGGCACATCATTCGAGGCGCCAGGTTCAGGTGTCCCACCGGTCAGCGAAGGGATCACTTGGGAAAGTGCAGAGACGTCTTGTGAGTGTTCCATCGTATCTTCTCGAAATTTTCCTATTCTTCTAACGTTCCAATCATTCGTCTGTATTTCCATATTCTGTCCGCGTCGTGAACAGCATCTTCTTTCTCGTGTACTTGATTAAACAGCTGCATTTTGTATTCTCTACAAACAGCCTGCGATTCTCTTGAGTACCTTTCGCCTGATCATCCAAATTTTTATCCAATTTCAGCGTGATACCGGTTAAAAACGATGTATAAGCGCATTGGACAAGAAACAGCGCAGAAGACGTAGAGCCTCGTGAAAATTCCATCATCCAGCGACGAGTTTCTTTCTTCTCCTTAAAGTTTTCTCTTAAAAAAAAAAAAAAAAAAATAAATAATAAGAAGAGAACCTTCGATGTTCTTTTCTTCCAACTTCTTCTCTCACTTGTTACACGCTTACACGGATTCGGATCGATATCTCGGTCGGACTGAAGGATCGTCAACGTGATGCTGACGTAATGAGACGAGATAAAGCGATTTTCGAAGGTATCAACGGTATCGGTGTATTATTTATACGCCAATGCGTCTGATGGATGTTATTACGCGCGGTACTCATCGATTTTCGACTCTTTATCTCGCGGCGCGATATATCGGCCGAGCCAATCCCTCTTCGCTTCTGCCACCACGCGATTTATCGTTCACGGGATTTTCGAAATTCACCGTGATTCATAAAGTAATATTTCGCCTTCCAACTATCCCGATACGCTTTTACCCTGGTCGAAGGTCAGCGATATATCACTAAGCAACGTTTCTTACTTCGCGGCTCGAATAAATGCTCGCCGTGTTTTATATTTGAAGCATGCAGAGCTCCGGCTATAAATTAGATTTCCGCGTTTTATAACGCGGTATCACGTCGGCTTCGCTTTTTCCGTCAACGTGTACGCGTGTCAAAGACGACATAAATGTCCACTGGGTTCGTTACTTGCGCTGCAACGTCTACCGTTAGAGAGGAGCATAAATGCGTTACGCGTGCTGCACCAAACGTTTCATTAGCATTGTGATAAGGCTGGACACTATGGCGATTTATGCCGGTCGAATTAGAAACGTAGTCTGCGCAGTTCTACTAAAATTAGAGGCAAATGCAGAGATGAATGTACCATGTTCGAACTCGTTTAACGCATGAACATTTAATAATAATAATGTGATCATACATGTTCGGATTTGTCAGTTAAAACAACCATTTACCAGTTAGCTGCTGCGACCTGTTCGAGAAATGTAAGCGATGACGAGTATACTCGTCAAAGACTGCGATGATTATAATTGCAATTTAGTAATCGCAGTCATTGACGAGTATACTCGTCATTGCTTACATTTCTCGAACAGGTCGCAGCAGCTAACTGGTAAATGGTTGTTTTAACTGACAAATTCGAACATGTATGGTCACATTATTATTATTAAATGTTCATGCGTTAAACGAGTATACTCGTCAAAGACTGCGATGACGAGTATACTCGTCAAAGACTGCGATTACTAAATTGCAATTTAAACAGCAAATTGCAACTACTTTTCACGCGTGACGAGTACAAGAAAAGCTACCTGGTTAAAATAGCAAATGGGTTTCTTAGTGTCTGGTAAGTTCAATCTTCTGATGGAAAAACGAATATCTTGAGAAACATGTAACGATAGTAAAAATAATTGCGTTAAAGTTGCGCCGTGTTTTCTCGAAATATGACGAAAGATATATGGAAAATTGTATGTGATCGTATTGTATAACCTTTGAGAGGCGAGAAAACTCGCGTGCAAGATTCCTGCGAATTTCCTACTGCGAATGTTTATGTCGAAGCTCTTCCACAGAGATTCGACATTCCACTCGAGAAATTGTCGAATAAAAATGGCGAATTTGAAAAGATATTACTCACCGATGTACAAGATTCCATCCAGGTCGAGGTTCTCGTTGCTGCCCTGACTATTGACAGCTGTCACATGGTCATCGACAGCGAGCGTGTGTCTTTTTGGTGCCGGCCTTCCGATGCTCACTGCGTGCCATTTGCCGTCGTTCAGCCTAGACCTGGAAGTGTCCCTGACCCTGACCGGGCCGTCACCCAGGTCGAACACGTAATGAATGTGTCCGTTGACCAGCTCCACAGCGATGAAGTCGCGTTCTCGACCGGCGTTGTAGAGAATTAGACCGTTCGCTTCACGTGTTCTGAACTGCAAGGCGAGAAACAGCGTGTTAATCGACTTAAACAAACGTAAGTTTCCCTTTGTAGCTGCTGGCCCTGCATTTGCGACGACCAGCTTGCGGATAAGGAAATCGCGGATGAGAATTTTGGATGGGAAATGCAAGTAAAGTATAAATGAGAAATGAGTAAGCGCCAGTGCGTACGCCACTTAATGCGCGCTGTTGAAGAAAGAAGGTGGAAGATGAAAAGAGAAGAAGTTGAAATTGAACCTGCTGATACGTTTGTAGAATGTACGAAGTGTAATATTTGAAATTGAAATTCATATCGAGGTGAATTAAAATAAAGAATTGTTTCTAAATGATTTACCTGATTCTTAGTATAAAATAGATGTATTTTCCTTATATGTGTTTTAAATAAAAATAGCAAAGGTGTCGTTGAATCTTTCTTTTCAATCAAATTTTCAATAAAATGTTGCACAAGTCTGAGTTCAGGCGACGAGTTAACCCTCTGCTTGCGATCCTAATTTTCACTGTACGCTGTATCGTTTATGTTCATACGATGCTTTTTAAGCTTCCGTGTTTCAAAAGATCCTCAAAATTCTCGAATATTCTTCCAAATTCTTACAACATCCAATACTTTTTATCGTTGCACGTCACCTTGCTATCTTTAACCAGTTAGTTGTCGCGAGCTCTTTGAAAACTTCGAAAAGTGTATATCTAACATCGCAGAAAGTAAGCGATAGCGAGTATACTCGTCGAAGAGTGCAATTACTAAATTGCAATATTTTAAACAACAAATTGTAACTACCCTTTATACGTAACGAGTATGCTCGTCATAAGACAAAATATTGTTATTTCTTCATGACGAGTATACTCGTCAAAGACTGCAATTACTAAATTGCAATTTTTTAAACAACAAATTGTAACTACCCTTTACACGTAACGAGTATGCTCGTCATAAGACAAAATATTGTTATTTCTTCATGACGAATATACTCGTCAAAGACTGCAATTACTAAATTGCAATTTTTTAAACAACAAATTGTAAGTACCCTTTACACGTAACGAGTATGCTCGCCATAAGACAAAATATTGCTACTTCTTCGTGACGAATATACTCGTCAAAGACTGCAATTACTAAATTGCAATATTTTAAACAACAAATTGTAACTACTCTTTACACGTAACGAGTATGCTCGTCATAAGACAAAATATTGTTATTTCTTCATGACGAATATACTCGTCAAAGACTGCAATTACTAAATTGCAATTTTTTAAACAACAAATTGTAACTATCCTTTATACGTAACGAGTATGCTCGTCACAAGACAAAACATTGCTATTTCTTCGTGACGAGTATACTCGTCGAAGAACAACTAACTGGCTAAACAAAAACGCGGAAGAAATGAAAAATTATCGGTCGAAAATTACGCGGATGGAGGGTTAATTAACAGGCGTCTGTTCTTCCAACAATACAAGTTCGATCGCGAAGATCGATCGTTCTCTTTGCACGACTATCAAAGCCGCGCTTCTCTTTCAAGAGAAAAACTGTCGATGGAATTAAACGAGCGAGCCGGAAGTTGTATGAGAGGCGATGGAAAAACAGCAGAAGCTCGTCGATTACAGTCGACGTAATTACGAAGGTGACGGCCAGAGGAGAGCTTGTCTGTCACTTGACACGGAAGAACGGCGCATGATTGGGTTTTTACGTGCGCCAGCGTCACACGTGCCACGATTAATCCGGAGTTTGTGCATCGATTCGTGAGCAGCGAGCACCGATCCAGGCCAGGATGGATCTAACTGGGCGAACCTTTTGTGGGGACGCGTCACCGTTGACATTTCATTTCCTCTGTGGTTCCTGAGCCACGGCACGCGAGTTTCCCAACATGGGTCGAACCACTTTTCCCACCAGATATTTCAACTGGCCTTCGCAACGCTTTCGTTCGCGTGCAAGTAACATCTTCGACGTTTTCAAACTTTGTTAAAGTTGAATTTTGCGCGGAATAATCAGACACCTTGTATGTTGCTGCACCTTGTTCTTTCATTTTAACCAGTCAGCTGTTGCGTCCTCTGGAAACTTTGGGAAGTGTGTACCTAAAACGTGTGGCAAAAGGTAAGCGACGACGAATATACTCGTCAAGCACAGGGTATGTGTGGAGATTATAACGTAGAATTAAAGTAATCAAGTAACGTGTAACCAAACGACTGTCTTATATCCTTTACCCATGACGAGTATGCTCGTCATGACACAAGATATTTGTATTTCTCCATGACGAGTATACTCGTCATGACACAAGATACTTGTATTTCTCCATGACGAGTATGCTCGTCAAAAACAGCTAGCTGGTTGTAATGTAACAGTAGCGTAACGAGGAAATATCATTCAGGTGCAGCAACGTATTAGAAACAAGAAATTTATTTGAATCAGCGAGGAGGTGGGTCCGCTTATTTGCTAAATCCCCAGAAAGCAAAAAGTAGGAAAAATCAATGTATCGATCAAAGTTCAACGATAAAATTAAACAAACTTCAAAAAGTAAAGTTATAGACGCTTTGGCTTCCGAGTGACTTATACAGAAATAAATTGTAGAGGATTCGTCTTATCAGATATCACGAAATACAGATTGCTGTTTGTGAGCAATTTATTTAAGATAAATATATTGTCTATAAAATTGATTTGGCACAAAGCACAAGTCCAGGTATAATAACTTTCGCGAAATAAATACGCGCGGTCTCAAGAAACTCCGTATATACGTCTGATGCGTCTGTATGCTTATACTGCGATCGCTGAACTTCCTCGCTCGTCATTTCGTTTGTTTATTTATACTGGTCGGGGGACAGTCGGAAAGTTTGAACTCGACTGCGTTTGACGGTGGAAAGTAGCGGCGACATTGTTTTGCTCGGAGTTCATTACTCCTTGCAATACCTGTGACCTAACGGTCATGATACTGCGAAACAAAACAACAACAGGAAACTAGAAAATAAAATAAACAGGAAAATAATTTCCAGGAATAAAATCATATCTACATATACGCGTTACCGAATTATAATAATCGCGACTGAGAATACCAACATTAATCGAACTTTTCTTTCGACCAGTAGCAGTTACATCTAGAAAACTATGAGTAGAAAACTATGTCTGACGAGCTGTCGATTTCATAATTGAACTTGGCAAACTCGGTGGCGAACTGCTTGGTATGACTCAAATATCCTTCTGGATTACCATTTCTTCTGGGATCTGGTAAACGAAGAGTGTGTTTTCTACCAGTTATCTACCTTCTCTTTCTCGTGACATTTCGTCCACGTGAAAAAACAAACAGCTCTCTGTCGTTTCCTATTTTTAATGAAAAACCAATTTAAAAATACCGATGGTAATATTTACAAACAATGACCATAGAAGATCATGCTGAAAAATGTCTCGATCACATAGCACAAATATCCTTCTGGATTACCATTTCTTCTGGGATCTGGTAAACGAAGAGTGTGTTTCCTACCAGTTATCTACCTTCTCTTTCTCGTGACATTTTCCACGTGAAAAAATATACTGCTCTCTGTCGTTTTCTATTTTTAATGAAAAACCAATTTAAAAATACTGTAAAATGGCTGTAAAATATTGTGCCGAAAAATGTCTCCATCACACAGATACACGGAATTCTTATAAAAGAATTTCCCAGTCGCTTTTAATTTTGTTAATTTTTAATTTTTACAAATCTTTTTAGTTTTAATTTTTCAAAGAAGAAAAAAGATAAGAAAAAGAAAATTGAAAAATGTTTACCTGGAAATAGATATTCGTTTCCACGTACGCTTTCAGCACGGGCAAGCCGACGAACGTGTGCTTTGATGTGAATGTCACCGGATAATGGACTGGATGGTTCCTTTTGCTGAATTTCCCCGTGACCCTGATGATCGGTGTTACACCTTGATGAGAAGCCTGATGATTGCCGGAACTGCGCGCTATCTCCAGGTACGGGTAGCCGTTGAACCAGATTTGTTGGAGAAAACCAACGAAATGAGGGATTTCCTCACCGGCGTGCAAGTAGCCACCGACGTGCAGCGTTCGGAATTCCAAAATGCTTTGCTTGCCAAGTTGCGTTTCGGCTGTCAAACAGAGCGGACAATTTTTCAAAATTTCCGAGGAATTACAAAATCTAAAAAATTACTCTTCTCGAACAGTGACACGATCTTAATTTTAAAATATGCTGTTCGATCGTCTGAACGTTTCTTCTTATCCAAATGACTTTTAAATACAAAAATGACGCCTCGATAAATTTCTACACGTTCGACGTTCTCTTCGGAGGGACAAGCACCTCGATTTATCGTTTGCACTTTCTTCGGCGAAGAATAAAACGTGTCAGAGTTTCTAAACACGGACCACGTTAAATAAGAAAATGGACTGAGATTAAGGGAAAATCATTAATAAGAATCTGGCCTTGCAACGAAGGAAAAAGGAAGAGCAGAATCGCGAGAGTCGAAGGGAACTCGAGCTGCGAGTTACACGGGAACTATTTTAATTATTAGCCGGTCCTGGGATTGTCCTTATCCAGGGACAATGAAAACTCGATATCGGCGCATTGTTCTTTGCGACCATCTTACCGGAGTCGAAGCCATTAAGCTTAATTGTCCCCGGACACAATGCACTGAACTTTGTAAATTAGTAGTGCGATGTAAGTATCGACAGCCGTTGCTAATAAATCTACCAAAGTTGCCTTGAAACGTAGCTCGCAGCGAAGCTAGAAGCGAAAGGGGTAAGTTTCACCCTATTAGACAATTTTACGTAGATGTTCGTATTAGGCTTGGCGAATAGTTGTTGGTAATGAGGATAATAATTAAAAGTTTGACACGACGAATTATTTCAACTATTTTATTGCTGTGTTTATTTTAGATATAATACAGTTAATAATCAGAGTGGGTAAAATTGTATTTTCTGTTGAGATCAAATAAACAATGCTCGAATAATTTTTTGTATTTTGCTTTTTAGACAAAATGCTAAATAATTGGAAAGTTGAATTCGTATTAAAATTCTAGCTTTCGTACGTGTCTTTCAGTTTTATTCAATTTAGCACGGTTGTTTTAATTCCAGCTTTGATTTCAACGTTGGAAAAATCAGTATTTCTGGCGCAGCTGACAATATTGTTATAATGGAATCAAATATTGTTTCAGGAACATTTAATGCAAATACGAAATACGAAAAAAAGGAATTGTTTCATTTAATAACTGAACTATCATGGAGAAGTTTATGTTTCTAATACAAACGTATGAAAAATACAATGTTTAAAAATCAACAATATTTATCACTTTATTAACTAACACAGAAAGTTATTTGAAAATAATTTATCTTAGCGCAAAATGATATCTTCCCTGTGTTATTTCTGGTTTAGAACTAGCAAAGTACCTGAAACGCTAATAGAAACCCAGAGAAAATAAAATGCCAAAGCAGGAAATTATTTGAAAACGATTCATCTTAGCGCAAAATTATGTTTATCCTCCCTGTGTTATTTCTGGTTTAGGTACAGCAAAGTACCTGAAACGCTAATAGGAACCCAGAGAAAATAAAATACCAAAACAGGAAATTATTTGGAAGCGATTCATCTTAGCGCAAAATTATATCTTCCCTGTGTTATTTCTGGTTTAGAACTAGCAAGGTACCTGAAACGCTAATAGCAACCCGGAGACAACAAAATAGTAAAACATGAAATTACTTGAAAACGATTCATCTTAACGCAAAATTATATCTTCCATGTGTTATTTCTGGTTTAGAAACAACAAAGTACCTGAAACGCTAATAGAATCCCGGAGACAATAAAATACCAAAGCAGGAAATTATTTGAAAACGATTCATCTTAGCGCAAAATTATATCTTCCCTGTGCTATTTCTGATTTAGAACTAACAAAGTACCTGAAACGCTAATAGAAACCCGGAGAAAATAAAATATCAAAGCAGGAAATTATTTGAAAACGATTCATCTTAGCGCAAAATGATATCTTCCCTGTGCTATTTCTGATTTAGAACTAACAAAGTACCTGAAACGCTAATAGAAACCCGGAGAAAATAAAATACCAAAACAGGAAATTATTTGGAAGCAATTCATCTTAGCGCAAAATTATATCTTCCCTGTGCTATTTCTGGTTTAGAACTAGCAAGGTACCTGAAACGCTAATAGGAACCCGGAGACAACAAAATAGTAAAACATGAAATTATTTGAAAACGATTCATCTTAACGCAAAATTATATCTTCCATGTGTTATTTCTGGTTTAGAAACAACAAAGTACCTGAAACGCTAATAGAATCCCGGAGAAAATAAAATACCAAAGCAGGAAATTATTTGAAAACGATTCATCTTAGCGCAAAATGATATCTTCCCTGTGCTATTTCTGATTTAGAACTAACAAAGTACCTGAAACGCTAATAGAAACCCGGAGAAAATAAAATACCAAAACAGGAAATTATTTGGAAGCAATTCATCTTAGCGCAAAATTATATCTTCCCTGTGCTATTTCTGGTTTAGAACTAGCAAGGTACCTGAAACGCTAATAGGAACCCGGAGACAACAAAATAGTAAAACATGAAATTATTTGAAAACGATTCATCTTAACGCAAAATTATATCTTCCATGTGTTATTTCTGGTTTAGAAACAACAAAGTACCTGAAACGCTAATAGAATCCCGGAGAAAATAAAATACCAAAGCAGGAAATTATTTGAAAACGATTCATCTTAGCGCAAAATGATATCTTCCCTGTGCTATTTCTGATTTAGAACTAACGAAGTACCTGAAACGCTAATAGAAACCCGGAGAAAATAAAATACCAAAGCAGGAAATTATTTGAAAACGATTTAGCTTAACACAACACTATTATATTTCTCTGGGTTATTTGTAATTCAAACATATTAAAATACCAAAGCAGAAAACTATTTGGAAACGTGCTATCTCGACAGAAAATTACGTCCTCCTTCGGCCGTGTTATCTGCAACGCAGAAATAATAAAACACTCGATACGATTCGTTATTTTAAATTGTCGCTTCTTGCCTACTTGGAATGCCATTCGCCTGGAATAATCGCGGCTCTGTGCATGTACAAATATACTCTGACCTCGCAAACACGAAACCCATCTGGATCTTCGCAATTGCAGGCCGACTAAAGGCTGTCGCGACGAGCGAATAATCAGAACCGCAAAATGAGACACGTTGAAACGCCTTCGTCGTTAAGCCGTCCCCTTAATCGCTCGATCCACAGAATCGAAGTATGTATATACGTTGACGAGCGGCAAACAGGACATAGCTCATGTTCGAAATTACAATGCCAGGCAGCTGGCTGTGATCTGTTAAGGGCCGCCCTGACTAACGACCGACGGGGGCCGATCGTGACCCGATCGACCGGTTTAATCGAATCGTAAATTGACATCAAACAACGATCCGTGGAAATTCGTGGAAACCAACGCCGCCGTGTTAGCCTAATCCGCTTACGGATGAAAGAGTTTCTCGCAAGACACGCTTTAATCACAGCAGCGGTAGTTTTGCGGCAATCGACGTTCGCTGAAATTTCGCGAAACTTGCACGCGCCGCTGGCGAGTTTCGCCGAGCAACGGCCGATTCCACCGAGTTGTACGTGTAACCGGCGCTTCAGGCCGAGAATTTGATTATAACTCGCAGAATGCTTATCGCTTGATCGAATCGCAAGCGAAACAACTTGGAAATTAGCGGAATATTGAATTGGCCGGCGCTGCCGATTCGAATTCGCTCACCAAGATAGCCACGTTGCCGTAATTATGTAAATGAAAAAGTGGAGAGTGGCTGACCAAAGTATCTCGATACTTTGAACGTATCGGTGGTAGAGATGGCGTGCAAGATCACCGACAGTGATTTATCACAATGGTCGCAGAATCACGATCACGGTCGTGATCCAACTTCCTTCAGCGGCGTGATTTTCTTATCTGCAGCGAGATCTTGTTCTTATCTGCGAGCGGAATTTTTCACGTTCGATCATTTCTTATGAAATACTTCGATATAGCTCGCGTGAAAGTATCATTTCTAATTTTCTTAATTACGTTTAATGTTTTAAGATTAAATATGCTGCTAATGTTTTTACTCGCAACGGAACGGTTGACGAAGTTTTAAAGAATTCCAATATAATGTTTCCAGACGATAATTAAGCCAACATTTTTCTTTAGAGTAGCTTGTCATAAAAGTAATTGCAAGAATATTAACGTTGGAAAAGAGAATTTCCTTTTTCTCTTTAGAAGTCTTTTAATATTCATAGGAGAAACTTTCGTTCGCCTTACGATATTTATTTTTAAATAGATAACATTTTTACGTGTTTACAGAAGATTTAAAGATGCAAAGTCTTTCTTAAAGAACGACTTCAGTTGGTCGTTCCTTTTCGTCTTTTGTCGTCCACATATTCCAACCATCTAAGAAACTATCAAACTTTTGCACTCAAAGTAAATTTAACGCACACCGTTCAAAACTAAAATTATCCGCCGAGATAAATCAGAATTTGTATCCCGGTTAATGAAGTAATCTGCGGCGTTCAAAGACTTACTAACGTCGACTGAAAGTTTCAGAAGGTATATATCGTTCCCAGCATCTCAAACACGCAGATCTAACTGTCAACATTATTAATTAAACGCGTTCCGCCAGTATCCTGTTAATCCTTTTCCTATTTTGGCTCCTTAATTAGATTACGTTTTATAAAAATGAAAGCAACAAGCATATCACGATATTGGCTTCCAATTTTCTTCCAAATTATCTGCTTCTCGTTAATTAAGGTGTACAATCATAATCCTCTATAGACATACGTTCTATTAAAATTCACATAATTCGAATCACGTTGGAAATAAAAAGATCGACCATCGGATTTTTACATTTTACACTCCAATTTCCCGACTTGACAATTTCCCCAGACGTAAATGGTCCAAGAGAACGAACAATCGATGAACTAGCTTTTCGCAAAACGAAAGAAAGTCCAAGCTTCTCGGATGACTGTGTGCGACGTTCAAGTGTCCAACCGAGAATTCGCAGGCGATAGGACGACAACGCGTGTTGAGCAAGTTCCGCGTCGTTGGGTTTTCGAACGCTTGCTAGTTGGCAACTAAGTGATTGCGGATTTTGTCAACACCGTCTAATGACAGAATCCGCAATCACTTAGTTGCCAAGCCAATATCTCTAAAAGCTCGATGGCCTTAGCATCGTATCGTTGTTCTGCGACAAGTGGAACCATGAATCTGTACAAACAGCCATAATTTTCGACACTCGTACGACAGGAGGAAAAATTGCGAAAGGAAGAAAAGCACTTGGACCGTGTTAATTGTTTTATCGCGTGCTGCTTCGACGCACGTGAATTTCCATGGCAAAGCGAAACTATGAGCGGAGGATCTTTGTCAGTTATAGTTTCTCGTAGCCAACAACCCAAGGATGTCATGCACTCAGCGGCGTAGTAATTATCGTGCGATCGATGCGAGCGACGAGCGACTAAGTGAAGATCGTGTGCAGCTTATGGCGATGCTGGTCGGTCAAGCAATTTAGGGTATTGCCACGTAACTCGATATTGCTGGCACTCGCCATCCATTTAATAGGCTGATCTGGGGAGCGGGCCGGCAGGTTTGGGTGTTTCGCTTTATTGAAGAGCCATGATGCTTTGCAACAAACGTGCTCCTACTTGACAATAGCCAAAGGCTCTGTTTTAGACGCTACTTTATGGCGTGTACCCTTCACAGCGCGCTTCATACCTCCACTTGTTCCAGTTTCCAACTTGCACACAGCCATGTTGAACGCTCGCCATTCCGATTCTCCTAATTGAAATTAACTCGGAGGCAGCTAGTTTTAGGTCGCCTTTGCGGGATGCTACAGAATCGAGTGGTGAAATGTTCGATGGTTGCTGCGAGATTCTCTCGCAACGAGATTCTTAACGTGTCGAATATCTACATATACATGGAATCGACGAGATATTTAGCGAAAATTAGTGCAAAACCGTATAGGCAAGATTGTTATGACTATAAATAATATAACGTTTCTGAAAAGTGTATTACAACGTTTCGTAGTCAATGTAGGAGTAACTTGCACGAATAAGAGCACGTTACTATTCCATTTCTCTGACTTTTCTAAACAGTTCGATCGATCTTCTAGAAAATTTCATCGACTAAAGACAAAATATTCCACGGTTTTCCACGAGTACGAATAATTGTGATTGATCGATCGATCGTCATATTTCATAGGAGACCATCGAGTGTAATAATACTTTTACGAATGCCGGAACACTTACACGCATTTACTACAACTCATCTACCATTCAACTTCGTCTCGTCATTTCCACGAAAAGAAACATATTCAAAGATCGTCCTCGCGAAGCCCAGAAAGAATGAACGCTTGGAGAAACGATTAATATTCGCCTAACGAGTCAGTCGTACGCTTCTATGTTACCATGAAGTTCACACAGTGCGGATGATCGTTCTCGATGGATAGAGAGTGGAACGTGCTAAACACAATTGAACGTAGTATACATAGTATATATGTACGTGTATATACGTACAGGCGCACAAATACATGTAGAAAGAGAGAAAGAGAGAGAGAGAGAGAGAGAGACATATACTGGGTGTCGGTTATCGGTTATAGACAGCGATACACTGGCGTCCTAGATACGCTGCAAAGCGCATATATTACGGCCAGCTTTACAAGAGATTGGACGCGGCGGCATTGAAACTTTATGCACGGTTCGGACAGGCCGATTGGATTTTCCGGCCTATCCTGACTACCCTGGCCGATAAATATAGGGACACAAGCAGCACCGTGTTTCCAATCGATTCGAATATTATTCGACACTGTTCCGGACTCTTTGGATATATATTTGCTTCTTTATTTATTTATTGTACACCGATTGGGTTGGCTTATGTATATTGTAGCGTGAAAAGATTTTCATTTGTCAGAGAGGAACTTCTTTTTATTCAGTTAGCTGCTTGGGATGAGTAGATTTGTGGGGAAGAAACAGCAATATTTTGTGCTATGACGAGTGTATTAATTTTTGTCAGACATTTTAGGTGCACACTTTTCAAGGTTTTCAAAGAGGACTAATTGTCATAGATTAATTGAGAGACTTCTTTTTATTCAGTTAGCTGTTTGCCATGAGTAGATTTGTGGGGAAGAAACAGCAATATTTTGTGCTATGATGAATGTACTAATTTTTATCAGACATTTTAGGTGCACACTTTTCAAGGTTTTCAAAGAGGACTAATTGTCATAGATTAATTGAGAGACTTCTTTTTATTCAGTCAGCTGCTTGGGACGAGTAGACTTGTGAAGAGACAGCAATATTTTGTGCTATGACGAGTGTACTAATTTTTGTCAGACATTTTAGGTGCACACTTTTCAATGTTTTCAAAGAGGACTAATTGTCATAGATTAATTGATAGACTTCTTTTTATTCAGTCAGCTGCTTGGGATGAGTAGACTTGTAAAGAGGCAGCAATATTTTGTGCTATGACGAGTGTACTAATTTTTATCAGACATTTTAAGTGCACACTTTTCAAAGTTTTCAAAGAGGCCTAATTGTAGTGGATTACTTGAGAGACTTCTTTCTATTCAGTTAGCTGTTTGCCATGAGTAGATTTGTGGGGAGGAAACAGCAATATTTTGTGCTATGACGAGTGTACTAATTTTTGTCAGACATTTTAGGTGCACACTTTTCAAGGTTTTCAAAGAGGACTAATTGTCATGGATTAATTGAGAGACTTCTTTCTATTCAGTTAGCTGTTTGCCATGAGTAGATTTGTGGGGAGGAAACAGCAATATTTTGTGCTATGACGAGTGTACTAATTTTTGTCAGACATTTTAGGTGCACACTTTTCAAAGTTTTCAAAGAGGCCTAATTGTAGTGGATTACTTCAGAAACTTCATTCAGTCAGCTGCTTGGGATGAGTAGATTTGTGGCGAAGAGATAGCAATATTTTGTGCTGTGACGAGTATACTAATTTTTGTCAGACATTTTAGGTGCACACTTTTCAATGTTTTCAAAGAGGACTAATTGTAGTGGATTACTTGAGAGACTTCTTTCTATTCAGTTAGCTGTTTGCCATGAGTAGATTTGTGGGGAGGAAACAGCAATATTTTGTGCTATGACGAGTGTACTAATTTTTGTCAGACATTTTAGGTGCACACTTTTCAAAGTTTTCAAAGAGGCCTAATTGTAGTGGATTACTTCAGAAACTTCTTTTTATTCAGTCAGCTGCTTGGGATGAGTAGATTTGTGGCGAAGAGATAGCAATATTTTGTGCTGTGACGAGTATACTAATTTTTGTCAGACATTTTAGGTGCACACTTTTCAATGTTTTCAAAGAGGACTAATTGTAGTGGATTACTTGAGAGACTTCTTTCTATTCAGTTAGCTGTTTGCCATGAGTAGATTTGTGGGGAGGAAACAGCAATATTTTGTGCTATGACGAGTGTACTAATTTTTGTCAGACATTTTAGGTGCACACTTTTCAATGTTTTCAAAGAGGACTAATTGTCATAGATTAATTGATAGATTTCTTTTTATTCAGTCAGCTGCTTGGGATGAGTAGACTTGTGAAGAGACAGCAATATTTTGTGCTGTGACGAGTGTACTAATTTTTGACACATATTTTAGGCGCACATTTTTCAAGGTTTTCAAAGAGACCTAAATGTTTTTTATTTTTGTTGTCAGATTACTTTTTAAGTCGAGAAATATTTAACGACTTGATAGTCGAGAGAACCTTGGATGAAAGAAAATTCTCTGTATACCTGAATGTGTTTTATTTTTTTATTTTTATTTATATTTGCTTTATCGTAAGGCAAAGAGAATTTCGAGAAATCTGTTCATCTTCCCTGGCATCTTTGCTTGCCGCTCGATGTATTTCATTTTTATTCTGTTCAATGGAATTTCATTGTTATCCACACTACATGGCAACTTTTAGTTTCGATAGATCGAAGCTGCATGAAAATTTAATTGATGAACTTTTTTTACTTCGATGGAAAATTAGAAATTACGTGTGCGTTCCACGGGCGGAAACAAGCGAAGTTATAACAGGTGGTCAATTTAAACTTTCAACTCATTAAAATCGTGTGCGACTTTAAAGCACGCCACAAATTTTCCACACACGCGCTAGTGAGAATTTGTTGCTCGAATCTCTTCCGATAGATGTTACGTATTTCATACGACATTATTCTGTCAAATTGCTAAATTGACTCGACATAGCCAGCTTTTCAACGTTTTAACTAGAAATTTTTCATCTCGTTTCGAAGGATATCGCACGATGATTTATTAAACAACAATATTACCGGGTCAATCAATTATAAGTTGTAGACTTCTGATTTTTCTTAGGCGAACCATTGTTATATTTATGCAACTTTATAATTTTACGTCGTACAGGATAATTGGTTTATAAATTTTATCAAATAAAATACGTCAGGCTATTAAAATTTTCAATGCAACTTTAACGGATCATGGTGTATAAACATTAAAAAACGTATGGAATATGTATATATACACAGAGTATTGGATTCGAGCGATTTAAAAACATTTCAATCAAGTTATACACCGATAATCTGACATCGAGATCGTTAAATAAAATCAATCTATTTTCCAATAATATCGAGACAAAAAAAAAACGATATTTTCAATCGTCGAAATAAAACAATTTTTCTTGCTTGCAAACGTTTACAGCGACGATAATTGTAAAACGCGATACGAAATTGCCACGCGACGTATCAAAATTCACCGCAATTTCCGATCACACGTTTTCGTTCGATTTTCCTCAATAATCGAGACGAACAGGAAACTAGCATTTCAGCTTTTCGTCGCAATATAAATAACAATAATTTCCACGTGGAATTGCTGCGGAAACCTTTCACGTTAATTTTATATTCGAAACCAGTCTTCGTTGATACAATTTTGAACGTTTGTATACGACTCTGCCAGAGGAATCAGGCGAATGAGAGACTCGATGAAAATGTAAATGCTCGGAGCATGGCGAATGTTAAAAAAGACACATTTCCAATGGTCTAAAGTAAAACAAAACTAAATACGATTCTCTCTTTTCAGTTTCCATTATTTGATTTGATTATTTGCACGTCCGGATATAACATTTCATCGCACGACTATAATCGAAACACTCTGCTTCCTTCGAATCGCGAAAATCGTTTCACTTATTTACGTGTCTCCAGTGAATTACGAATCGTTTTATTCGATCTGAGTCGCGTTATCGATCGCAGTTGAAATGGCAAACTCCGGAACAAGAATTTATCAAACTTGGAGCGTGACAACTGTGTCCAAAGAGATATCATTTATTAAAAAAAAAAAAAAAAAAAAAAAGAGACACTATCGAGCAATTCCAGGGCAACTTCCTCTTCGTGTTGCTTGCTTATCGAGCCTCATAAAACGTGATATAATATTTACCATTCTTACGTCAGTCAAATACAGGTGAATCATTTATGAAGAACGTGACGATTCGTGTTTCATATTTATAGCTCTTGGCTCACTTTCGCACATCGAATCAACGATGTTACGGTCCGTGTACGACCGAGCATTTATTTCTTATCGTTTGTCACTGGGAGAGGCGACAAATCGACGCGGACTTTTAATTTCATTAGACTTTAATTCGTCGTCGTTTTATTACGTTTCACCCGCCTTGCCTTGTACCTACGCACGCTCTTCTCCCAACTGAGTCGGCAGATTATTTTTACGATGGTCGTAAAAATATAATAATACGCGACAAGAAGCCTGTAAAACGAACGAAATAAAAATAGAATCCTGTTAGAATGAGCGAGCCGGACGATTTTCTACGACAACCATGTTAATCTCAACGCCAACGCTTATCCACTTTAGCAACCCGAAGCCGAATAACGCGTTAATCGCAGTCAACGTGTTGATACGACAAAATAATATGCGTTGCACGATACACAGCGCAAAGAGAAGTTTCCGGCAACTTCTCGCGTTACGCAGTGGCGCAATTTTCAGTCCGCGTAGCTCGGCAACTAAGTGACTGCGGATTTTGTCAATACCACCGAACGACAAAACCCGCAGTCACTTAGTTGCCAAGCCAACAGGTTGCCCGACCATAAATGATCGCTCGTGACATGCTGTAAATTGTCGTTTAGCCTCGAATGTAATTTATATCGCGTGAGTTCTAGTTAGTCAACTATACTCAGATAGTTCACCAGGCACACGCTGCGAGGAAAAAGGAAAAGGACGAGGTAAATTGAAGCGGCAGCCGATAAGAATCGAAGGAAACGACAAGGAAAGACAACGACGGTATAAAATACGAGAGAAGGCAGTTGATAAATTTCATCGATCGGATTCGGAACACACCTGGATGGTTCTGGAGGCGCGAGAATGGCAATTCCGCAGGCGTGGAATTCCTGCAGGAGGAAGGACGGCGTGTTTCCTGGCGCGGAGTCCGCTTCCGGCTGACGATTATTTATGAAAAAGGACGCTTGGCAGGCAGAAGGCGAGGCGACGCGAGAGAACGACAAATGGCAGGGGCGAAATAAAAATGGCCTGCGAGTTTCGTAGGACGACGCCAGGAATTCTCCGGAGTCGATCGATCCTCCGCGTCTCTTGCAACGCACGGACGCGTTTCCAGCCGCCGGCCGTTCTCCAGTCGATCGCAAGGAACAGCCATAGAGCCATAAAGAGAGCATTTGCATGGCGGCGATTTGCGATTCGGCTGGAGGTGTTGCGGAAAAGGGCGGCAGACTTGGCCGGGCAGGCCAAGTTTTTAACCAGGCGATTCGATCGCTGCGCAGGATATTTCCAGTGTTTTTACAGCCGACGTCTGTGTGTAATTTCGTTGGCCTATGTAGGACGCAATTGTTTCCAGCTTATCGATCAGCTGGAACGTCAAACTTCTTCTTTCCTATGGTTTCGTGTGCGCGGCGTCTAACGGCGCGCTATAAAAATTTCTAATCATTTCGTGTTCCACGAAACTCGAGAATCCAGTCCGAAGCACTCTCGAAGGATAATTCATCGGCTAATGATAATATTGGTAAATGGACGCGATTTTTATGCAAATTTACGTTGTCGAGGATGTAATTGGAAACGTGAAGCTTGGTAGAAAATTGTTTTATTATTATTGGCAGCGTTGTACTTTGGATATTTCGTATATTTGCCCATATCAAGCTCATTCTCTGTAATTTTCTACTTGGAAATTTTCTATAAATTCGTAAAATGTAGCTACGAGTTGTAAAGAAAAAGAGAAGCTCGTACACAGTGTTACGTTAATTATATTAATTGCACCAGTCGTAATGAGCTTGATAGAAGATTGTTTTATCTGGAATTTTATTATTTGTTATTATTGGCAGCGTTGTACTTTGGATATTTCGTATATTTTCTACTTGGAAATTTTCTATAAATTCGTAAAATGTAGCTACGAGTTGTAGAGAAAAAGAAAAGCTCGTACACAGTGTTACGTTAATTATATTAATTGCACCAGTCGTAATGAGCTTGATAGAAGATTGTTTTACCTGGAATTTTATTATTTGTTATTATTGGCAGCGTTGTACTTTGGATATTTCGTATATTTTCTACTTGGAAATTTTCTATAAATTCGTAAAATGTAGCTACGAGTTGTAGAGAAAAAGAAAAGCTCGTACACAGTGTTACGTTAATTATATTAATTGCACCAGTCGTAATGAGCTTGATAGAAGATTGTTTTACCTGGAATTTTATTATTTGTTATTATTGGCAGCGTTGTACTTTGGATATTTCGTATATTTTCTACTTGGAAATTTTCTATAAATTCGTAAAATGTAGCTACGAGTTGTAGAGAAAAAGAGAAGCTCGTACACAGTGTTACGTTAATTATATTAATTGCACCAGTCGTAATGAGCTTGATAGAAAATTGTTTTATCTGGAATTTTATTATTTGTTATTATTGACAGCGTTGTACTTTGGATATTTCGTATATTTTCTACTTGGAAATTTTCTATAAACCCGTAAAATGTAGCTACGAGTTGTAGAGAAAAAGAAAAGCTTGTACATAGTGTTACGCTAATTTATATTAATTGCACCGGTTGTAATGATCTCATAAGTTAGAAATAAGACTTATGTACGTACATTCACAACCATGTACGATGTATAGTTAATGGGAAATAAAATAAATAAACAATATATATAGACTTCTTTTCTTTTTATAATCTCACAATTTTCTGTTAAATATTATAACCTGCAGTTTGTTCGAAATTTCTCAATTTCGTTCATTGTATGCAAATTTGTTGGTAATACAGGTAACTTGAGACTTCTACCTACAATTTTGTAAATGGTATCGACTCGATCTAAATTGTCCGAGTAATTTTGCAATTGTGACACACTTCGTACGCTCCTGCACGTTATGCGTGCGTTTTAATCGCAATTTAACAAAATAAGCGGCTGCATTTGGAAAGAAATAAAACGTCAAACATAAGAGAACAATCGAAAACAATCTTCTTCTTTTTTTAACAAGAAATTCATGGAACATCGCATTATAGAAGAAAATTGACCAATCTTTCGATCAGACGGTGTACACTGCGGCGATCAAAGGATAAAATTTCTTCAGGAGAACAAAAATCAATCGTTGCTCTACCTCTTCCTACCTTCTACCTCTATTTTTCTTTTCTCTTTCTCAACTTGCAAGTGTCCTTCCATATCCTTCGGTTTCTCCTTTGCACCGATTTCTCAGAATTATTCGCGTGGCACTCGAAGCGATCTAAAAATTATTTTAATCGGATCAAGCAAGTGAAAGTCATATTTTTATCACCGACAATAACAGCCAATAGCAACGACAGACACGCAGGAAAATACAAATAAAGAATAGGAACACACCCAAACCGGCTAACTGTTTAAACGATCAACACCTCAAACATGGATAGAAGACTGAAAAGGAAACACAAACCTCAGACCTCACAAAGAACACAACCTAACAAACACGAGGATGGTATCCCGCTTGGTAGATAGCTAAAAAATTCTACCAAATGTCCAAACTGGATAAATTGTGAATGTAAAGAATTAAATAAAAAAAAAAAAAAAAAAATAGCGACGAAATTATTGCCAGCTAAGAGTTTCTTAACTCACAAAGAACACAACCTAACAAACACGAGGATGGTATCCCGCTTGGTAGACAGCTAAAAAATTCTACCAAATGTCCAAACTGGACAAATTGTGAATGTAAAGAATTAAATAAAAAAAAAAAAAAAAAATAGCGACGAAATTATTGCCAGCTAAGAGTTTCTTAACTCACAAAGAACACAACCTAACAAACACGAAGATGGTATCCCGCTAGGGGTAGCCACCCACACGATAATCAAACAGCTAAAAAATTCTATCAAATGTCCAAACTGGACAAATTGTGAATGTAAAGAATTAAATTAAAAAAAAAATAGCAACAAAATTATTGCCAGCTAAGAGTTTCTTAATTCACAAAGAACACAACCTAACAAACACGAGGATGGTATCCCGCTTGGTAGACAGCTAAAAAATTCTACCAAATGTCCAAACTGGACAAATTGTGAATGTAAAGAATTAAATAAAAAAAAAAATAGCAACAAAATTATTGCCAGCTAAGAGTTTCTTAATTCACAAAGAACACAACCTAACAAACACGAAGATGGTATCCCGCTAGGGGTAGCCACCCACACGATAATCAAACAGCTAAAAAATTCTACCAAATGTCCAAACTGGACAAATTGTGAATGTAAAGAATTAAATTAAAAAAAAAATAGCAACAAAATTATTGCCAGCTAAGAGTTTCTTAATTCACAAAGAACACAACCTAACAAACACGAGGATGGTATCCCGCTTGGTAGACAGCTAAAAAATTCTACCAAATGTCCAAACCGGACAAATTGTGAATGTAAAGAATTAAATAAAAAAAAAAAAAAAATAGCGACGAAACTATTGCCAGCTAAGAGTTTCTTAATTCCATTCATAAAACCTTATCTTTTCTTACTTTAAACTCGCGCTACGACTTCCTCGTGCTTCGGTTATCTGAATATAGCGCGTGTCATGCGGGATTGCTCGTATATATTAATCTTATCAAGAGAATTACGACAAACGTTGACAGGTATGTTATCGGCAACCTCGTTTTCAAGATATCAAAGGCGAATTTCGATCGTTCCAATGACGTCAGAATCGCAATGCTCGTATCGAAAGAGGAAACGATGACACAGTGGATACAGGGGCGTAGGAATCCGATCGTAGATAAAAATTAGAAAAAGTACGTATCTTTGTAATTTGTCAACTTTATCGGTGTTTATATCGAAACTGTAAATAAAGATTTTTCAAGAAATCAGCTAACCGAGACGAAACCGGTTCGCTAAGACGAAGATGTACAGGTTTAATAAATAAATGCAATAAATGTAATACCGTAGAAACGACAGGTTAATGATCTCTATAGAATTATTTATCGTAATTTAATCTAATTTGTAATGACGATAAACTGCAGTAACAAAATTAAAAGATAAAACAGTCGTTTTATCTTTGGAATTTAATTCTTGTAACAGCCACGCGTACTCCGCGTGTACTCGTCGAAGCTCGCTTTTCCGCACACTTTCCAGGTGCACGTTTTTCCAAGTTGTGAAACAGGTCGTAGCGGCTAGTTAGGTTAAAAAAGGATCGATAAATAATTTGTTGGTAAGGCAAGTCGTAATAAAAACTTTCCTCTTCCGTTCGATTACATTTCCATGAAACTTGCAGCCACATTTCTGATGGGAGTCGTCGCGTCGGTGCATCGACAAGCAGCTGAAACCCCGTGGCGAGATGCCCTGGAAAATCTTCAATTAGCATTCATAAGAGCGACCCGATTCCAAGGATCGCCGGCTGAATGCAAACGGCCTTGCATTTGGAATTTGCGATTTCATCCGGAGCCACCGCTTTGGGAAATTTGTAATTTAGCTGGCCGTGTGTTCCATCGTCGTGCACCTACCACTGGTCCGAGCGGGCAAATTCCGCCGGCTGAGCTACGACCTGAACGCCATGCTTTTTCCAAAGTTTCCAGTTCCAGTTGCAGCTGGAGTTGGCGAGAAAGACGCATCAGCAGCCGTTCTTACAGCCCCTACGGGAGATCCGATTTTGTCTCTTCGTTCCTCGTAGTTGATTTACACGCTCGTTGTGCTGCCAGGTGAGCAGCACACGGTAGCCAGTTTTATTGAAAGCGACAGCGAAAAAGATACGAGTTGGCAAGGTTCAGCAAGGTTTCTTTGCTTTTTGCAAGTTTATACAGAAGATTATGCTAATGATCAACTAATGTCTGGGTTAGCAATCTCGCTATGCTGTCTTTTCAGAAATTTGAAAAATACATCTGAGGGAGTTTCAAGTGTAGCGAGAAAACAAGTAGCTTTTGTGAATCTTTGTTGTATGGGATGTTCAAGGAATGTCAGTGAACAGTCTTGAAATGGGAACGTAATTCTTCTAATCCTCAGTTCTTCTTATCGTTTGGTCTCCACAACGTGATTGTCATCTTTGACAATGTTGAAAAACACATCTGAGGGAGTTTCAAGTGTAGCGAGAAAATGAACGTCTGCCTTTTGTGAATGTTTGTTGTATGGGATGTTCAAGGAATGCCAGTGAACAGTCTTGAAATGGGAACGTAATTCTTCTAATCCTCGGTTCTTCTTATCGTTTGGTCTCCACAACGTGATTGTCATCTTTGACAATGTTGAAAAACACATCTGAGGGAATTTCCGACATAGCGGGAAAACAAGCAGCAGACTTTTATGAATTTTTGTTGTATGGGATGTTCAAGGAATGTCAGTGAACAGTCTTGAAATGGGAACGTAATTCTTCTAATCCTCAGTTCTTCTCATCGTTTGATCTCGACAACGCGATGATCATCTTTGACAATGTTGAAAAACACATCTGAGGGAATTTCCAACATAGCGGGAAAACAAGCAGCAGACTTTTATGAACTTTTGTTGTATGGGATGTTCAAGGAATGTCAGTGAACAGTCTTGAAATGGGAACGTAATTCTTCTAATCCTCAGTTCTTCCTATCGTTTGATCTCGACAACGCGATGATCATCTTTGACAATGTTGAAAAACACATCTGAGGGAATTTCCGACATAGCGGGAAAACAAGCAGCAGACTTTTATGAATTTTTGTTGTATGGGATGTTCAAGGAATGTCAGTGAACAGTTTTGAAATGGGAACGTAATTCTTCTAATCCTCAGTTCTTCTTATCGTTTGGTCTCCACAACGTGATTGTCATCTTTGACAATGTTGAAAAACACATCTGAGGGAGTTTCAAGTGTAGCGAGAAAATGAACGTCTGCCTTTTGTGAATGTTTGTTGTATGGGATGTTCAAGGAATGCCAGTGAACAGTCTTGAAATGGGAACGTAATTCTTCTAATCCTCAGTTCTTCCTATCGTTTGATCTCGACAACGCGATGATCATCTTTGACAATGTTGAAAAACACATCTGAGGGAATTTCCAACATAGCGGGAAAACAAGCAGCAGACTTTTATGAATTTTTGTTGTATGGGATGTTCAAGGAATGTCAGTGAACAGTCTTGAAATGAGAACGTAATTCTTCTAATCCTCAGTTCTTCTTATCGTTTGGTCTTCACAACGTGATTGTCATCTTTGACAATGTTGAAAAATACATCTGAGGGAATTTCCGACATAGCGGGAAAACAAGCAGCAGACTTTTATGAATTTTTGTTGTATGGGATGTTCAAGGAATGTCAGTGAACAGTCTTGAAATGGGAACGTAATTCTTCTAATCCTCAGTTCTTCCTATCTTTTGGTTTCCACAACGTGATTGTTATCTTTGACAATGTTGAAAAACACATCTGAGGGAATTTCCAACATAGCGGGAAAACAAGCAGCAGACTTTTATGAACTTTTGTTGTATGGGATGTTCAAGGAATGTCAGTGAACAGTCTTGAAATGGGAACGTAATTCTTCTAATCCTCAGTTCTTCCTATCGTTTGATCTTGACAACGCAATGGTCATTTTTGACAATGTTGAAAAATACATCTGAGGGAGTTTCAAGTGTAGCGAGAAGATGAACATCTGCCTTTTGTGAACTTTTGTTGTATGAGATGTTCAAGGAATGTCAGTGAACAGTCTTGAAATGGGAACGTAATTCTTCTAATCCTCAGTTCTTCTTATCGTTTGGTCTCCACAACGTGATTGTCATCTTTGACAATGTTGAAAAACACATCTGAGGGAATTTCCAACATAGCGGGAAAACAAGCAACAGACTTTTATGGACTTTTGTTGTATGGGATGTTCAAGGAATGTCAGTGAACAGTCTTGAAATGGGAACGTAATTCTTCTAATCCTCAGTTCTTCTTATCTTTTGGTCTCCACAACGTGATTGTCATCTTTGACAATGTTGAAAAACACAACTGAGGGAATTTCCAACATAGCGGGAAAACAAGCAGCAGACTTTTATGAATTTTTGTTGTATGGGATGTTCAAGGAATGTCAGTGAACAGTCTTGAAATAGGAACGTAATTCTTCTAATCTTCAGTTCTTCCTATCGTTTGATTTCCACAACGTGATGGTCATCTTTGACAATGTAACTGTCGTTGGCAGACAGTTATAGTCACAGTATAGTCACAGTATAGTCATCAGAACGCAAACGCTGAGAGTTTCTCCTACAGTTAAATGGTTGACTTTTCTATCTTTGGTTTTGCAACGCGAATTGGAATATTTTAAAACGTCGATTCGATTTACGGCAATTAATTAATTTTTTGAAAAGAAAAGCAGGTTCCTATCTGGATCGATTGCAATCTACAAGCTGGAGAATTATGCGCAGAGATATTTCATTGAGAATTAATTCGATTGCGATTGTCTAACGCACGGAGAATACTAAGATAACGAAAAGTGCTGGTTCAGTTACCTTCTCGCTGGCCTGTCGATAATTTACAAGCATCGAGCTTAATACCAGCCGAAGCTGTCAAACCGTAAATTATTATCGAAAATATCGGCCAGCCGCAGGCGTTTTCCTTCTACTTTCTTCGAGAAATTTTCCACGGCAGTTGGCTGTTTCCCGGGCCTTTGAATAATTAACGAAAATCGTCGGTAGCAAGTTTCGCGAGAGGAATCGACGCGTCTGTGCACGCCGAGGAAACTGCAAATTAAAAATTTCTTCCGCGTAACTTCTCGAGCGCTCGATTCCACAGTTATCGAGATAAAACATAAGCGTGGCGAGTTCCTTTCTAAACAGAAGCTTTCCAGTCTAAAAATATTCTCGAAAATCAACCTGTCGATGTTTGTTCAGCCGTCTTCAGGAATTTAACGTAATAAACAAAGTAAGATAAAACGGAAGACGCTGCAGGAGGAACTGGCTCGTACATTGAAGTATATTCGAGTAACGAATAATTAATAGAAAATGAAATAAGATAAGGACAGTGCAAGCCAGGATATACGCGTCTCATTTTTCTCGGTCTTAATAAAATTCCTTCCGCTCTGCTTTCTTTCATTTTCTTATTCCACCCGGCGAGATTTACTTTCCACTTTTTATTCTCCGCCCGGTTTCCTTTAGCACGCCGCCCTCGTCGTATTTCCTGCGCAGCCAACGCATTGTCCTTCCATCACCTCGGGCTTCAACGTGGAATTCCTGCTGGAATTGCTTGCGCTCGCCTCGGCTGTTGCTTCGATATTTATGCTAAATAGGGATTTCCTATCTAAATACGATATTGTAGCACGGGCCAGTGTCGCAGAGGAAACAACGCGCCGTGCAATCGCCATGTTCTTCGGCTGCTGCATTTTCGCATTAAAAGCACAACTAGATCACTGCCACTACTTCTTATCCAATTTTATTAGTCGTCTCGTATGGTTTCCCGATTTTTACCGATGTTATCCACCTGACATTCTGATGATTTCGTTGAAACAAAAATCTAATTATCGAACTGACAAACCAAAGTGTGTAGCGGACTACAATGCTTTTCGTAAAGAATACATAGCCCACGGTGTGCTTCTTCGTAAAAAGTGAGCAGCGCTCAAAGGGTTGAAATACAGTCAACTCAATGGACTTGCAAAAATCAAGTTCATTCTAAACGCTGGAAGTTTCCAATTTTTCGTGCGTGTACTTGAAAAATAGCTCCGATCTCGGCTAATAAATCGAGTTTTCACGGCAATAATATGCTCACAGAATATTTCCAATCGGCCTTTAAGTTTATTAAAAAATACTATTGACATGTTTAATTACGTTTTTCTTTCCAAGTAACAATTATCAAGGGAGTTGCGTTTGCATTTTCATTCTGAAGATTACGCCGAAGCACCGAGTTTGTTCGTTTCAGAAAAATCAATCCAAGTACCTTGAACGTGTTCGTTTGAACGTCAAAGTGAGTTAGTACGAACGCGTCTTTTCTTCTGATCTGACTCGGTGAATATTACCATCTTCTACCGTGTGTGGCATAATTTTCGTTAAGACAGAATTTGAAAGTGGATAAGTTTCTGTATCGTCGTTCGTAGAAAATACTTTGACAAATTGCACAGTGTTTTTATTTTTCTCTTTCTTTTTTTTTTTTTTTTTTTTTGGAAATTTTGCTCGTGACAGCCGGAAGAATATTTGGAGAAATTTTTGGCGACAAACGCGACTCGTTTCAACAAATTCTGTTTCTGACAGAGCAATAACAGTTTTACAAATTTCACCGTGTCACCGGAGAAAACGTACTTCCTACTTCCGCGAAACAGAGTAATATCGCGGGTAATTCTATCACGAAGAAACCCGCGAATATCTTTCAGAAATATTCCGGCCGTTGCAAATTTCTTTCGCCGGACAACATTTTGTACGTTGGATCGCGTCGCACGTTAAAATCCACGTCAAATGTTACGTGAAACGTAAAAGTACTTTACCGCAAACGAAGCTCGGTAACTGCAGCCTCGAGCGAACAGGCGAAATCTTTCAGCTACACAGCTTCCCCACTTATCGAAATTTCCCAGTAAATGAGGTCTAACGAAGGAAAATTCGACGAAGCTTCGTACGAATTACCTTTACCTTTTCACAAAATCTTGCTATTTCAAGCTTCCTCTTGCAACTTATTTCACTCGACGTACGTCAATGCGAAAGTTATGCGTTTCAGCGACGAAGAATTAGCTTGCACGGATATGCACGTGGTCGAGAGACGAAGAAACTGGAATATAATTTGCCTCTTTTCACGATTTTCCAGACAAACGTAATGTAGCATCGTGGACGAGGGGCCTGGGGGGGTGTCGGGCGAATTATAAACATGCTGTTGCGGAACATGTGCGTGATGGGGCTAAGCGAAAAGACAAGAGCTTGCTACGGGACAAAAACGAATCAGAACGAATCAGACGAAGCAGTCAGTGAGAGTTGAGAAGCCAGAGAGTGCGAAGTGACGAGAATTGCAAATTAACTATCTAATTGTTACGTTGGTCGACTCTCTACCTAAACCAGGCCACACACCGCCGGCAAGATGGTAGTCGGGTGTCTTCAGATCCTTACTGCGTACCCTCGATAGTCTCAAGTACCCTCCATAAATCTCAGGAACTTTCTAGTCAAGGTCCTTCAGACCGAACAAATATTCTTTCACTGAATTGTTTTCTAAAGTTTATCGTCCACCGCGGGTTGACGCGGGAAAGTTGCCTTTTCTCACGTACGAGGCCTCTCACTAGCAACTTTATCTCGAGAGCGGTTAGCATCCTCCCTCACCCACCACCATAGCAAATAAGCAATTAACAACGAAGCCTATTTCCCTCGCTCTCCTAGCCAAAATTGTCATCGACAAATCCGATGGTCCCGTGAGCTGGACACACCCATCCTCGGCTTTCCTCCGCCACAGCATCGTCACCGAACTTGGCTGATTTTCCATCTTTCAAACAGTCGACATCCTTTGACCGGGTTTCCACCCTTAGATCAGTCACTTACTTAACTTACACACGCGCACCAGCGTAACTATCTTCTTTACAAAGTTGTTGGAATAAACTGTGATTTAGAACTTGTTATATCAGCGTCATATTTAATTGAACTACCTCTATTATCCTAATCGAAATAGGGGATCGATCATTTCGCGGCGTCGATTATCTAATCGTAAGGGGATTTTACGACTCCCGTTGACGTGTTTCCTCCGCGAGTGGTCGAAACGCTAGTTGTCTTAATTATAATACGTTATTGTGATTAGTTCGCGTTAAATAACCATAGTTACCTGTTTAACTAACATTTGTTTAATCCATTTATTGTAAACGTAAATTGCAGTAAAGATCCTACAGTAACAATTGGAAGAAAGAAGACAATATCCAACGATTGATGAAAGTTGGTCTCGTAGAAGGCTGGCTGTTAGAAATTCCAGTTACAATGTGGCAAATAATTCGAGTTAAAGTAAGTTTTATTTCGACTTGTACAGTTTTCCGCGGAAGGTCTACGAAGAAGATCGTAGTTTCACAGAATCCGAGTGTACCTGGTACCTTAAACTGATATCACAGCAGATATTATTGATAATTATCAATTAAACTCTAGAATTTTAATAAACTTGAAAAGTTTCCTGCAAAATCGATATGATTTATAATAAAAATACAAAGATCTAATTATTGTCATCAAAGATTTCCCACCGAGCGGCGGTTCTAGTCGCTGTGAATTACGAACTGACAGTATCCTGGTAACAAAACTTTCCTGCTGCAGTGTTTTAACAACGTACGATAGATTTTCATGCAAAGGAATTGGCGACGCAAAGTTGCGCCATATCCGGAAAAAAGTCGCGACATTGACCGTACGTATAAACCTTGTTCGACGAAAATTCATTGAGATTCGACGTTTTGGCAAAATGTTTGCCGGCGATATGAGGCAAAACGGGCAAACGTTGAAACGAACTCGAACGTTCGAATGATCGGAAAGCGGAAAAACCTGCGTTTCAAGTAGCGAGCGGAACGAGGACGCGCACGTTGACTGCAGTTTCGCAACTGTCGTTACAAAGCGTATCGATGCAAATGAAACGACACGACGTTAGAAACGTGGAGCGTAGGGTAAGGAGCGTAGCAGGGCAGAGTAAATTGTGTGCCTGTGCCAGATGTAAAACGGTTGATTGCCTTGCAAACGTTGCGTTCCCGACGACGATTCTACACAGAGCAGGTAAATGGTAACAGCGTAGGAGAGTTGTAGCCGAGTGCCTATCGCTGCCAATGAGAGACAATCGGATTTAGGTTCGGGGCGATAAAGAACGCGCGATAGATTGGAACGCAGTGCTAACTGTTACGAGCTAGTTAGTCCGCGGTGTTGGGACGCGTTTGACGATCGTAAAAGTATCGATACGCTTTGTCGTTTGTTCGTAAAAAGGGAAATTGCTTCCTTAATCGATGCGACAACTTTCGTTGTTTGTACCGTTGTTTCGTACGCTGCCTTTAATCCTTTTATCGCGACGTGTTTCAAGTTGTTCCTACAGTTGTTTCATTCCGGCTATTCCAAGTTACCGATGTACAGGCTGTACATAAAACGAAACGATTTTTCCCATCGTTTTTCGACTAGTTTTTCGCAACTCGAATATTTATACATTTTTGTGTTTAACATTGTTACGATAATTAAATATTACAGGACTCGTTAAGGGAAGAAAATTCTTGTCACAAGACAGGAGAAATATTTACAAAATTATCACAATTAAATTATTTACAAATTTTCGACCGTCTCTGTCGAATCGAAAAATAAAGAGAAATTTTATGGGTCTTTAAGCTATTTAGGTTTCAGCTTGCCATTTGAAAAAAGATTTATGCACCGATACAATAATTGTTTATAAATAGTTCAATTCTGTGATGATAGTTCTAGACACAACAATGTACTAATGACACGTGTTAGAAGATCAAAGTCATTAACGATGATAGATAATCGTGTTTCCTTTAATCGCTTAAAGATTACTGCATAGAAATAATTTGCTGTTTATATACAGGGTGTAAATAAAATTTTTTTTTTTAAATCTTTCTTTTTTCGAAAATTCAAAGTGGATTTTCTCGAAAACAAAGCCTCGAACGAAAAATTGTTATTCTATATTTTCGACTTCTTTTTTCGCGTAGAATCACCCCCTTTCCGCTTGTACCGCCAGTTACCAACCACCCTGTATATAAATTTCTTTTCTATCGTTGCAAGGTTTCTATGGGAAACCGAACGCCATAGCGAAAGAGGAAAATTTGAGAATATTGTTTGAGCGATTGCTGGCGGATTGCTTGAACGACGAACGATAGTGACTGAGATACTTTTGACATCACAGTTCGTTGTAGGCGAAGAGATCTATCGTTTTCGAAAGAGCTTGTCTTCAGGGTTCAAGCTTTCGCGAAATCCAAACGACCGGAAATACGATGTTGCCCTGAAAACGCGACCACTCGTTTAAAAACGACGCAGAAAGAAAAAGAGCATTGGCGGCCGGCGAAAAAAGAGGCAAAATGTTGGAAATGAATATTACATAAACCTGGGATCCAATTTTCTGCTCTCAACGGAAGCTTACGTCACCGCGAGGCATCCAATAAAAAATGAACGACGCTCGGTTGAAAACGAAAAACCTGGCCAAAAGCTATCTGCGTGTAACTCGCCATTGACGTTCCAACAAAAGCAAAAATATCATCGTGACTTTTTAACGCGATTACAGCTCGCAGGTACGCCGAAGGCGTCTCGCTTCCAACAACTTTCCAAAATATCTCGCTCGCCGGCCAAATTACGCGTCTCACACGGCGCACAGTAACGAAATGCTTGATCGCAGTTCAAACGTAATTGTCAGCACTGACAAACTACGTGGTAGAACGTGTCACGTTGTTTGTACGATTCTCCCTTCCATTTCCCACTACGATTTTTTTTCCTTAATTTTTGACACACCTTGGAAAAATATTATTTACGGTATTTCTCACGTGCAATATTTTCAAATATTGTTGCACCTGTACGATAACGCGTTATGCAAACCTCAAACTGCTACACAGCATCGTCTCTCTACCGATTGGAAAAACGTCTGTACTTTAGAAACGAAAATTGACAAAACCAATTCGAGTTCAAAAGTAATTTGGAAATTCACGAATTGAGTAACGACATTCCAATCGATCTTCGCGAACGTAGCTATTGTACAGTTTATTTTCAGCGTTTCAACGCTAAGGGAATTCGACTAATGAAATTAGCGTTGTCCACGAGATCGACGCGAATGCAGTTAAAACGTCATCGACTGAGCAAAGACACCTCGTCTTTGACATTCTACAAAAATCGTTGCTCTAGTTGCGACCAGTGGCTCTCTTCTGGCCGCTGGAAAATCGCCTCTGCAGTTGGCTTTCCAAAAAATATCGATTTACAACGTACCGACTGATAGACGTGCGCGTAGGAAAAAGCGATAAAACCGATCCGGATAGAAATATTTTCTCTATTCGAGCTGGCTCGTTGCAGACGACCGAGTTCGAATTTGAACACGGCAACCCCTTTTTGTATTTGTTCCTTGAAAAGCGCCAACGAGATCACCGATGTGTGACTAAATACCTCGCACGAAAATCCAAAAAGGGATTGGTATAATAGCGCGATGAACAAGGATGATCTGAATTCACAGCGTTCTCGTTACTCTCGTTGTGGTCTATGCAGGTGGCTTAGTCGGAAATTCGTCGAGTTTCCAAGATGATTCGGTCTGGCGCATAGGCTTTCAATTTTCTACCTGTCTGTATTTTTTTTTTTTTTTTTTTTTTTTTTGATAAGAGCCTTTTTGAATTCAGATATCTCACTTCGTTCGTGCGTGAGATGGTTTGAACGCTGTATTGTGAACTATCGCGGTCCAGATTTCTATCTACAGTGAATTGCGATAATATTGCAACTGTGCGATACGCGCGTTTGCTTGAAATCGCGTTGACGAATCGATGTATCGAACGTTAATGCAGTGTCGTTGTCAATCGTACGGAAATATCGCGCAGAAGATGATAAGGTAGAAAAGTTTGCGTAACTGAGGCGAAGAGAGGGATCTTCTTGCAAAGTATCACGCTTTTCAGACTCTTGTTCATTCAGTGTCTTCCTGAAAGTTTGTTTCTAAATTTTTAACAATTTTGCAGATTGAAAGGCTACACTGGCAAGTAGGAAGATTAATTGAGTTAAGAACAATTTTGAGACAAGCAAAATGAAAATGCGTATTTTCTATCCACCTGTTTCCGTTAACAACAATTTTAGAATTGCAGTGGCGCGAGCCTATTAAACGCGCAAGCGTCAGAAAGCTCAATAATCGAAGCACTTGATCGATCAAAAGTTTCTTTCAAATAGAATGGCTTCTTTCATATCAAAAGTAAAATATTGGGTTGGCAACTAAGTGGTTGCGGACCGTGTCATTAATTGGTAATGGCAAAATCCGCAGTCACTTAGTTGCCAACCCAATATATTGGCTGTATCTTAAAAAATCATTCTCATAGAAATTCCGGAAGACTTCGAACCATAATATTTATAAGAAACGTAGGTGATATACGAAAGCGTAATTGCATTGACGAATCGACAATTACTATCGTTATCTAACTATACTTTTTTATTTCTACAACGGAAGACGCGTAAATTGGTCCAATTTAGACGAGTTTTCCGAATGAATTTTCGGCTGATAAAATTGACTATTATTTAATCTATTTTTCTAATTAATTATTTATCTAACTATACTCTTTTATTTCTATAACGGAAGACGCGTAAATTTGTCCAATTTAGACGAGTTTTCCGGATGAATTTTCGGCTGATAGAATTGACTATTATTTAATTTATTTTCCTAATTATACTTTTTTATTTCTACAACGGAAGACGCGTAAATTGGTCCAATTTAGACGAGTTTTCCGAATGAATTTTCGGCTGATAGAATTGACTATTATTTAATTTATTTTCTTAATTATACTTTTTTATTTCTACAACGGAAGACGCGTAAATTGGCCCAATTTAGACGAGTTTTCCGCATGAATTTTCGGCTGATAGAGAGGGATCTTGCAAAGTATCACGCTTCGTCTGACTTATCGCACTTTCTATCACTTGAATACATGAAATTCTTGCCTATCCAGAGCCACCGGTAATTAAGTCGTGTCTCGACCGATTCTACTAGCAACTTGATGAATTCCTTGCATACTAAGATCAATTAATTCCTTGGCAGTTAATAATCTCGTACTTTGACATTAAAAAGTGCCAATTTGTACGAAGTAGAGCAATCAGTTTTGAGTGAACCCCTAGCGACTGAATTGATTTAACCCACGATTTACGTTCGAGAATTTTGGGCCGATTTACCTTTGGTCCGATCATCGTACTACGGGCTATGCCCGTGGTTGTAGGTTAAGGGGTCAACGTAAGACGATGTCGAACGATGGTTCGTACGAAATGGAAAAACGGTGTTGAATGGAAAAATAGTATTTCGCGAGAAGAGTTGTTCATCGACTTACCTCTAACAGCTGGCTCGTCGTCGATCTGGAATTTCAAGGAAGCTGCCCTCCTGGAGAACCTGAGCGTGTGCCACATATCGTCGTTCAGACCTTGTCCGGCGACCAGTGTCTGAAAATAAAGGGAAATATATGGCATTAGTGAAAAGAGAAATACACGTTTAACAGGTTTTTCTTGCTGCTTGCGACAGAGATCTGTTATTATTTTTGAACAAAGCGAGAAGCCAGGCTGGAGCTTTTAATTAAAATTGCTGTGTGCGAGCGCTTGTTGAACCTTATAACTCGTTACGTAATTAAAACATTTTTCAAATTTTTCATTCTCGCATTACATTCGTCAAAGTATTTCTCATATTTAAAGTAATTTCTCCTACTTATATTTTTTAATGCTGTTCGCATCTATAGAAGCCCACCACACGAATCGGATAACTTAATATTAAATTTGTATTATTATAATACAAGTCAACGTTACGACTAATTTGACTAATTTTATAATTACTCGAGATCGGATAAAAAGTGGCGATATTATCGTTCGCGGTGAATCAGCACGGAAGGATAATTCCAAAGCTGAATTTGTCTCGAACTTCGATCAAGCGGGTTTAATTAAATTAGGATTCCTATGAACCGTTTCGGCCAGAAACCACGTTCTACAATCAAAATCTCGTTCTCATCGTATTCAGAATTATAAGCTGGCCGCAAGCTTGCAACCTGCGTTCCATTCTTCGGCTTACGGGTCGCCTTCAAACGAAATTGATTGCGTGTTGCAGGATGAAACAGCTGGAACGCCGAGGAAATTCGCGCGATGAAAATATCTCGGGCGGGAACGTGCCGATTGAATTACACCGTGCGGATGCAATAATGGACACTTGAGCGTGAGCAATTAGCACGGTGCGATCGCCGGGCCATTAAGAAAGTATAACGAGGCTATTTTTCAAGGGTTGTTCATTAAGCCCTTAACTCTTTCCTGAGCTTAATGCTTCTCCTTGAACTTCAAGCTTCTCGTTTTCTAGTTTTCCACGCGGCGTCGCGATATGTTCGTTACGTAACAGTTGATTTCTAATTACAGCTAATTTCAGATAATTTCAGATAATTTCATCGATTGCGAAGTAATGAATTGAGGAACAGAATTTATTTATTTCGTCGAAGGGAAAGATACTAGGTTGTCCGAAAAGTGCGTTTCCTTCGCAGACACGTCTTTTGCACAAACATGAGATCTAATCTGTCCAACGTTGTGACTCTAATTCCTAATTTGATAAAATAATATAAAACGAAAGATGTTATGCATCCGTTGTTTCTTTATAAAACGAAAGAAACTTTCCGGACGACCTAGTAGAAAGCCGCGGAAACGTCCACGTGGCTTTTCAGATACGTTGAGGAACGACGAGAAGCGAGTGAGACGGTGTCAAACAGACCCAACACATCTCGTTACAAATAATATCCTTAAATATCTTTGTCGATAGAAGGCATCGATTTATGTAGCGACAGGGTAGTTTCTGAATTGGTAGGCGCGTTTTCTGCCATATCCGGTTGTTACGGTTCGAACTGGTTTGGCAGAGTGGCACGAACACTGCGTAGGAAAATGGTCATCGGCCATCTGACGAGGCGAGCTCAATTTTTGCTCTACTTTCCAAGGAATCGAGAGCCCTGAGGCCTGCAAACGGAAAACCTGAAATTCTACTCTGTCGAACGGAGTTCGCGATCAGCTTTCCCATTACAATTACAATTCTCGAGTATACTGCAGCGAATGAACGTGTTCTAATTGCAATAAAAATTATTCTATTGCAGAATTATCGCATTATAAAAGATCCTGTGACATATAAATCGATCGTATCGTGGACGATTCGTAGGAGAAATTTTCGAAGACTCAGCCGGAGCTCTGTGTATTCTCACAAGTTTGCACGACAAAGGAATTATAAGCGAAGCACGTGGCAAACGTCGTGTTACTTTGAGATACGGAAAGAAGGGAAGTACTCGTCGATGGAACGACAGCGCGTGGAAATATCGCTGAGTCGATTGGCCGAAACGTGGAGTATCGTTTGGGAGTTTGCACGCACGACCGACGTATGAGGCAGTTTGAAATAATTTTCGCCCAACGACGAACGAGTCCGTCTGCGATTTATGGCAGCGGAAAGCAACGTGATCAGTGGGACGTGTGTTCGTCTCGGTCGGTCGCACTCTATGACGGAATTTCGAATTCCACTTGTGTCATAGGTGGCATTTTTCTATCGGCCGTGTGGTAGCCCGCGACACCTACAAAGCACGCAAATCGTCCTACCTTTTACCTTCACGCGCTCATCAATTAATAAACAGGAAATGACAATTAATAAATAAGAAATTGTAATTATTCATTTTATATTCGGTAGAAAAATTTCCATTCTCACGACTTATGGGGGCTGTGCTTTAGACCAGATTGTTATATTATTATCAGTATTATCGTTTTGTTTTATTAAATGCCGAAAACACGACAAGTTCGACCGCTTTTTCGTCTTTGCACTCGTCCCATTTTATGGTTTTCCGGGTAAATGGTAACTTCTTTTATTCCCAGGGATTATCGCTCTTAAATAACGTGCTGCGAGAATGTCTCATTCGCAAGGAGCTGGGAAGACGGCCATTCGTTTAGCGCGCACCGTAAACAAAATCTTACGATTCGACGAGAACGTAACGCGACAAAAATGGAATTTTCTTGACGAAACGGACAAGAGGATTGTAAAGGGAGAGCGGCGTGGCGATTACGGTAAATCCACAGCTTTGGCTGCGTGTGTATTTTCGTTACGCCAGAGGATAGGTGAAATGTATGCACGGTCCCGTTGTTCAGAGCTCGCTCGACGATCCTCGATACGCGTACAGTTAACCATAGCGGGGAGTAGCATCGATAAACTAACAACACGGAGCCTCCTCGTTTGGTTAAACCACCATAAATCCGGCCAACTCGTCACTATCTGCTAACTGGTTTGGTCTACGCTGCCAGCCGCGATATTCATCTATCACGTGGCATCTGACACACGTTTGTCATCTGACGTCACCTTTGCACCGCCAGCTATCGCTCGTGCTCGCCTCTGTGAAATTTCACTGTTATTTTCAATCGCTGCGGCTGGCGAGCTTCCGATCGACGACAGTCACACGCTCGTCCCCAATCAAATTCATTATCATCTCCAGACGAGATTAGTATATTCTCTTCTGAGATACATAGTTTGTCGATTTTAGTCCAACAGAATCAAAAGTGATGTATTTACATATGAAAGAAGGAGAGACATATCTTGTTCAGAACTTTGCATCTTAATAAATAATGGTATAGGAACACTAAATTTACATTTAGAATTCATATTAGAATAGTTATATATTTATTTGATAAGCGATTTCAAAGATATTCATCGGTACACATCTGCACGCATGACTGTTAATTGAACAGTTTATATTCATTTGATTTTCACATACTTCCACGCACTGATATTCACATACAAGTATCACTACTACGCAGCTAACCTAGTCTAGCACATAAAATTCTACATATCTCAGTATATTTATCATAATTATTAGGTTGTTTTATTAAGCTCAGTTCTGTTAGGTTTTAGCCTTCTCGAGGAGGATTCTGGTCTTTTAACGATGAACGCGATAGCAGATGTAGGTTAATGACAGATATTAAAAAATATAACACGTTATAATAGCATGCCGTGTCGCAATTTAAGAACACGAAGTGTTAACTCACGAAGGACAGAAGAATGGTTCGTCGTAATTTCGTAATTACATCAATTTCTTTATATTTCATAAAATCGCCAGGTCTAGACGGAAGAAACAACCACGATGAAATATCAAACGAGTGTTTAGAATGCTCTTTCATAGCCACGCTCTTCGGAGCTAGAATTTCATGATGTAGGTTGATCGAATTACGCAGTACCCTGACCTTGATAACATATTCCGAGCTCCTCCTCGTTCTAATTATCTAATTGTTCTACTCTCGCCAAAGTTGCTATTAAAAAACTCTACAAATTGTCCAGCAGTTTGTCTACACGAGATAGGAATCCTGACTTGGCTCGAACGCTTCTAAGTCGAAGTGACAACTTAGGGAAAGTCTGAAGCTAAGACTGACAGAAATCGTGCAGTACCCTCACCTTGATAACATACTTCGAGCTCATAGAAATCCACCAGCTCCTCCTCGTTCTAAACACCTAATTGTTCTGCTCTCATCAAAGTTGCTATTAACAACAAACAAAGTTGCTGCAATCCTGACTTGGTTTGAACACTTCGAAGGCGAAGTGACAACAAAGTGGGAAATAAGACAGACAGAAATCGTGCAGTACCCTGACCTTGATAACATACTCCGAGCTCATAAAAATCCACCAGCTCCTCCTCGTTCTAAACACCTAATTGTTCTGCTCTCATCAAAGTTGCTATTAACAACAAACAAAGTTGCTGCAATCCTGACTTGGCTCGAACACTTCGAAGGCGAAGTGACAACAAAGTGGAGAATAAGACCGACAGAAATCGTGCAGTACCCTGACCTTGATAACATACTCCGAGCTCATAAAAATCCACCAGCTCCTCCTCGTTCTAAACACCTAATTGTTCTGCTCTCATCAAAGTTGCTATTAACAACAAACAAAGTTGCTGCAATCCTGACTTGGCTTGAACACTTCGAAGGCGAAGTGACAACAAAGTGGAGAATAAGACCGACAGAAATCGTGCAGTACCCTGACCTTGATAACATACTCCGAGCTCATAAAAATCCACCAGCTCCTCCTCGTTCTAAACACCTAATTGTTCTGCTCTCATCAAAGTTGCTATTAACAACAAACAAAGTTGCTGCAATCCTGACTTGGCTTGAACACTTCGAAGGCGAAGTGACAACAAAGTGGAGAATAAGACAGACAGAAATCGTGCAGTACCCTGACCTTGATGACATACTCCGAGCTTATAAAAATCCACCAGCTCCTCCTCGTTCTAAACACCTAATTGTTCTGCTCTCATCAAAGTTGCTATTAACAACAAACAAAGTTGCTGCAATCCTGACTTGGCTTGAACACTTCGAAGGCGAAGTGACAACAAAGTGGAGAATAAGACCGACAGAAATCGTGCAGTACCCTGACCTTGATAACATACTCCGAGCTCATAAAAATCCACCAGCTCCTCCTCGTTCTAAACACCTAATTGTTCTGCTCTCATCAAAGTTGCTATTAACAACAAACAAAGTTGCTGCAATCCTGACTTGGCTTGAACACTTCGAAGGCGAAGTGACAACAAAGTGGAGAATAAGACCGACAGAAATCGTGCAGTACCCTGACCTTGATGACATACTCCGAGCTCATAAAAATCCACCAGCTCCTCCTCGTTCTACTCTCATCAAAGTTGCTATTAAAACACTCTACAAATTGTCCAGCAGTTTGTCTACACGAGATCGGAATCCTAACTTGACTCGAACGCTTCTAAGTCGAAGTGACAACTTAGGGAAAGTCTGAAGCTAAGACCGACAGAAATCGTGCAGTACCCTGACCTTGATAACATACTCCGAGCTCATAAAAATCTACCGACTGTTCCTTATTGCAAATATCTAATTATCTCGCTAGGAAGAAATTCCGCGAATTGCTGCAATTTGTCCTCGCAAGATCAGAATCTTCACTTGGCTGGGGGAAGAAGAAGGCGCAACTTGGCGGCGGCAGCGACGATTGGAATAACAAAAGCTTTGAAATCTGACGTCGTCAGCCAAACTGGCTGAGAAGGTTCACGGAGGCGACGTGAAAAAGCACTCTTACCAGCGAGAGCCAAGTGAAATTACATAGAAAGTCTATCAGTAGACGGATATTACGGTCCTCCCCGGGGCAACTTTATCGCCGACTCACGCTCCGATAATCGCGCGTCTCTGCCGCTACCTACGAATCAATCCGGCAATTAAGGGACGTTTTGTCGCGGTGCTCGAGCTCGATCCAGCTTTATCGAATTCATCGGCTCCGCTTGGCTCGGCGTAGGAAATCGCAGCTGCATAAAGCGTTCAATCATGCCACGCCACGCGATAGGGTTTATCGATCGTCAGACGGCCTGCGTCTTTTTACCTGTTGTTTTATCGCAAGGCTGGTGGTGCTGATTGGCTGGTAGGATCGGCGGATTATTAAAAATATCGTTGAAAATTCGACGCAGTTCTTGCTCCATAAACAATTTCGCTGGGTCAGGGTTAGGCAAGGGACAGGTTTCTTTAAAAATAGGTTCGTAACGCGAGCTTCGTACCTTTTTCCGCTGACTCCCGTTCACTCATTATAGTTTTGACGCCTGTTAAACAGACACGCGTATTGGAATAATGGGAAATTCGCGTTGCCAATGAAGATCCGATTATCGTTGATCGACAAGTTCTCGTAAAAGTTCTTTCCTTTTATCGTATATTTAATAATAATAATAATAATGCTCCCTTCTGTTCTATTAAGACGAAGACTATACAGCGTTTGGAAAATCGGGTTGCTGTAAAAATCGGGTTGTTATAAAAGAGATGTTTGTGAAAGAGAGACACTTTATATGGGACAAGTTAAGAAAAAAGAACAAATCGCGAAAAAGCTAGTTTCACGAAAAATAAAGAGCATGGCATTTAATCAAATTTAGTTCTTCGACTCTACGAGATCACAGACGAGAACTGCGAAATTGATGCAAGTTTTGAAGCTAATTGCAGGATATATATATGGATATATGTTGTTTGCCACGGAATAAATTTAATAAATCAGTTGGCGATTCCGTTTGTGCCGTGCGATTCGACAGGTACGAAGCTGCATTTTTCTCCAAAGTACTTCTCTGAACGCGGCTTTTGATTTATAGCGTTTCACACGATGATTTGTGTTTAATTATAACGCATTGTGCACCGGCAACAGGCCTTTGCCGATTGTAATTGCGATCAATCAATGAAACAGATCGCAGACGTGAACTTAATACGATTATTCAACGGTCATCGATCGCAGTTAGGATCGAACAACGATCGATCAATCAAAACTGTGACATCGAATTTTTAATAACGTCAGATTTTATTAGAATTTATTCGACGTTTCTATAGCTCATTATTCATAAACGAAGAATGAAATATTTTCGAAACGACGAAACGAAGAATTACGTTTCCTTTAGTTCCACATGTAGACTTTCTATCTCGTCACTTTATGTGACTATCGCATTTTTATATCTTTTTATATCTTTACATCCTACAGCTGCTTGGTGTCGTAGAATTTCTGCAACCAATGTTCCGAATAAATATTACGTAAGTAGTTTCTGTGAATAAAAAATGAAGAAATCTCCCTTACAATTCCTTATGTATTATGTAAATTTGCTACTTTTACGAAAATAATTGAATTAACAAGCTTCTTAACTCGAGAAGCTTTTGATTTACGAAGAATCAAGAAGAAAAAGCTGGATTTACTCGCCTGGAATCTTCTGTAGTCAACGCGTACGCGAATTACAACAAACCCAAACGACATCTTCCTTTGAAATAAGCTCGTACAACGAGCCGAGTGTTCTACGTGTAACGTGGAACGAAAAGCAGGTTACAATGGCAGCGGGTAGACTTCCGGTCTCTCGTTGCAGAGAAAATGAACACGGTCCGAATGGAGGAAATATCTGTGTCGAGCACCCAAGTCTTTCACGAGCTCGTGAAGCAAACGTTTCTCGCCTTATCGCGTTCATTCTTCGATTGCTTCTTCCTTCGACGATCCATCGGCGGAAAAGTTCCTCCTCCTTCTCGAGGAAAACCGGAAGAACGATCTGCGATCGTAAAGGAGAGGAAGAAAAAAGCGAGAGAGACGCGACAACTTGGCTGGCTGCGCTCTTCTCGTGAAAAGAAACAACCGTACGAGCTGAAGAGAGAAAGAGAGAAGGAGTCGTTCGTTCGCTTCTCTCCGGAAGAATTATTTCCAAGGACGACTCCGGCACATTACTTCCGGTCCGTTTGTTTTCCACGGATAAAACTCGTCGGACGTAGCCGAAAGAAAATAAATAGAGATGATGCGGAACGCGACGATCGAGAGAAATGGGAAAAAAAGTGAGGGATCGAGAGGTTGAACGAGTTGGGGGCGTAGAGGCGGAAGCGGAACCTTCCCGGAAATTGATCAGGGGATCGTAAATATTTGACGAACGGGGGCAAATTTTAATTAAAATTCGCTATTTGAATATTCAGCCGGCTACAAAGAATTTTCTCCGCGGCAAATCAGCTTACCTGATCAGCTCCGCTCTCCGTGCGCTAATTTCCACGGTATCTCTTTAGGTCAACTAATCGTATTTCCCTCCATTTCCCCCTCCGTTCCTCCCGTGTTTTCTTCCGCCTGCCGAAATTCCTGTTTCACTCGCAGCGAAAGTATTTGAACATTCCGTAGGAACATTTTATAAATAAACCGTACAGCGGTTTAGAAGAATATTTCACTTACATAGGAGCTTTTTGAGAACAGAGTTAAGTTAGACAAGCTCGCGAAGGTATTTGAGACCTTGTGGAAACCTTTTGTGGATATATCGCGTGTGTTTCGAAATTTCTTATTGCAATAATATGCAGTATAATGTAATAATTAATTACTGTAATAGGTTACGTAATAACGAGGCAGAATTAATTAATTATGATTATGTTGGCAAAGTTTGGAAGGAGTTTAAAAATATCCCTGGAAGCTACGAGATATTTACTGTACAAGTATACACTTTGCAAAGATCACCAAAGTATTTGTACGACCAATTAATTATTCGCTGCATTGATAAGCCTCGTATAACAACTTTTTGATAAATGTACATTTGCAATAAATTGTTTGTGACTTTGATATGCGTATTCAGATCGGTTGAAAATTTTAGAGTTTCAAAAAGCTTCGTATAACGCGCATAATATATTCATAAAAATTTTCCGTGGCAAATGTGCAAATATTTTCGCGAGTCATTGGAATCGATTTTCCACGACCAACAAGGCGAGATGCAAATTTTAGGAGAAGAGTATGTTAGGTTGATGCTGATTGCAGGACCGCAAATATTCCAGGGATCGAGGTAAAACTTAATTAGAATATCTTAATGAAAACTTTGGGGTTATTTGTCTTCGACGAGTTTTTCAGAAATTTTATGAGAAACCTCGCGATTATTTTCGCACGCAGAGAATTTTTATATCCAATCAAGATATGTAAAATACGATGGGATATTTTTTGCCACCAAGTCTTTAGTTCTCCATAACGAAAATATCGTGGAAAAACATATCATCAAACTGGTTTTTCGCCATAAAATTTTACACGTTGTTCTGCTGAAAAGACTTTAGGCCAAGTAAAACGCTATTATCGGCCATGAAAATTCTAGATAAGATTTAATTCATCCAACAACGTCCGATAGAACTGGTTTTAACTTAAACTTTGCGCTCTCTACTCAACAGCTTATAAGTTTAAAATTCGTCCGATATTTCTTGCACATTAACTAATGAATTTTGAAATTGCGTTTCCAAGTTTCCTACGTCGATTTAAAATAAGAAAGCTGCCTTCCATAGCTGCACTTTTCACAAGCTACGAATATGTTAACAGTTAACTTCATCTAAATTTCCTATAGAACAACCACTGCTATGATACGACAGAAAAGAAAAAGAGACAAAACCGACATGTTAAATGTATTTATGATGGTCCGGGTTACTGAAACGAACCCACCTTATATTAAATACCAATGAAAATCATAGTGATCTGTATATTATCTAGATAATGGGCCCTCGTAATTAGCTTGAATAACTGTACGTGCATATATCACCTGTGACACGTGTATACACGTGCATACGCGTGTAACGCAGATAATGGAGTTCTGCCGGTGATTCCATCTGCTTGCAGCACTAACTTGTTCATATTGTTTCCATCATTTATTCGACATTCACTGGCATCTCTATTCACAGTGTTTCGATTCTCGATTTGTGCAAATTGCACGCAAATACATTTCCGCGTACGTCCGATCGCCTCATTGAATCTCGCTTTATTTGCTTCCACGGTAAATCTTGTTTTCTAATCTACTGTCTGATACTTAAAAATCATAAAATATTTGACAAATGAAAGGGAAAACCATCTTTGTATTCGTATCTCCCTTTCATCTTCATTCAATTTAGACGATCAATTTTGATATCAATTTCAGATACTGTGATTTAAAACGCGAATTTTTTGAAACAAAATACTCATCGTATCCAGAGTTCATCTGTAATTATATTGTAGAAGAATTGTTAATTTAATTATTTGATAATTGTAATTAATTAAACCTAGCAATTATGGGAAAAGCTGCGTTTACAGAGCCGGTTAATTTTTACTATTGTTCTATTATTAAGCTTCATTTTGTTATTTAATTTTCTCTATTTAATCCTTTAATTTAATTTCTGATAATATCCTAATCGTATCGAGCAGATTTATGCGAGAAGCATCGAGATTTCACGAAAATGACATAAGCAGAGAATTTTACAAATACCAACTTCCTATCACACTGAAAATTTCCAAAGAATTTGCAAACGTTTGCAAGCAAATATAGTCTACATATTACATATACTACTCTATTTTTTAAAAATATATTTTTCAGAAAATCGCACAGCTCGCCTTACGGTTTTATCGAGTGGAATTTCTAAACGCAGTATCATTTTTTTTTAAGCTTTTCGTCTACTTTTCATCATCTAAATTACGAATATTCTCCGATCTATAGCATTGCATATCTACGCAACGAGTAATTTTGCAATCGCGATGCTTCCACTTGGTCGAAAAATAAATCGCTGACCGACCTCGAGGTCAGATCGCCGATTCTTTTATCGATCGATGCTTAATGCAAATTCGTCAACTTTCAACCTCTCCCCTATCGCATAGCTCGTCCTACTTTCATCTATAGTTTAACCACCAAGCAAGAAATACCATTTTAACTATAGAATAAAAGTTATATAATTATAATGAAACTTTTTCAGCGAGAAAAAAGAAGTTTCCACCATACAGGAGAAAAAATACACAGTGGCGAACGGAGGAAAATTTAAAATTCATACTCGTGTATAATAACTGCACTAAATTAATCCTAACTTTTTAACTGAACAATTTTTACCATATTGATAACAGGTATCCATATGCTTTTGTCAATTATAACTATATTTTCTACGATTATAGCCTTTTAATGATTCAATTGTTTTTGCCAATTACAATTCATCTTCTAACGTTATAATTTGAATAATAAAGTTTTAATAGCTCAACTATTTTTGTCAATCAAACAAATCGATGCTTGTAAAGTTTTAATAATTTAATTCTTAAGTTAATTATACTTGTTTCCCTTCTTATTTTCTGCTTATCCATTGCAATCTCATTCAACAATGGGAACTTCATTTCTTATGGTATTTTGCAGACGAAAAATGAAGAATTTATTACGTAATAATATTAGTTTCTGTTTTCACAATGTAGACATTTCTGTCGTCTAACATTGCTCAACAATTTTACCTGCAGCTATCTTCTATTAATTTCCGAATCTTTCACTTTCATTTACATTCCACCTTTTTTCATTATGATGCAACGATAATCTTTCAACAATTCGATTTTCAACAATTTCAAATAAACAAATTGAAATTCTCCATCGACATTTTTCCTTTTCTTTTAACCTTCTTCCTTTCAATTTCCTTTTATCTTTTATTGCTTAATACGAATATGGGGGAATACTGAGATATTTGTGATTAAAAAAATCTGTCGGTCGACGAGTTTCAATCAAGTTAAGATCAATAATTACAGACACGAGGTTCATCGAGTTCAACTTTGCAGTTTAATATATTCGTGCTGGTTATTCGAACGTTTCACCGGGTCCTTTCCCAATTTCGTTTTCCAATTTATAACCCAAGTGTGGGTAGGTAATTTCGCGCACCGTTAATTAATTCGACCCATTTAATTGCCACACAACGTTCACCCACTGACCTAATTCTCGTTTCTATCTGTTTACTAGTCGGACAGCTGCGAATCTATTTCCACATATGTGAACGCAATTCGAATGTAATACAATGTTATTTATTTAATTGATAAGATTTGCAGTGATACCATCTACACCGTCGAATTTGCATTATGTATTTTAATACATTTAATACTCTCTCTTAATGTAAATTTTTTTCTAAAAATTCTGCATAAAAGCGGAGTATATTTTACATTGGATTAATAATTTTCCTATTGCAAGAGTTCAAGCTTTGAATTTTTAAGCTCGCAGAGAACAAGCTAAGTCCATTCTTGTTAAATTTTATGAATTTTATGCTACACGAGATGCTTTATTAATTACTCTACTCACTTTGATGCAATTTTATGTTCAAAAAGAAGGATTTTAACATTACACGAGCTGCTAAATCTGCTGAATCGAGATATCTTGTACAGTGGCAGCTATACACGTACAGTGTACAGTCAGCAAAATTAAGTTTTATTTGTCGTATATTAGACAGTTGTAGAAAAAATAATTATGTTCTATGTTTATAGTCACATTATGTTTATGTATGCAGGATAAAACAGTGAAATAACCTGCCTCTAGCACTTTGTACTTTTTCAACTTTCTTTCGCTTATGGTCGCAGTAATTTAACTTTTGAAAGCTTTCAGCAGCCAAGTCGAAATAAAAACAGAGCTCTCGTAACGCAACATAAAATATCTTATCGACGCAGTATGAAATTACTCGACCTCAGATTGTTTCTCTGTAAAACAATACGATCAGAGAATAATACGATTCATCGCCTTTTTCCCCCTTACAATCTTTAATTATTAGACGAATTTCCATTACTTTTTGGTTCCATTCTCTTTATGAGCTACGACGTTACGTATGCAAATTTTTCTCAACACATACAGACTTGGTATATACATATAATTGTAAGAGAACTCACGCTTGGCCAGAGTAATTGAAATGTTCATTACCGTATCAATTATTCCGTTCAATTATCGAGACCGTGTAGAGGCCGAGATTGAAACATAAACGTAAATTACAGCCTCCTCTAATCGCACGCGGTTGTATTCTACAGCTTCGACTAGTTTCCACCGGGAATGGGAATGTGTGCGCTCGCAACTGTATTCCGAACTCGATTTTCACCGACGAATCCGTTCGCTAACAACATTGGGAACGTCTAACATAATATCCAAGGAGATTTGTTCAAACGGCGGCAAATTGAATGAAATTTTAATTCAAAATTACTCGCACGCCTAACTACTGTTCTTTTTATCTTCCAACGCACGGTGCCTGCTCGAAAGTTGCCAGCATTTTCTATTAGATTTTCAACGAACATTTGCTCATAACACGTGCCCTTAATATTATTTAAACAATGTAAAAATCATTGGAGAAGCTATTAACAGCTCTAAGAATTATTAACTTATTCTAAATTTTATATAATGAAGAACGTATAATGAATACGTTAAATATTAATATAGTAAATTATTCCTAGGAACAGGAATATAATATTTATATACTAATTCACCTGCCTTCGACTTTTTACAACAATCTTTGCAACGCTTGTACATCAGTTGCTTGTCTGGCACTGAACATTCCAGCGCGTAACCGCATCAAACATAGCTGAAGCTGTAAAGCACACGCTGATCGAGTCGAAATAAACGCGTTTCAAACACATTGGAAATTAGTTGATCAAATTAAAGTGGAAATTATTCGTTTCGATTTCGCAATATTTCCAGGTTCAATTAGAGAACGTTCACTCTGAGAAATTGCATAAATGTTTCCACTGACTGTAATTATGTCGATGACGGTGTCTGATGTATTTTACAGCATTTTATCAGAACCTGCCGACTAAAAGTTTATTTCACGTTACCCAGCTTTATACGTAATTCGTAAACAACTGCTTCAAACATTTACGCTATCATTTCGTTGATCATTACAATATTAATAAATTGTTGTATCTACTGTCTGGCTATTTCAATTTTTCCCAAGATCATCCGCCACTCTAATCTGGTTTTTGGCCCAACAGCCGAAGAAACTCCCCTAACTCTTGGCATATTCGAAATTTCAGAGGCACTGCAATTGGAAACAACTCGCTGGTAACTTGCAAGCACGCACAGTGTTGTTTCAACGTACATAAGCTGCTCGCATTCGCGGTTCCAGTTTGCAGAAGGGCGAAACGTCTGGTGACGCGAAGCACACATTGGACTCGGGTAAAATGAAGCGAGCAGACAGCTGCATTGATTAAATAACGAACACAGAGCATGCCGACTTTCCTCCAATGGAAACTGCAACGCTCGTCGCAGTATTACGGAGAAATAAACGGCAGAACGTATGACAAGATACACCCCGATAATTATCACAGTAGTGCTACGTGTGCCTGCTTTTAAGCTTCCACTCCTGCTACCATCTTTTTATCGTTTTCTTTCTTCTTCTACGACGATACAAATGTTGTTATCTTTTTATCATTCTATGCTGAACAGCTGATATTTTCCCTCGTGATGACAAGGATTATCTTCGACATTCTTTTGTGACTTGCTTCTAACCATCCTTTATACAGTACAAGATAGATATTGGTCAGATGTCTCTTAGGACGTTATTTTCAAAAATTATCTTCAACCGATCTTCTCAATTACTCGTTGCTCTGTCGCCATCAAAGAGTTCAATGTGAAAAACGTAGAAAACAGCTCATCCTTTGTGTAATGTCCAGACGTGCAAGCATTTCTTAAACAAAATCCACAAAATCTACAAGATCCATGTAATGTGCAAAACTGCAGAAAATCTGCAGAGGTGTAGGAAATATTTAAAACAGAGTACTGGACATAATATTTGGTGAGCGAAACAAACCTGCTGCTACTTAAGTTAAGTAAAAATGTGAATTTACAAATGTAAATTCTGCCGTGAGGATCGAGGGGAAGACTCTGCAGGTGTTCTTTCGATAACAGTTTGGTCCATGGGAATCTTTTTAAACCAGAAATCAGTTTACGGGAACCTAGCATCAAGTTAGGTACAGCAAGCAAACTATTGTTTCACGATTGAATATTGTACGCACCGGTGCAACGTCTAGCGCCTTTCTCTGTTCCAGCAGCACCTTCCGCCGGAGGACTTGAAGCTCCGGGCGAGCTATGAATTATGAATACACGTGTGGCTCTATCGGCCGCGTCTATTTTCGTTCGATTTGAATTTTTACAGTCAATTTATTCCATGGCGGAAAAACCAGCCGAATGAACCGATGAATTACGATCGTGCTCGGGATGAGCAAGGTCGTTGGAATTTTCATGCGTTATCGCGCGCCACGGAACCGGCGGATTTCAATTTGCTCTGAGCACCGCCAATGCCTCGCACGTTGCTACTAAGAATCCACGATGCACACGAACGATATTTATTTTAAGAGCGAGACTGTATAGTTTCGCGATCGTCTGAGATCTCCCTTAGTCTGCGCAGTTTCCCGATCTTGTCGGCACATTTCCTAAGCTTAGAGCGGCTGTTGCAGGTGTCAGATTTCCCAGACTGAGAAATAATTGTCATATTTTGTGTCATAATTTTGTACTTAAACAGTGAACTGAACAGACCTATCATTTACCAACGCGTCGTTTCTACTTCTGATTTTAAGTTGAGCAAGCGTCCGGATGCCTCTGAGTGGCGGTGTATTGCATATAACAATAGTAATAATAGCAACAACTAATATTGTATACAATAACAATAAGAGAAGAAAATAAAGCGGCGTTCTCTGTTAAAACTAAGTGAACGCTCGCATACTTAGTTAACGTAACAATTTCAACACAAGGTCCAAAAGTAGCAAAGTCAAAATCTGACAACAGCAAATCCCCTTTCGTTTTTTCTTAGCCTAGCCGCGAGTCTCATAACTAATTAAATCACGGAACATCTCGTCGAAAGGCTTTTGGTTTTAGACCAGCATCCCTCCCTTAGCAAAGCTTCTTCTTTGAATATTACGCTGTTGGTGGCACTGCGGCAAGAGAAACAACTTCACCGCAAAAAGGCTGAAATGCTTTACGTAACGAAATATTCTTTTACAGTATTCTACTGTGTTATTTCTACCGGTACTACGATATTCTCGGATCTCTAACGAGACCGGCTTAAACAATACCGGCAGGCAACCAGCGCTGCAGCCACTTTTCCCCAAAAGGTAGCATTATTAACTAAGAACTTCGCAAGTATCGAGCTGGCGAAAATCTGACGAAAGTTCATCTTCTTGTTTTCTTCGTTAAGCCTCGACGTAATTTCGTCGTATCTTTTGGAGAACGAGATTTGAGACTGCGACGTTCGTCGATTCGTAAATCAAAGCTGCTGTGATAAGAAGGCAGCACGGATCATCCGAGCATGTCGATTAAAAAACGATGGAAATCAAATCACTTTTTTCGGCAGTGCTATAAATTCGTAGTCGGTTAATGCTCGTAGTAATAAATTCAATTTTTTACCACTGGCAGTATTGTAGCGGCAAAAACGGCGAACGTTTTGAAATTGAGAGTTGCACGGTTGATGAGCACGTTGGGATCTTTCAGCGCTGTGAGTTTCGTACGCGGTAAAAACGGAGTTTCACTCCGCTGACGATTATGTCGATTGTAAATCGGTTTATGTATATTTTTCTTTTTTTATTACAACTCTTTGATAAAGCTTCAAATATGATTTGTATGTAAAACATTACACGTTTGTACGTATATCTGGCGTATGAAGTAAACGAATTTTCTATTTCTTTTTCGATAAATGCGATTTAAATGCCGCTGCCTGGTTATCGGTGCGAAGCTTTCGATTGGGAAGGAACTTGCGAAAAAATTGGAAACACGTCGACTCACCTTTTCCTTGTCCCCGATGTGAATCAGCATCTTCGCTTTGCCTTCTTCCAGGAAGATTTGCAGTCGATCCGAACTGTTTTCCAAACTCGTTGCTAGCAGAAGGCCACGTGGTCTGGTGGTTTTGAAGCGAACTACAATCTCCTCGGTCTGAGTTTTCGAATCCTCTGGCATCAACGCTGTCATCTGTTGCGTCCCGTTCAGGTGCAACGTTGACGCGTCTGGATGAAAGCAGAGACAAGATCAGCTGATTTGTACGAACGTAAATGCGCTAATGATATGTTGGCTTATTCCGTAAAAGTCTTTCTTTTGCAAACAATGCATCTCTATACAATTTTATACGTCTTTATACAAACGTGTTTTTGATTAGAACAAAATAGATCATACGTAATTTAATAAAACTAATATAAAGCAAAGCGCATCTGTTATTTCCCTATAAAACGAGTTATTTCCCAAATAAAAAATAACGTAATAACATGGTGTATGTAATTTCGTTTATTTCGAACGATAAAAATCGAGGATAACGAAATAATGTGAATAAAAGTAATGGAAATAAGTGTGCTGCTATTACGCCTCTAATAATGTTGCATTAGAATGCATTATCTTATTATCTCGCAGGATTATTGCGTTACACTGGCAACTCGTTGCTCGGATAATTTAAATAACATGATTAAAACTCCATCGTCAAAATCATGATTTTCGTTAAGAACGCAATTACGCTACGTATTAACAAGTAAGCATAACTGTACGCATGTTCTCTTTACGATTACCATGCAACGTACGAAGTTTTTAAATATCGCAATATCGTACGAGGTGAACAGAGCAAGTGACGTTATAAGAAAAATTCTTTACCTTTTCCACAAGTAGGACCAGTGTATTGTGTTCCGGTACAATCGCAGTGAAACCTGTTCCAACCCTCGAGACAATGGCTACCGTGCATGCAGGGTTGTGAAGCACAGTGGGACGTTTGAGTGTGACAAGCCGGTCTGACAGCTCCTGCAAAATTGTCCAGAGAAACGAAATTACGTAGACAGTGACAATTGCTCTTGGTTCAAGTTTTCCCATCCCACTGAACACTTCACTGACACCAGTGACATCGTATACGACCAGTAACGTCGTTAGGCGAATAATTACTGTACTATTTTTGTGACTCAATAATCGGTAGACTACATCGGCGAAACATCAGGATTATACGAGGATTATAAAGATAGAAAATCATTAAAAGCGATTTTGAAATATTCGCAGTTGTATTGGGATGGCAACTAAGTGATTGCGGATTTTGTCATTACTATCTTATGACAAAACCCGCAATCATTTAGTTTCCAAGCCAATAGACGAACAAAAGTACGTGGACAAATTAAAATAGAAATGGAGCACGACGGAATTAAATAACAAAGACTGTCGCGTTCAAAATGGAAAATTCGTATTACAAACATCAAATTGGACATTAGGTTCGACGAATAATTACTATAATAATTGCTATACTATTTTTAATAATCGGTAGACTACATCAGCGAAACATTGGGATTATACGAGGATTATAAAGTTCGAAAATTGTGGCAAGAAAATGATTAAAAGCGATTTTGAAATATTCGCAGTTGTATTGGGATGGCAACTAAGTGATTGCGGGTTTTGTCATTACCATCTTATGACAAAACCCGCAATCACTTAGTTTCCACAGCAGTAGGCGAACGAAAGTACGTGGACGAATTAAAATAGAAATGGAAAATTTATATTACAAATATCAAATTGGACATTAGGTTCGACGAATAATTACTATAATAATTGCTATACTATTTTTGTGATTTAATAATCGGTAGACTACATCAGCGAAACATTGGGATTATACGAGGATTATAAAGTTCGAAAATTGTGGGAAGAAAATTATTAAAAGCGATTTTGAAATATTCGCAGTTGTATTGGGATGGCAACTAAGTGATTGCGGGTTTTGTCATTACCATCTTATGACAAAACCCGCAATCACTTAGTTTCCAAGGCAGTAGGTGATCGAAAGTACGTGGACGAATTAAAATAGAAATGGAGCACGACGGGATTAAATTACACAGACGACTGTCGCGCTCAAAGTGGAAAATTCGTATTATAAATATTAAATTGGGTATTAGGTTCGAATTTGAATTTTTGTGAAATATTCACCGAGGATCAATATTACGTAAGATTAATTCTAAATGTTGGCTTGCAGCTTAAATAAATATTCAGTTTATAAATATCGAAAGACAGTATGAACGAATGTTCGTTCTACGTGTAATTAATAATCGATGACCGATTCGGATTAACCAAATCCACACAAAAGAATATTTTTCCAGATTTACGCTGGTATGAAAGTGTTAAATGCTGATGAATATCGTTGAACAAAGTAACATTATGTATATTAGTGCAAATAGTGAATATATTTTTTAATTAATAAAATATGTAAAAACTAACATTTACGTAAAGAACAGAATTAGTGAACATGTCGGAATACTGGGTAAATAACGAAAGAGAGTATTGGTTGAACAGATGCTGTGGTGTCCGAGTGGTTAAGGAGTCAGACTCGAAATCTGATGGGCTATGCCCGCACAGGTTCGAATCCTGTCCGCAGCGAAAACTTTTTTTACCATTAAAAATACATTTTTTTTCTTCCGATTTTTTATCTTCTTACTTTTCAACCATATTTAGCAACAATAAATAAAATATTTAACAATTAATATCGTTGTTTTTATTTCTTCTACCTTACTACTGTTCAATGCTTTGTCATGTTTCATTTTGTTTTTCTTAAAAAAGGGAGGGAAAAAGGTAATTACATGTTGCAACAATATTAATGTCAATTAAATTATAGTTTATAATACAAATTTCATATAATTATATGTATACAATGTATGTATTCTATAGTATGAATATTAATATAATAATACGTGTATGTGAATGTTCAGTAACATTATTTTTATTGGCTTTGCGTGCAGCAAGATTATTCTACTGTGGAGGTAAACATGTTTCTTTAATGGTAAAAAATGGAGAAACTGGTAAACACAGTATGTGTACTATACATATTGTACGATACACGAAGGAGTACAATTAGGTCAACATTTTGCGGCTGTTTTGCACAAAGTAGAACGCTATTATAAAAACTACTTTATCATATTTTTGCAGTATATCGTCCTCTTTTATATCGATATAAGCAATATTTTATATATACGAACAATATTTTATATTATCTTTTTAAACCTAAACTACAAATAACAATGTATGATTAAAGAATTTTATAATTGAATAATACATCAAATAAATGTCACGATGTTACAATAAAAAATAGATCAAACTCCAATGAAAAATCTTTACTGTTAAAATATTTATCTACTCATAACAATTCAATAAACTCGATAAGACAAGCAAAATGATTAATTGACTCTTGAATCAATAAAGTTATGTGGCTTACCAAGACCAAGTATTAATTTTATGAATTAAAGAATCGAAACATTATAATTATTAATTTCCATTAAAAAAAATCTGTGATACCACCAATAATTCCTAAAATTATTATTTTGAATTAAAAGTGATTTTAAAAAAGGAAACTTGATAAGACAAACAAAATAATTAATTGACTCTTGAATGAATCAATAAAATTATATAGCTTACCAACACCAAGTACTAATTTTATGAATTAAAGAATCGAAACATTATAATCATTAACTTCCATAAAAAAAAATCTGCGATACCACCAATAATTTCTAAAATTATTATTTTGATTTAAAAGTGATTTTAAAAAAGGAAACTTGATAAGACAAACAAAATAATTAATTGACTCTTGAATGAATCAATAAAATTATATAGCTTACTAACACCAAGTACTAATTTTATGAATTAAAAAATCGAAACATTATAATCATTAACTTCCATAAAAAAAAATCTGCGATACCACCAATAATTTCTAAAATTATTATTTTGATTTAAAAGTGATTTTAAAAAAGGAAACTTGATAAGACAAACAAAATAATTAATTGACTCTTGAATGAATCAATAAAATTATATAGCTTACCAACACCAAGTATTAATTTTATAAATTAAAAAATCGAAACATTATAATCATTAACTTCCATAAAAAAAAATCTGCGATACCACCAATAATTTCTAAAATTATTATTTTGAATTAAAAGCGATTTTAAAGAGGGAAACTTAAATTTTTGTAATTCCTCCATGGAATCTCTTCCACTATAAGGTATATATACAATCCTGACACAACAAATTGCAATCTGGCGTAACGTATACTTTGCGAACTTCCATGTTTCGAGGATCAGCGATCAGAAGATTGACAGGCTACATTATTCTCAACGAAATGGAAACTCCATGTTCGTGCACGACTATAAAATATGGAATATTCTCTTACCAGAATCCTGTTGCTGAGCGTATCCAGCTATATCTATTGGTTGGCCGTTTATGACAAGATCCCTCACGCAACCGACGTAACCCTGTCTCAAGGCACCTGTCCATAGTACTGGAGGGACTGTTAGGGGTGCAAATGGAGCGCCCACACCGCCGATATACAGCAATCCATCGAGATCTAATTGCGTGGAATCGCCTGAAACACGAAACGTTACGCTGTTATTCGTTTAATTTATCAGCGAGGAAATTTTAATTATAAATGGCGTACATTTATTTTATAATTTGTTACACGAGCATATTTAAACGTAAATCTTTCACGATGAAATATTCCCTGTAAAAAGCAATTTATAAATATGTAGCTACTCTTAAGCAACGAAACGATAAAGTTACTGCAGCGGATTATAAATAATATCAACCTGGCAATATTTATCCTGGCCGAGGAGAATCAATTTTTCTTCCAAACGCAATTTTCTTCAACTTTCTACAACTTCTCAATCTTTCGTGCTCCTCTTTCGAAAATAGCTCGAGTCTTTCGAAAAAGATTTCTTCACACTTTTGCACTCTGACTACTCTCACACATGCTACACTGTCAGAGTACACGTGACACTGTCAAACCACAAAAACTGAATTAAAGAAATTACGTTACCTATTTACATTGCAAATAGGTCCAGTCTCATACAACCGGTTTATTAATAAATAAACAGTATTCTTAAAAATCACCTGCTCCTATTGCTCTTACACGAGAATATTTCTCCTCAAGTTACGTAATATTGCGTCAAATATAAATAAATAATTGTAAAGAAATTTGCTTCTTTTACTGTTTGTTCTGGGAAAACAAAGCTGGAAATTGTCGAGCGTGCACGTGCGCGTTAATTAACCGTTTCTTCCCTTCGCTGCTCGTTTTTCCAATTTCTAATCGGACATCGTGAGCGATATAAACGGAACGTATCGGTGACAAATGTAAAACGGTGCGTGATGAATCGACGCGTTCACGTAGTGCGTAATTCATACGCGTTCGTTCTTTCACGATCGGTGTTCGACCCGTGACGCGTGAAATTCGTTACCAATATATCCTTCGAAAGTTTGCGTGATGTATGTGACAGTGTGTCATCGTTCGTACGGATTTTTATTTCATTTTTTTTTTTCTCCCTCAAGGCAAATATTTTTACAACGCACGTTGTTGTAGTGCGAAGTAACAGCGCTCGTAACAATTATAAATAGTTTAGTCGACGTGATATAAAATCCAATGTTACAACAATCGAACAGAAGCTTGAAAATATATCTCGTTTTCAATATCATGACCATTCTCAATGTAACACATAAATGCTGATATAAATAATATTTAATTATATTTCATTAGATATAAATATTAATTCGGCCGAATAAGATATTCGATTAAATTTTTATCCGGACAATTTCTTATTCGAACAAATCCCACGGGATATTTGTTCGTTACTGAGGAATAAAATTTCATTCTTAATTTTTATTCGTTGCCTGCTGTTAAAATAGAAGTTCGCCTAACGCCGATCATATCAAGAAAATCGTAGACTCACGGTGTAAAGTGGCCACTGATATTCTAAAACGATTAAAAGAAAGGATTAAAAAGAAGAAGACATTACGACCAATTGCCCTTCTTATTATTCGAATCTCAGGTGGCTGCTATAAAGTGGAGCACTTCGTAGCACTTTCCACTTAGGTCTCAGTCGAAAATTTCGCCTTAATCCAGACCATGCTGCTCTACTTTATCACACATAATCTCCCTTACGAAACATCTCTACGTTCTAGTAATTATCCTCGTTATCTGCCATTTACGATCCTCTCATTACGCACTCAAGCAGCGAAAACGCGCCATCTCCCAGACGAGGTTGTTGGAAAGGGCTCGAACTATGTCTAATTGTTCTGCCTGACGCTCACGAGGCCCGCGTTCAATCCTGCGTTAATTAAACGCCGATGAAATTATTTTACTTGCGATACTTTTATTTCATTAAGGAAAAATTTATCTTTCTTTTGTTTCATATGTTTTATTGTTAGTTGAAAGCTACGCATCTTCGAAGCTACGATTCTTGGAAGGCTTAGTGGCCAGCAACCGAGGAGCAGTGGTCGTCATTTGTGGAAACGGCTTGAGAATATTTATACAGGTTCATTAAAAACTCACGAGCTGTGCTTAAGTTCCATTATCCTCTGGTCGGTTATTTTTCTTTCCTTACTGCACCGTTCGAAACTAGGAGTTCTCTGTCTCGTGAAAAAGAAGAAGAAGAAGAAGAAAAAAAAAAGAAAACTGGAGGAAGAAAGTTCACTGACTCTCGAACCAGCAGTGAGACTATAAAAATAATATGGTTATGGAGTAATTGGATTTTCTTGGTAAACATAGGTAGATGTGAATTTTGTTGCCTTGTAAATTATATTTGGGAAGGGATTTTTATTTTCAATTTGCATTTGGATATTAATCTGTATTTTGTATTTGATTAATTTTGGTTACGTATTTGATGAACTTGTTTGTATTATAAAAGCAGATTAAGAAGAGCTTTTCATATTATTGATGATAATTGGCATTGAAATGATTTGTTGAATAAAGTGATTTACATACATAGAACATGCGTAGCAACAGATGAGAAACTATACATGTAAAAACAAGAAAAGCATTTGGATATTAATCTGTATTTTGTACTATAAAACCAGATTAAGAAGAGCTTTTCATATTATTGATAATAATTGACATTGAAATAATTTGTTGAATAAAGTGATTTACATACATAGAACATGCGTAGCAACAGATGAGAAACTATACATGTAAAAACAAGAAAAAGCATTTGGATATTAATCTGTATTTTGTATTATAAAACCAGATTAAGAAGAGCTTTTCATATTATTGATAATAATTGACATTGAAATAATTTGTTGAATAAAGTGATTTGCATACATAGAGCATGAATAGCAACAGATGAGAAACTATACATGTAAAAACAGGAAAAAGCATTTGGATATTAATCTGTACTTTGTATTTGATTAATTTGTTTATATTATAAAACCAGATTAAGAAGAGCTTTTCATATTATTGATAATAATTGACATTGAAATAATTTGTTGAATAAAGTGATTTACATACATAGAACATGAGTAGCAACAGATGAGAAACTATACATGTAAAAACAAGAAAAGCATTTAGATATTAATCTGTATTTTGTATTATAAAACCAGATTAAGAAGAGCTTTTCATATTATTGATGATAATTAGCATTGAAATAATTTGTTGAATAAAGTGATTTACATACATAGAACATGAATAGCAACAGATGAGAAGCTATACATGTAAAAACAAGAAAAGCATTTGGATATTAATCTGTATTTTGTATTATAAAACCAGATTAAGAAGAGCTTTTCATATTATTGATGATAATTAGCATTGAAATAATTTGTTGAATAAAGTGATTTACATACATAGAACATGAATAGCAACAGATGAGAAGCTATACATGTAAAAACAAGAAAAGCATTTGGATATTAATCTGTATTTTGTATTATAAAACCAGATTAAGAAGAGCTTTTCATATTATTGATGATAATTAGCATTGAAATAATTTGTTGAATAAAGTGATTTGCATAGATAGAACATGAATAACAACAGATGAGAAACTATACATGTAAAAACAAGAAAAAGCATTTGGATATTAATCTGTACTTTGTATTTGATTAATTTGTTTATATTTTAAAATCGGATTAAGAAGAGCTTTTCATATTATTGATAATAATTGACATTGAAATAATTTGTTGAATAAAGTGATTTACATGCATAGAACATGAATAGCAACAGATGAGAAACTATACATATAAAAACAAGAAAAAGCATTTGGATATTAATCTGTACTTTGTATTTGATTAATTTGTTTATATATTAAAATCGGATTAAGAAGAGCTTTTCATATTATTGATAATAATTGACATTGAAATAATTTGTTGAATAAAGTGATTTACATACATAGAACATGAATAGCAACAGATGAGAAACTATACATGTAAAAACAAGAAAAGCATTTGGATATTAATCTGTATTTTGTATTATAAAACCAGATTAAGAAGAGCTTTTCATATTATTGATGATAATTAGCATTGAAATAATTTGTTGAATGAAGTGATTTACATACATAGAGCATGAATAGCAACAGATGAGAAACTATACATGTAAAAACAAGAAAGCATTTGGATATTAATCTGTACTTTGTATTTGATTAATTTGTTTATATTATAAAACCAGATTAAGAAGAGCTTTTCATATTATTGATAATAATTGACATTGAAATAATTTGTTGAATGAAGTGATTTACATACATAGAACATGAATAGCAACAGATGAGAAACTATACATGTAAAAACAGGAAAAAGATTTCCTTATTCATGGGATGCGTTAAATTTTACAACTAATTGATATTGTGTTTTAAAATATTGGAGTTCCTGAAATTACTGTCAATTTTCAATTATTTTTTTCATTTTACAAGAGTTTCGTATTCAGATCTGCCCACAAAGTATGCTCGATTGTTGTTTTTCTGTAGCCATACGTAGATACATTTTGGAATTAATTTAGGTCTCAAGTATGAACATTTTTAGTGGCTGTATAGTAGAATATATCGCAGAGAACCTGCTTTAAAATTTTTATTATTTTGTACATGTTCATAAACTTTGCTGAATTCAGGTGGTGCTACAGGAAAATATCGTTGAAATTAACATTTATACGAGTTAAGCCCCCTTCAAGGTAATAATTAGAACATTAAAAAGCTGCTTGGGGAACGCTTTAATTATTGTACTCTTGATTCATGAATATCTCAAAAATATTTCATTGCAACTTTGCTTTCACAATAACAGTAATTATACATTTGCATATTAAACGTGCAAACGCTTCTATCTTTGGCCTTGAATTTTTATATCTGCAAAATAAATTCCTCTACGTCCTAAGTCTAAGTTTCTTGCCAACATTTTATGTCTTCGCAATCTATGATCAACGCCAGTTTACTAATCGCGCACTTTAACTTTATGCAAATTACCTTCATCGCGTTACATATGCATACGGCTAAATTTAGTAATTTTTTAATAAAATAATATTAAACACTCTATCGCTCCACGTAACTTGGCTCCTCGTCTTAAAACCAAAACCTTCTTGTTACGTCGCCTTTCTTCCGGACGAAATTCCAATGTTTCTTAAATTTGCAAGAAGCTTCGATATTTTTGCCTGGGTTAATCGAGTCCGATAAACGTGGCATCTGCAACAACTCGTGCGCTTAAACTCTGTACAAAAGGACGATCGAAGTAGTACACGTTACACGACATGGAATTCGGAAGAGAAATGTGGAGAGAACGTTACACGGACGAATCTTATTTTCTTGGCCAGACGATAAGATGGAGAGAAAAATGAATATGAGAGGAGAGAAATACCGAAAGACGCGGAAGCACGGAAGAGAGGAAATTGCAGTCGACCAAGGAGGATGAGTGCTCCGTCGTTGAAAATTGTTACCGCCGACAAGCGTGTAAGAGCTCGGCGATGAATCGAGCTGACTGAAGCGAAGAATTTCGGCCGGTGATCATAATTTGCCAGATCAAATTTATACCGTGCTACTTTATTCTACGCGGTAGATCACCGGTGGCCGATTGCTCAATTACGTCAACCGCGTGTCTGCTGCGGATATGTACAGTGCGGCGAATAACTATACACTCGGCAATATTTTCACATTATCGATCGTCCACATGAATTTCCTCGAAAACAAAAGGCGGTTTGAAAAGGTCCACGGCCAACGATCCACTTTAGATTATTTTATGGCGAATTTTACGAGACTGCCTGATGAAAAGGCGATTACAAATATTACGCAAAAGCTGGTCCACCGTCTTCGTACGAGATAAAAATTAGAAAAACAAAAGATACATATAACAGCGTGATACTTGTTGAACAGGGAAAATTCGGAGAGGCGAGCTGAGATGACTTACTCGCACGTTCAATTATTGCAACCTGGCCACGCATTATAATATTGCAAATCTGTGTAAATAAGCGTCACGTAGAGAGACGTGGTGCACATGTGAGTTTCTCACGTGATCAGCAAATGTCCAATCCAATGTTCCTCTTCTGCCACTTGCGTTAATATCTAAGGACACCGGGTGCAACCACGTTCGACGCGACGATCGTGTAAAAATAAAAATAACAGATACAAAGACAAGCGAAGATTAAAGTGCAAACTAAAAACGAAAATCGCGAGACGAACGTGGATGCGCAGAGTGAACGACGTTCGGGACACGCGTGAACTTCTGAACGTGTCTGAACGCTCGCTTATCGTCTCCAAACTGGTTTCCGCGATTCTCCGGATACCTATGGGTTTCTTTTTTTGAGAAGATTCTTCTCTTGAGAAGATTATTCTATTGGCTTAACCGTAATCGCGCTTTAAATCCTGGTGATTCATGTTTTACAGATTACGCTGCTTTCAACGCGAATAACGCCGCCGACCATTTAATTCAGTTGCGCCTTTGAGGTTTTAGCATCAGAACGAGATAAAGGATTTCCCAGTGTTTCTTTCGTTCCAAGTAAATCGCTTCGTGCTTAAATGCTTTCCATCTCTTTGTACACTTAAAGGGATTTTGATTTATCGAGATTGAAATCGCACAGTCGTGTCGCGCTGGTTCAAGTGGTTCTTCTCTGCGATTTGCAATTTTTTTTCTTTGCTAATGTATTATATTCTGTGTCAACCAGTTGGCTATTTTTCACGAGAATAGTCGTCATGAAGAAATGCCAATTATTTTGTGGTCCTCTCAGTAATAAAATTAGAAAATAAGACAGTCGTTTCGTTAATTCTGTTTTAACTTAATTCTATGTTATAATCACACGTGTTCTTTGTTTGACGAGTATACTCGTCGCTTACTCTTCTATTATTCACGAGAATAGTCGTCATGAAGAAATGCCAATATTTTGTGGTCCTCTCAGTAATAAAATTAGAAAATAAGACAGTCGTTTCGTTAATTCTGTTTTAACTTAATTCTATGTTATAATCACACGTGTTCTTTGTTTGACGAGTATACTCGTCGCTTACTCTTCTATTATTCACGAGAATAGTCGCCATGAAGAAATGCCAATATTTTGTGGCCCTCTCAGTAAAAAAATTAGAAAATAAGACAGTCGTTTCGTTAATTCTGTTTTAACTTAATTCTATGTTATAATCACACGTGTTCTTTGTTTGACGAGTATACTCGTCGCTTACTTTTCGCCACAAATCTTAGGTACACGCTTTTCAAGGTTTTCAAAGATGTAATAACCAACTGGTTAAGTGTTTGAGATGTTTTTACTTTAATTTCTGGTTTCTGCTTATAGTTGCATTCATTTTACAATTCCTAGAAAGATTCTCTGTCTTAAAAATCTTGGCGCGTATTTGAAATTTGTAAAGCGGTCCAGCAGCAGACACTGTTTCATTCTTTGATGATCTATCAAATCATTCGACGCTGCTGTTAAATACTCGCGTGTCAGAAGCTAGCGGTTCGTTTTCATTTTCAATCGCATTACATTAAAATTCTCTCGCTTAATCATAGAGCGATATTAAAATGAGGAATTCAACACGATGACGCGTCTATTGCGTTCTTCTCTCGTCGTGTTCATCCGCGACGATTGAAACGCCGCAACAGACGAGGTATAATCGGTTCTTGATAAGATGTTTGTGGGGAAAGAAAATTGTCAGAGTGGACAGCAATTGGAATCGTAGGCTAAGCTTAATTGCGAAGGCTTAAGCCGGTTGCGTCGGGGTTTTTCGCGTGTTACGAGCGCAGTTGGCCCGCAGCAAGCGTTCACACTCGAAGAATTCGCGCAAACTCGTCCCAGGCGAGGCGACGAAGCACAGTTTTGAGGCTGAAATTGCTAAAGGGTCGGTTCTCAAAGGGGAATTTCACGGACAAATTAACTGGCCGTGTAATTCCAGCGACCACCAACAGCTTCGTGAAACTTGCGCTACCGTTGATTCTGGATAAATACACAATTCGACCCAAGTTGTGAATTTCTTTCGGTTAACGCTAACACCACGAACACGCTCCAATATTCAGCTGTATTCGAGATTAGCGAGCGACAGTTTGCCAAACTTTTCATACTCCAGATAGCAGCGCGTTTGCTGTTCGCTGTACAATTTCTCTTCCTCGTTTTCCATTATTTTAATCAGTTAGCTGTTTTCGACGAGTATACTCGTCATACGTACGAAGTAGCTACAATTTGCTGTTTGAATTTCAATTTGGTAATCGCAGTAAATGAAAATGTGATACAGTCGTGTCGTTGCAACTCGATTCCTTAATTCGTTGCAATTTAATTAATAATAAAATAACAGAATAAAAGAAGCCACTGGGGATCGTTCGTGGTTGGAATTTTACGACACTCCGCCATCGTGTACACGTACGTGAAAAATCGGCGGGAAATTCGGCAAGACGACGGTGTGAGAATCAGGCCAAGACGGAAGTGGCCGGAGAGAGACCAGGAAGAACGTGATTCCAGCGGCGAGTGCCGGCTTCTATTATTCTGAGATATACAGGGTGTTTCCTACTTTTCCGGCAACATCGTAGGCGCATAATCTACAAATAAAACTAAGAAGAAAAAAAATGGTGCGGAACAGCAGATTTAAAGCTGAACAATGCGGAAAGTAGATCGTCTTTACTCTGCCTGTACCTGCGCCACATTTCTTGTTCTCTGACTATTTACTGCAGTAGTTGGTTATCGTGTGAAGTATCGAGCGTCGTGTAGAAATGCCAAGATTATTTTCAAACGAGGAATACGCCGAATTATGTTTGTGCGTGGTATCTGCTGTACGAGAACACCAGCGTGTGTTTTCTGCAAGAAAAGTACCACATGGTTCAGTATTTGTTAACATCTATTCAGGCTAACACCTATTTACCTACAATTTTGTAATAAAGCGTTTACGAGCAAACTTCGTGTAACATTTTCTCCTTATTTTCACTTGTAGATCATATGCTTGTACGATGTTGCGGGACGAGTAGAGAACACCCTGTATATTGAGCTGGGTGACAAAGAAGTCGATGAAGAATCCACCGCTGCGGCAATTCTCTCTTCCTTTTTGTTTATTTATCGGTTTAATAAAGCTCCGCCCGAAGCTATATCACAAAGTTCCCTATACTTCTCCGTTTGTTTGACTTTTTATCCTTTCCCCTATCCTGGCACCGGAGTTTTCAGAGTTATGAATAAATTCGCGATTAAATCTACCAGGAGTTTCTGATTGTCTTCTGTGCGGCTCAAGGAGATCCTTTATAATTCTCTCTTTGCATTTGGCGACGAGAAGTTAGATTAAATGAGAATTTGCCTATTGAAATTGCTATTGTTATTTCTTAGTTACTTGTTCGATTATATTCGACAACGTTGTACTGTATTTGGCGATATCAGGTTCGATCTGGATTGTCTTTGGAATTGCTTGAGCAGATTATTTACAACTTTCATTTTGCACTTGAAGGTAAAATGTCAGATGAAATGGGAATTTGTCATAAGTAAGATTATTGTCTTTTGAACGACTCAAGAACATCCTTTTTGGCCTTGGCGATGAGGAGCTACACAGGTTCGATCTGGATTGTATTTGGAATTGCTCGAGCAGATTATTTACAACTTTCATTTTGCACTTGAAGGTAAAATGTCAGATGAAATGGGAATTTGTCATAAGTAAGATTATTGTCTTTTGAACGACTCGAGAACATCCTTTGGAATCTTCTCCTTGGCCTTGGCGATGAGGAGCTACACAGGTTCGATCTGGATTGTATTTGGAATTGCTCGAACAGATTATTTACAATTTTCATTTTGCACTTGAGCGTAAAATGTCAGATGAAATGGGAATTTGTCATAAGTAAGATTATTGTCTTTTGAACGACTCGAGAACATCCTTTGGAATCTTCTCCTTGGCCTTGGCGATGAGGAGCTACACAGGTTCGATCTGGATTGTATTTGGAATTGCTCGAACAGATTATTTATAATTTTCATTTTGCATTTGAGCGTAAAATGTCAGATGAAATGGGAATTTGTCATAAGTAAGATTATTGTCTTTTGAACGACTCAAGAACATCCTTTGGAATCTTATCTTTGGCCTTGGCGATGAGGAGCTACACAGGTTCGATCTGGATTGTCTTTGGAATTGCTCGAGCAGATTATTTATAATTTTCATTTTGCACTTGAAGGTAAAATGTCAGATGAAATGGGAATTTGTCATAAGTAAGAATATTGTCTTTTGAACAACTTAAGAACATCCTTTGGAATCTTATCTTTGGCCTTGGCGATGAGGAGCTACACAGGTTCGATCTGGATTGTATTTGGAATTGCTCGAGCAGATTATTTATAATTTTCATTTTGCACTTGAAGGTAGAATGTCAAATGATATGGGAATTTGTCGTAAGATTGTTATTGTTATTTCTTAGTTAGTTGGCGAATATATTCAGAAACATTGTATTTAGCAATGTAATAGGTTTGATGTAAATTGTCTTATGAACGACTCAAGAAGATCCTTTAGAATCTTCTCTTTGGTCTTAGCGATCAGGAGCTACATTAGACGCGAATTTTTCATATTAACAAAATTTATAATAATCCGAATTGATTCATTCCAATAGAAGATCGTTCAGAAAAGTGTTGGATTAAATGTGACATTGAAATGTGATGCTTGTCGATTATCATTTAACAAGTTTCCAATTTACCATGGGATTCCCTCGGACAATTAAATTTCCTAAAATTTATTCTCCTACAAACGACATGTACCGCTTCTTCTCCGAGCTCCATAGAAGATATAAATCGAAGGGGCAAAGCGAAATCGGCATGTTCTATTTTATAACGAACCAGTGCAAGAACCTCTGTTCTTCTATTCACCAAGTTACTTCTATTCAAACATTCTTACACCTGAATTAAAACGAAAGCTTATTAAATCTCAATGAAACCGAAATTAAACTATACCTTTATCAAGTTATTTAAAATCTTTAAAGCCGGTCCAGCAGCAGTCACCGTTTCATTCTTTGATGATCTGTTTCTCCAAATCGTCGAACGCTCCTGTGTTAAATACTCGCATCTCAGAAGCTAGCCGGTTCGTTGTCATTTCCAATCGCATTATATTAAAATTCTCTCGCCTAATCATAGAACGATATTAAAAACTATACACCAAGAAAAAAAAAAAAGATTTTCCAAGAACAATAACCATTACGAATTACCATAAATGTCCAGCCATCGTAGTTTAAACGACCAGATCTAAACGACTGGAGTCTGAGCTCTAAATTTCGCTCGATTAATCGTGATCGTCAGGAGCGTAGTACCGAGGTAGCGAATAAAAGCGAGCGACTTTCTAAAAAGACAGATCTAACGAAGGGTAACTACTAAGCGGTAATAAAACCAGAGGATCGTAGAAAAAGGCAAGAGCGCAAGATTTATTACGTTCCACGCATGGAACGGTTAGCTGCACCTGCAGATAAGTGTCCTCGAGCGTGTAACTCTGAATTATGAGTGGCTTGCTTCTCGATCCCGCGCATTTTTACCCTCCTTCGTCGTTTATTTCGTCGACCGACCGGATTTACAGTTCCGCCTGTAGTCCGTAGATTAGACGATAAACGCCATACATCCTGACGAACGAGTGGGAAAATTTAACAAAAAAAAAAAAAAAAAGAAGAAAAGAAAAAAAAGAAAGAAGAGTCAAGAAAAAGAAGACAAAGATTCTGTCTGTTTACCTGGTGTACGGAATTCGACGATGGAACCGTCGACGGTCACGCGTCCGTCTCTTTCGACTCGGCGAAGTGCCACGTCGTGCCACGTGCCGTCGTCGATTCGTTGTTTCGACGATTTCACCTTCACCGGTCCGCTTCCGAGGTCAGCGTGCAGGTACAGATGACCATTGAAGATCTCGAAGGCGAAGAGATCTTGCTGCAAAAAGGAAACGACGTTTTACTTTTACCTTGTTCGAAGATGGTATCCCACTGGGGGTAGCCATCCACATGTTACATTACTATATCACTAAGCTATGATATTTTACCAAATGTCCTACTGGACAAATTGCAAAATGTAAATAAATAAATAAGAAAAAAACTTTTACCATCGGTGGGTAAAATCGCGACTTTACAACTTTCGCGAAGCTTGCAACGTTTCTAAATATGTTGAGATAATTTTCTGGCTGCACTGGGTTAAATGCGTAGTAGAGATACTTGTATGTGGGTGTCAGTGTGTGGAGGTATGTGTGTGCGTCTCGAAAACAGATGAATGTGAACTGTTCAGTCGAAGAACTAGTCGCAAGTGTGTATCGATGAATATCTTAGCAATCGTCCATAAAACAAATATATAACTATTCTAATATTAATCCCAAGTATAAATTTAACGTTCCTGTAACATTATTTCGGCTTCAAAGATCCACAATCCTCAACAAAATAATCAAACTACCCGCGAACGAGTGAACGTACAAAGTGCACGCGCTACTGTCTCTTCGTTTTTCCTAAACGATTCTCATCTCTTCCCAAAGTTTGTCGAATTTTTATATTTCCTGCTAAATAGCAGCACTAACTGTTAGTCGCAACAAGCGTGACAATCGAGCACGTGGACGTTCTTTGACGTTGAAAAAATGTCCCCAAGATACGCGTAGCTCTCTGGTCGCTGAAACCCGAGCAAGGGACGTGACCAAGGGACGAACGAGAAATTAAAGAAAAGAGGAATACGATCGAGCAAGCTCTTTTATTATTTATTTTCGCGACTAATAGCCATGTGTTAACGCGTGTATTTCCAAACAGAGAGTTAGTAGTGTGCGTGAGAGACACGACCGGCCAAGCATTTGTTCGCGGGATCCGGTGATTCCGCTAATGAGCAACTGGCGCTCTTAACGAGAACCCGGTTTTCGCAACTTTCCGATTTATTTCACGCCGTTGCGCGCTACGCAGCCGCGATTATTCGCGACGCTGACGCCAGCCCCGCGCTGCTCCTCTTTCGACGTTGAAATATAATTGTGGGAATTACGAGGCGGTATTGTTAAACCGAGATAACTGGCGGCTGCGAGGGAAACTCGGCTGCAGCGACGAAAATGCATTTCCTCTCGATCGTCGTTTGGCCGACTCGTGGCCCGGATCTGCCTCGCCTGTCTCTCGGTCTGCAGATTCTGCGATATACAGAGGATGTACGACAACTCGCCAAGCTGATTCCTCGCGAACGAATAAGCGAAAAGCGTGGGACGAAGATTTTTCATGTGGTGGGGCTTCGTTCTTTAGAGCAACAATTTTGGAAATGGGGTTAGGTTGGGGTTAGGTACAGGTTTTCAGCTATTAGGTTGTCCGGAAAGTTTCTTTCTTTTACAGACACGTCTCTTCCAAGGCTGCATCTTTAACAAACGTGAAACTTAATCCGTCAAACTTTGTGATTTCTATCTTGACAGAAGAAAATGGATCATACGTAACTCGATGAAATAATATGAAACGGAGGATATCGTGCATCCAACGTTATCGTTCCACGAAAAATCGGCAGACTCAGCATTAAATTATCGCCTTCTTCCTCCGCAGTTTTCGCATATGCATCTTACAAAATTCATTTCCCGATTGTTCGACGATTTTATCGAGTTTAATTAAGGATTCGATAATTTCACGTGAAATCGGTCGGACGTGGTTCGTTCTGTTAACGAGGTGCTATCAGTGATTTTAATTACGTTCTCCCCGAATGATTCGTTTTAGGTTTTCGTTAATTAAATGTATTAGTAATTGAACGAATAATATCTGACGAAGAGTTTCGGTAATTCTATTCGGATATTTCACGAGACGTTTTGTATGTAGAACGTTCATCTTCGGATTAGCGAAAATGGAAGCTCAGTCGGTTGTCTATTTAGTTTTCCATCGCAAGCTGATACTGTCGTTTATGCTATACACAGCCCAATGGAACTTTTATTCTACACAATGATGGAGCATTTGTTTTCACAACGATTGATTTAGCAATAGCACGTGTGAGTTTTTTAATTAAAATATAATTCCTGAATATTTTGTGCATATAAACAACAAAGGGATGTTTATTATATCTTCGTTTATATGGCGCATAATTCGATGAAATTCGATGTACAATATTTTAACTAACAATTACCAAAGGCTCAAGTTTTCAAACGAAATGTTGCTACATAACAAAGCATTTTAAATCACGTGAACTAAATTGAACGAACGATACATTCGAAATTCCCACTATTTCTGTAAATTACGATTTATCAACGTAGAAATTCGTCTCTTACTTTGACAAACGATCGCAGGTTTTTCAACAGCGACGATGTAATTTGATTACGGTTCCGTATCGGTTCAGTCTTCCAGCAACAATTTTCCAAACAGTATTCTCCATTTGATCGGATAAAAAATGCATTTTCATCATGGCTGGTAATTCAATCGCCTGTCCTCTGCCATTTCATACAATTCCATTTCGTTATCACTTGCTTTCTCGCTCGAAAAAACATCGACTTTCAACCGATCGTCGTCTCCAACTTTCATTTACATTATCGTTCTTCCACCTTCGTTTCTTTATTCTTCTCCCGCCGATCTTTCCCACTGGTATTTAACTCTTCCATCTCTTTTCGTTTCTTCGTCCTCGTTCCACTTCTTCTTAACTTGCAGTAGCTCGTATACGTTTTCAGATTGGCTTCGAGCTTCGCCAAGTTACACTCAGATGATCCAATCTCAACGCAGTGCTAACAGTAAATTTCAAAGTGTTTGGAATAACGCGGACGATTAAAAAATAAAATTCACGAAGAAGATTTTTCTTCCTCTGAAGCGGATTATTTTCCCAAGGACACTTTATCCTATCAAGCTGACTCTGCCTCATCACGTAACCGAACCCACATTGCGCCAATATTTTCGCATATGTTTTTCACATATTTCTACGATATTTTCACAAAGCATATCTTTTTCACGAAAATTATTCTGCAGACTCGTAAAAACGCGTACGTATTTCTCGTTCAGCCGGCTGCTGAAGCGAGCAAAACTCTGATTAGAAGAAGACTAAAGAGACATTTCTCTTCGTGTTCTGTATAGTAATTTCCCTGCCATTGACTACTGTTACGACCACTCGCGATCGCGAGGAAGCACATCAACGGGAGTCGTAAATTCCCCTTACGATTAGATAATCGACGCCGCGAAATGATCGATCCCCTATTTCGATTAGGATAATAGAGGTAGTTCAATTAAATATGACGCTGATATAACAAGTTATAAATCACAGTTTATTCCAACAACTTTGTAAAGAAGATAGTTACGCTGGTGCGCGTGTGTAAGTTAAGTAAGTGACTGATCTAAGAGTGGAAACCCGGTCAAAGGATGTCGACTGTTTGAAAGATGGAAAATCAGCCAAGTTCGGTGACGATGCTGTGGCGGAGGAAAGCCGAGGATGGGTGTGTCCAGCGCACGGGATCATCGGATTTGTCGATGACAATTTTGGCTAGGAGAGCGAGGGAAATAGGCTTCGTTGTTAATTGCTTATTTGCTATGGTGGTGGGCGAGGAAGGATGCTAACCGCTCTCGAGATAAAGTTGCTAGTGAGAAGCCTCGTACGTGAGAAAAGGCAACTTTCCCGCGTCAACCCGCGGTGGACGATAAACTTTAGAAAACAATTCAGTGAAAGAATATTTGTTCGGTCTGAAGGACCTTGACTAGAAAGTTCCTGAGATTTATGGAGGGTACTTGAGACTATCGAGGCTACGTAGTAAGGATCTGAAGACAGCCGACTACCATCTTGTCCGCGGTGTGTGGCCTGGTTTAGGTAGAGTGTCGTCCGACGTAACAATTAAAAGTATTTTCGAATGCTTTTACGAATACTTTCTACGCGCAGTCCGCCGACTAAAAGAAGCAAAGAAAGGAAGAAACAATATATCAAACGAAATTTACATACCCTCGTGTGAGCTCCACTACGGCTGTACATGATCAAGCCGTTAGGTTCGTTGGTCCGGATTTTGAAGGATATACTGCCGGACTTGGCCGCCTTCCAAGGTGGCAGGACCTGAAACACAGGAGACATACGTCTCTTAATACCTTCCACTCTTGGCTACCACTTCTGAAAGACGTAAAACAGAAAGAAAAGGAAGACAAAGAGAGACAGATAGATAGATAGATAGAGAAAAAGAAAGAGAAAGAGAGGCGGAAGGAAGAGCGAAATCCCTCGACGTCCTGAAGAAGAATGGAGAACATGGACAGCGTCGGTGGTCCAGCGTGTTCGGAATCCAAAATTTCCTGCTCTTCGTCGTGCACGAGTCCATTCATCATGCATGACAGCTTAAATAATCACGTTTCTCGTGCTCGTGGAATTTTTACTTCAATTTCGCTGCGGTACCGAGTCTCCTGCGGCTGACTGATTTACGTTTCGCCATCGAGAAATTCACCGCAGTTCCGTCTCGGCCGCGTGTCCCATCGCCACAAAATTTTCGTGCGACCCATTTGTTGCTTGTTTCTCGAATTTACAGAAACAAAAAAAAAACGGACTAGGAAAGAAAAAGGACTAACAACGTCAGATCCGTGACGAGACGGAAGAAACAATTAGCCGCGAGTCGCGCGATTTTGCCTCGTCCTTCGGTTGCTATCGTTGGATCGTACGGTGACATTGCGCGAGAGTTTCCATTTTTGTGCAGATTTTTCAATCAGGTTGTTTAATTTCAAGACACCTGAATTTCATTCTTATTCTACGTCTATGAAATCCTACGTATTAGGACGCTGATTATACTTGATGCGCTATCTTAAAGTAAATGTTAACTGTTAAACAAAACAGTAAAGGAATCAATGGATGCTGCAAACGAAACGTTGCGAACATTGTTCTTACGTTACATGTTTGAACAGTAAGAAACCGATGTTTAAACAATTTTTTGAAGACCTTTTACTCGGCAACGAGGAGGCGGTCGAAAATGGAATTTCAGTCTGTTGAATATAGCGCAGCAGTTGAAAATAATATTGGAAATAGTAGCAATCGAGTTGATTTCACTCGTCCTTTACCGAGTGATTCACATTAGGCAAACGATGATGATGACCTTTCATACAATTTACAATATACATTTATACTATTATTATTATTAAATCTCACACTTGTTAAATGCTATACTCCTCCGAATCTCCCAATTGTTTATTAAATAATCCAACAAATACGTGGGAATTCAGACTATACGCTTTTCAGAGCGTATCAGTGTGTTAAGTTTGGTTGAGCAAAATTGAGCGAATGGACGAGCTATTATACTTTTCTCGATGATCATCAGTTGCATAGCTTCGATGACAGCGTTAGACGATCGATGCTGTTATATTTAACTCGTAATTATCAATTTATCAGTCTGTATCTACGAGAATCTTCGTCTTCATCTTCCTTTTCTAACGCGTTAGTTGTACGATGCAAATGAAAATGCAGCGTCTCGAGATTAACCGAAGATCGATCGAGCTCACAACTGTTACGTGTCACCGACGATCTAACGATACGATTTCTCGACGAGTTTTCCTATCGAAATAGAGTTCTCGTGTGATGAGAGCAACGTCGAGTGTCGGTGTTGGATTTAGGATACTTGAGTTAAGTTGAATTGGAAAATGTTTAGCTGTAGCTGCTATCACATGATCTACGGTTTTCAACGTTTTGTTCGAGTCTGGCAGGTTCGTACGAGACGGAAGGTGTCTGGGTAAGGTACACGAAGATTCGGAAGAAACGCGGTGGAGAAGCTCGCGTTTTACAAGTTGGAAGGGAGATCGAAAGTGGTTCTGGGAAACAGATAGCAAGAAAAGTTTTCTTCTTCTCTCGACGTGGATATTTAGTTTTTCAATTCTACTCTGCAAATAGAATCTTCCCTTTCTCGTAACATTAAGCGACGTATCGTTGATAGGATAAAATCGACGATCGAAATTTTCTAACGTGTTATATCGTATGGAAATTTCTTTCTGTCGTGTAGATTCTGGTACAGTAGAACCTCGGTAGCTCGAACGTCTGCAATTCCGAAAAGCTACGTGCAATGGGACTACAACTTTGTTCATTCTACTGCGCTCAGTTGTAGGGAGCTTCGTATAAATGGAAAAAGAAATTTGCTGTAATTTCTTCTCTATATAGATAAATATGCAAAATATAAATATAATCGAAGAATATAAATTTTGTTATTAAATTATGATTTCGTTCACGTTCAGACGCCTTGTTTTATCTCTGTAACTCGATTCAATTCGAAGAATCGCAGTTCATCTTTGTAGCTTACCGTGTGCTTTTTCATGTAAACTGATAGTTTTTCGTCAGTCAATTGAAAAGCAAATGTTCATAATTTCTATCATTAATTTGTGCCATTGCGTCGTTGAATGTCTATAAAAAGACAAACCCAACACGTGTAGAATAAAGCTGATAATAAAGCTTCTTTATAAGTCGAAAGCTTCTTTATTGCCAGAAGGCAAGCTCCGATAAGCTTTTAAATCTTCGTAACTCGACGACTTAAACTCTTCTCTTGAGATTCGAGTTACGCAGGTTCTACCGTAATACGAATTCGAACCAAGTTTCCTTGCTTTTACCTTTGCTAAAACAAAATCCTGTAGCACCTAACCCCAATCTACTGATCTATTGAAAATATAGAAAGTAATTGACTTAATCATCTTAACACGATGACTACTCAATTACGATTACTCAATGAAGATTATTAAGATTAGCAATCTACTGATCTATTGAAAATATAGAAAGTAATTGACTTAATCATATTAACTACTCAACTACGATTACTCAATGAAGATTAATAAGATTATTAAGATCTACTGAAAATATAGAAAGTAATTGATTTAATCATCTTAACACGATAACTACTCAATTACGATTACTCAATGAAGATTAATAAGATTATTATGATTAGCAATCTACTAATGTACTGAAAATATAGAAAGTAATCGACCTAATCGTCTTAACGCGATAACTATTCAATTACGATTATTCCATGAAGATTATTAAGATTAACAATCTACTGATCTACTGAAAATATAGAAAGTAATTGACCTAATCATATTGACTACTCAACTACGATTATTCAATGAAGATTAATAAGATTATTATGATTAGCAATCTACTAATGTACTGAAAATATAGAAAGTAATCGACCTAATCGTCTTAACGCGATAACTACTCAATTACGATTACTCAATGAAGATTGATAAGATTATTATGATTAGCAATCTACTAATGTACTGAAAATATAGAAAGTAATTGACCTAATCATATTAACTACTCAACTGCGATTACTCAATGAAGATTAGTAAGATTATTAAGATTAACAAGATTATTAAGATCTGCTGAAAATATAGAAAGTAATTGACTTAATCATCTTAACGCGATAACTACTCAATTACGATTATTCCATGAAGATTATTATGATTAGCAATCTACTAATGTACTGAAAATATAGAAAGTAATTGACCTAATCGTCTTAACACGATAACTACTCAATTACGATTACTCAATGAAGATTAATAAGATTATTATGATTAGCAATCTACTAATGTACTGAAAATATAGAAAGTAATCGACCTAATCGTCTTAACGCGATAACTACTCAATTACGATTATTCAATGAAGATTATTAAGATTAACAATCTATTGATCTACTGAAAATATAGAAAGTAATTGACCTAATCATATTGACTACTCAACTACGATTATTCAATGAAGATTAATAAGATTATTATGATTAGCAATCTACTAATGTACTGAAAATATAGAAAGTAATCGACCTAACCATCTTACCTACTCAATTACGATTACTCAATGAAGATTAATAAGATTATTATGATTAGCAATCTACTAATGTACTGAAAATATAGAAAGTAATCGACCTATCCATCTTAACTACTCGATTACGATTATTCAATGAAGATTAATAAGATTATTAAGATAAACGATCTTCGATCTACCAGAATTAAGATCTATGATATATTAGATGTATCATTTTCTAGAATATTATCGTTTAGAGCGAAAATTCACCCATGATGGCTCATAAGAGTAAAATTCCCAATAAATCTATAATAAATGACAATATAATAAAGAGTCAAAGAATTAAATTAAAGAATTTAATCGAAGAGTATGAAGTATCGTAGAAAATACTATGAGAAACAAGTTTCACGGCAAGGAAAGAAAACTTATGCATCGAAATTGATGAAAAATAAAATTGTACCTGCGTGTGGCACTGCTTAGTCTCGAAGGAAACTCAATGCTCCATTCGTTTACGTAGATGGCATAGACCAAAGCCAAGAAACAATTCACCGATACTTATTCCTATTTATAGAATATTTGTCTCTGTAGAGACGAGTTTGCGACACCATCTTCTGGTATTATCGAGCAAGAATTATCATCATCGTCATCCTCTAACGTTATTCTTCTTAGGAAAGGAAAATTCCACTTCAATTCTACGCTACGTTGTTTCCCATTGCTGTGCTCCGAATGTGTCTTTCTTTTACAAACATGTCTTTTAAACAATGCATCTTTATACAAACGTGAAACCTAATCTGCCAAACGTTGTGGTCTTTATTTTAATAGTACAAAATAAATGATGCGTAATTTAATGAATATAAAAGAAAGAACGTTTTCCAATGAAAAGCGAAGATTGTTCAATTTTGCCGCCTTTTTTACCAGCAGCCTGCGATTACGTCAAATTATCAGGTTACCATGAAACAAGTGAACAGGTCCAGGACTCGAAAATATTATCTTCGCGGGTTTGTTCTTTGAAACGTTTCGACGTGTAAGTTGCAACACGAGGCACGTTGCTGCGCGTTTAAATAAAAAATCTTTACTGCTCGACCTGACGACTAGAAGGAGTTATCGGACATCTGTTTCACCGGAAAATGCGACGGGAACACGTGACAGGATTTTACGGTGTCGTTCGGTAGTTCAGAGAAACGAGAACAGTAGGAGACCGCGAAAGGAACGCGAACCACCACTATAGCAGCTATTTCGTTTGATGTGGATTCATAGCGGTTAAGCGTGAGTTGCATTGTTCGTACAGTTCACCTTTTAACGCTGTCTCGCTTTAAATGTGGCCATTTTACTCTTCAATATCAAGACTATAATAGTTCAAACATAACGTAATTGTCCGTGTTCTCGTCTTGACGAAAGCACCAACAAAGTAGCCTGATCGCTTTATCGAAAAATAGATAGAGTTTATGCGAGTCTCGAAAGCAGCTCGTAGCTGCGTTCGAGTATACAGGGTGGTCTGAAAATCAGTCTGCGCGATTGGGCAAGGAAATGTTTACCAAAACGTGCAAGAGAAGAACGCGAGTGAACGACGAAGAGAGAAAGATGAGTTCAGCGACGTATAAAATACAAACACTGCGATTTCTTCTTCGAACAAACTTTCTTCATTTTGATTTCCGATCAACGAAACGTTTACCCAACACGCTCGTCACATTTTTCTCAAGACACCGAATACGATTCGACGTACATTTGCTTGTCTTAATAAAAGATAAAGAAATGCAAATTATATCCCAAACATCTCCCGAATACGTCTATGCCAAAGGTTTCGTCGGGAAATCGTGAAAGATAAAAAAGATTCGCTCGGTCTGACACTGCATCGTGTTACGCTACTGGAGCCCAGCCAACCATCGAACTTCATGGTGTTTCTTCGCGATAGTCAACAAAATCCATGAAAAACGGGAGAACAAGTGAACCACCCATTGTCATCTTTCGTTTCAACTTTACTTCGATCGGCATCTTTTCATTTCGGTTTGAAGTTCATTTTAGAAAATAGCCGGTCTCTCGTTTATTAGCCGGGAAGAACCGGACGCCGCTATTCGTCCAGCAGGTTCCGCATAAGTAGCCGAAAGCTGTGCGCGGAACGAACGCCCTTTGTGTTGGCCGATTGTCTTTCGAAGCGGGGCAGCTTGTAATTTCGAATTCAGAGCGGTTTCGGGGAGAGACGCGACGCGGGCTGCACCAAGTGTAATTGCAGCTCCGTGACAGCGAGGCCAATTTTCGTGATGAAGAGTCAGCTTGAAAACTCACGGTAACGAGACTCATTATTTATTCTTGCTGCTTTTGTTTGCCTGGTATTTTCTATCCTTGTCGAGCAACCGGCAAACAACTTCGGTCCGTGGCGCTCGCCCTCGCTGCAACGTCCTTCTGCATCTCGTCTTTCGTTTTGCATTTGTTCCCAGTTTAACACTATAGTCCTCCGCTCTTTTATTAATATCTGGTCTTTTCACGTGCGACCTTCTCTAACAAACGAAACGACGTTTAACGCGCTAAGAAAATTTCTAGTGAAGAACTTGCACGAGAAATCACACCCATTGAGAATTTTATCCATTGTCGTTTTATCTTCTCCTCGAACTTGGCAGGTTTGTCAAGCGTTGAAAAATACCATTGGGCTTATAGTTTCAAACGACTGGAAGAGCGCGAAAGCTTGTTTTTCATATTTTCGTCAAAGGAATACCGCGTCATAGATTGTTACATTTTCAACTATTCGAGAAAACCTTCAGAATAGAATAAAAATTGTACCCATGGTATATCTTCCAGATAAAAGTAAAATATCGAGGCGATCAGCTTTCCATTTTCTTTTTAACCTACATTCTTCCTCCGATACCCATCGAATCTATCGATTATTTTTCTTTCTTTTTTCTTGCCAATTCTGCACGAGATGATCCCGCGCGCACAAAGTCAAAGATTTGTCTAAGAAAATTACGTCGGCAGTTCGCTGTATCAGAGCTTCACGCTAACGAAACGAAGCTCCTGTGGGAATATCGGGAACTGTCAGCACAAGTTAGTCCTTCATCTGGCTTCGTGAATTTTCCGCAACGCGTTCATATCTTATCGAACGTGTCTCCTCCGCAGCTTCTTCGAAACGAGGAATATCTTAGCCGGTTCGACGTGCTTCTAAATTCAAAGCAGCATTTCAAATTCCTCCGAGTGATCTTGCTTTTATTATATTTCATTAGCCGATGCATCGATGACGCATGAAATTTCGCGTAAAATTCATTTATCCTGAAGTTTGTGACGGTGTAGAAGAGTCGACGAGGATTTAGCAACACGACGATAACAAAGGACGTTAGAATATTTATAATAAGACGATTCTAAGTAACAAGATAATAACAATGATAAAAATAATAAAACATAGCGACGAACATAAGGACAAAGCGCGAAGGTTCCAACTTTCACATAAATATTAATAAGCTTAATAATTCTTAACTAATATTTGTAATCTTTCGATATCAACTACGATATTTCTCGTACAAATTTTACAGACTTGTTAATTTTTCACGATCGGAATGATTTTTCATCAACTACGTTTCTCGTATCTCTTCGTACGTCTTTTTACATTTGGCAGAAATATCAGGCGACAACGTAGAAAATTGTTGTATTTAATGTAACAAAATGTTTTCTTCTGCTTGCCTTGTCGCGTAACAACTGCAAACGATGTTGAACTAATTAAGAAGCTATTTCTGATATTTCCATCATTATAACAGATGCAACTTAATTCAAACTGCAGCAACTTAAGGTTCTCGCGGCTCCAGTTACAGCAGCAGTGACGTAATTCAGAAGTTGCAACCTGCAGGCTTCTATGGTGCAACTTATAGTAGCAAGTTGCCACGAGTTACAATTAAGAAACTTAAAGCTGTTGGTCGAAACTGGTAATCGATTTATAATAGCAGAATCTTCGGTCCAAGGTGAAAATCTTCCAATTGCTTTGTCGTCGAGCGGCGATAAAATGGAAAACCAGAGAAACCACAGCGAAAATGAAAGTAGATCGATGTTTAAAGACTGCGGACGATCGCGATGATTCACAGCGAAGAAACTTGCTCGAAGATATTAAACGAATTTCAGAAATAAAAATGTAAGTTAATTCCTTGAAACAATTCAGTTCGATATAATTTTGGGGAAAATTCGAGTTGAGGAAACTCGATGATCCAAGTTAGGTTCTTAGAACACTGCAAATGTGCTAGTTTTGACAAAATAACAAAAGGTAAATTTCTGATCGTTTTTTGAAAACATAAATTTGCTTTGAAAGGTAGACATTTCTGTAGAGGCAACTATGAACTTGTACCACAGTATCGAAATCATTTTCTAAATGAATAAATAAATTTTAACGGTTTTAATCGATAAAAACGTTCGGAATAATTTTTATTCCAGTGATTTGTATGGAATTTAACAAAATTGCACGAATCGAAAGGATACATTTCGAGGAGCGAGAGCGTTCGTATAGTTCGAAACAAATGGTTGCGATACGACTGCGCGAAAAATAAGTTGCGATTCTCGTAAAAATGTCTCAGAATTTACGTATAATAAATAAATACCTTGTTCGCAAATAATAAGTTCGCCACGATTCCTCAAAATATCTTCAAAGTGATTTATTCTTCGCTCAAGTGACCAATTATGGCAAAGCAAACTTTGAAATCCTATAACGCAGTCTCTCATTGATCAGTTACGTACTCCTTCCACTTACTTTTCCATAAAGTTCGGCGAGTAAATTTCCTTTGGAAAAAGAAAAATTAACATGGCGCCGGAAGAGAGTGGAGGGAGGGGGGAGGGAGCTAAAGAAATCCGAACATAGCTATCAGACGATTAAACTGCGACAACATTGGGAAGATTAAAAAGCCGGAAAACGAGAAGGCAAACGCGATTGAAAATGAGAAATCCTCGACGCCTTGAGCATTCCAACATGGAATGGAGCTCGGTGTTTACCGGTTCGTTCATTAGTCGACTCTGCAAATCGATCGTGCCATAGTAGGTGGCAGGAAAATTAGTCGGCGGAAGAAAACCTCGTACGAGTTTGTTGAGAAGAGCGAGCTGAAGTTACGTAGCCGCGTGTGTACCAACTCTGACAGGTACTCTGATACATCGGGCGTAGTTGTATTCGATGTATTTCACGTATACAGGGTGGTTGGTAACTGGTGGTACAAGCGGAAAGGGGGTGATTGTACGCGAAAAAAGAAGTCGAAAATATAGAATAACAATTTTTCGTTCGAGGCCTTGTTTTCGAGAAAATCGACTTTGAATTTTCGGTCGGTACGCGTGCACTTTATCACGTCTCTAGCGGATCTCACTGTAGATCGTTGTCTCGATTGACGTTATGTTGATAAACACTTCCAATGTGATCGAATCTCTCCTGACTTAACTCCGCTTGACTTTTATCTATGGAGCCATATTAAATCAATTGTCTACAGTGAGATCCGTTATAACGAGACGCGATAAAGTGCACGCGTACCGACCGAAAATTCAAAGTCCATTTTCTCGAAAACAAAGCCTCGAACGAAAAATTTTTATTCTATATTTTCGACTTCTTTTTTCGCGTAAAATCACCCCCTTTCCACCAGTTACCCTTGTACCACCAGTTGCCAACCACTCTGTATTTAATTATCGCGCGTTTGATGTATAGCGACGAACGAAAATGTAGCAGAGATCAAATTGTTTTATAAAATGTAAAATATAAAACTGTGAAATTTACTCATCGTTCTTTATTTTCTCGCTTCTCGCAAGAAAGAAGCTTTTTTGAGCTTGGGGTATAAATATTGTTGTTAAGAAGTTACGTAATTGAATACATAACGAGGCATTTTTACGAAACTGAGAAATGAAAAATATCGTTCAGCGTAAAGTTGATAATAAATTGAACTGATAATAGATTTTATAAGAACTGAGCATCTGTTAGTTTATAATTTATAGCTGAGTTTAATTAAAACGTAGATACAGATCGGTGTAATGAAGGTGAATGTAGGAACGTGCTGATATTTTACGACGCAAGATTTTATCGAAGAAACAATATTTTTTGATGATTAAAACGTACGATCTCTCAGGGATGACCTCATCGCGCGTGACACACAGACATTTTATAATATAATTCGCAGGATAGATATTCATACGAGATACAAGTACGCGGAAACGAGGAAGAAATGAAATTCCGAACGAGTTTCACAAACGCAACGTTCAACCACATTAAATAATCCGTCAGCGAATATTTCCATCAGTTTTAAAATAAATTCTTCCTTCGAAAACGTACGTCGAATTTCTTAAACGTTCCAAATGAAATTATCTACCGATGTTTCCTGTAAAATACACGTTTCATATCCTTCGTGAGCGTTGAAAATTCCCGTTGTTCGCAAATATTTGAACACTTTGATTGATCGTAATAATATCCGGATTTGACCAAAGCGTATAAAATAATAATGAATTATTAATTGAACGCTGCGTTCGTTATTTACTTGCTTTTTACGAAATTAACAGACAGCAGATCTAAATTTCGTATTAAGATAACAATAGCGATAATATATTGTTATTATACATTGCGCATATTACAATTTTTATTTAAATATCAGCGCATTGACGTTGCGGATCTTTCTATCAGATAGGAAGACTCTTCTTAATCTAATTTATAATTCAGAAATGAAATAAAGAGTCTGTTAACTAAGAAAATGATTGAACACAGGTTCCAACGATTCTAAGCGTCAGTTTTTTATCGTTTTAAAAAAATGGATTTAATCGCGTTATCACGTTACGCGTAGCTGTGACGATTACGAAGATTAAAGTCATTTCGATTCGATGTGTAATTTTGTAGTAAAATGTGTACAGGAAAAGCGTAGGTAAAAAGTCGAGTTTTTCCTTGAAATGTAAAAACACAACGCGACATCTAACGTTTGTGGAAAAATGTATATTTTCATCGAATAGATAAACAGAATTCGAAGGAAAAATTGGCTCAAGAATCGTTTCATTTTTCCTCTGTTATTTTTCCTCCTATTTCGAATAGAATCGACTCGCTTAGCTTTCCGTTCGTTGAATATGGAATCAGACCCTGCGAAACTCGCGTTCGTTCGTTCGATAGCATTCGATAAAATCAATTTGTAAAATATGTTTATTGAAAGGGAGAACGAGAAACCGAATATTCCACTCGGATGGAAAAGCGTAGAAAGAAAATAGCAAGTGAAACCGAGTCGACCGGTTCTCCTTTTATTTTTATTTTTTCCTTCTACATCGCTTCAATCTTAGGAAATTTCAGGACGAGGAATCGCGGACTGAAGTGTCGCTCCGGAGATGAAGAAACCGGGAAAAGGAAACGCGAAGAAGAGCCAAGACAGCGGAAAACTTAAACGAGCGACTCGGTTTCTATCGTCAACAGGAATATTCCGTTCGCCCTCTTAACGAGCTCATTATCTTCCTTCAAGTGCATATTAATTGCTTACCCTGTTAATTAGTAGAAAATTGGTCAACGAAAAGGAATCCTCCTGTCCTTTTGCCGCTGCCATCAAGCCACCTACATTTACACACCTTACGATTGATGGTAACAGGCGACAAGATTTAATGGAATATAATTAAACAATTAACCGAGTTAATTGCAATTCTGTTTACGATAAATTTAGTGTAGATGTTTGCGATACTGTCAAAGCAAAGGTGGGCGTTTCAATATCAACCCGAGCTACTTTGCCTGCTTTGAGAATTTTTCAACATCTGCTGAATAGAAAACCTTCTCCCTCGCCTCTAGATGTCAAATAAAATATATTTTTAATTATATTTAAGTCTCGAATTTCCCCCAAATTCGTCAACATCCGCGGCCCAACGCCGATTATGATCGAAAGCTTGCAACGTATTTTCCGTCACTCGGATGCCCGTGTGAACGTTCACCTGACTGCGCTATCATCCTACCACGTGTCAGTGTAATCCGCGTAGTCGAAGCGTTCGAGCGAATAAGTTGGCGAAATATGAGGAAAGTACCGAGGCGGGCGAGGATCCTGCACGAAACAAATGTCCACTTGAGAAATAAACTGGCCGAGCCAGCAGAGGAGTTGGCGAGACCGGGCCATTTTTGCGATTCCTCGAGGACCATCACGATGAATCATAGAACTCGTTCCACGGTAAAATCTCTCGAATTAGCCGGGAATGAGAAATCTCGTTTAGACCGGCTGGCCATTCTCTCCCTCCTCTTCCTGTCCGCTCGCGCAGCTACTCCAGCGGCGAACGCCAACCCTCTGCTTGCGTGGTTCCTCCACCCTCGGCCCTCAGAAATTCGTCTGGAAAGTCGGAACCGCAAAGTGGTGCTTCGTCGTGGCTGGCAAAGCGGAATATTTCATGGCGAAACCGGCTCGGTCTTTCACCCTTTGCCCTTCGACTTTCCAGTCAACCGATCCTTCATCCCCCACCCCGCCACTTTAGCTTTGGCAAATCAGGTCCGCGAAACTGTGTCGGCGGGACGACGCAGCGACGATCAATTAGAAAAGTTAAATTACTTGGCGAAATAAATAATTTGCCGATCCTGCCGCCCTAACTTTCCCTACGCAGAGACACGAAAGGCTGGCTGCTGTGAGCGAATCGAGTGCACGCGCGGATTAGGCCAATGTTTTATGGCAAAGTATCGAAAGCGCAGTCAGCGAGGAGCGAACGCGCCGAGCCACGTGGAAATTTGTCTGCACGTGGCGAGAATGCGCGACGAGAGCTCTCAGCTTTCCCAGAAGCGAGCAATTTTCCGAAACGTATCATACGTGTCCGTTTGAAGTCCGTTCGACCAGATGCAACTTGGATTGTTCATTTTGTTCATTGTGTAATAATAATTGTTTGGTGTATGAGATTATGCCAAGCTATTTTTCAGAAGTTGGAATTTTTCCACGTTGCGCGTTATGAGGTTTGCAACTCGGACCACGTGGACAATTTAATTGGCATTTTAGGCGCTGGACAAAAAATGGACAAAATTTGTCGAAACTTCGGAGCAAATCGCTTCAGCTATTCGTTCGGATATTGCAAACGTTTGGCAAATAGAAAATGTGAAGAAGAAAAGGAGTCTAAAAGTAGAGAAGGATGCTGCCTGGCTTCCCTGCCGATTACAGCGAAGGTAAAAGAAGAGAAGAGCAGACGTTGTTTTGCGTGTGAAATGTGAATAAATTGTGAATGTGTTGATTACGACTGTCGTGTCTACCGCAAGTTGATTTTAATGCGATTTTTTCTGTCTGGTTAGATCGTACGAGAAAATAATTTTATCTACTTGTTCTTTAATCTTATCCAACGAAGATAAACTGGAATACCGTCAATTATCGAATCACCTGCATCGTAACGAAATAGCTACTTGGTGCCATTTTTCAATTAGACCAAAGTTTCACGTGCTTGCCATTTTTCGCTATTACCGAGAGTTTGAAATATAAAAGTTTATCAGTTTCTCTGTGAATATTACGCAGTTTCATTTGCCCCATCGTCTGCTGTAATTTTTTATTCGTCACAAACTACAATGGCATTTCGTTATTCCACGCTTAATACGTTTCCTCGAAAAGTAACAGATTGTCAGTTAGTTTATGCGATTAAGCACGCGGGAATTTAAGATGTCGAACAGATTTTAACGACGAAAGCTTCGAGGACTGCAAGAACAAAGATACTCTGCCGAGAAGACAGTGGAAATTAGCGAAACTTCGCATCTGTACTTGGCTAATGGGTTTCGCAAATTAGAAACTTGCAGATAGAATGGCTGTAAATTTTGGAAATGTTAAGTTCGATAATATCGGCGAAGGAATTTCGAAGAAAATGCAACAAACGGAGGCAGCGAGTGAATCGACGGATGCTTGCCAAGTGACAGATGGAGAAGTTTTCTGTATTAAAATCAACGTTGGAAATATTTGATTACGCAAGTTTTCGAAGCTCGCAGCCACAACTTGTAGAATTAAAAATCGCCCGAAACAAGCTTGAGATCGATAAACGAGCGAGAAATTTATGCGAAAAATTCAGCCGGAAATTCAGAAAAATTGTTGAAATTTCAAACTGGAAAAAATTTCCAACACCGCGAGAAATTTTCATGGAATTCAGTTTGAAATTTCCACGAGTGTCCGGGCGCGGTGGAAATCGAACGAAGCAACGGTGAACGATCAAATTGGTAAAGACTTGTTTAGCAGCCAGGAATTCGTTCTCGATCCTTGCGCGGTGAACAAGATATTTGGATAGTTGCGGTTGCCAGCGAGGACTTTGTTTAATTAAAGTGGCAAAAGCGCGAGACGCAGCGTGAATTATCGCTGTGTGCCTTCGTTGCAAGTATTTCAGGAATTTGAAGCTTGAAATTAAAATCTTCCGAATTGTGGGATGTCGCGCGAGAGCGCCGATGGGAAATTTTCGTCTGAAAATTCCATGAAAATTCGCTGCCCCGAGTTCTCCAATGCAAATTTCCAAGTCTTCCGCCAACACGAATTTCACGCGCAACGAAAAGAACGAAACGTTCGATGAAAATTTTCGTTGCGTCGCTTGGCTCTAAACATCGACGCGAAAAAACAGATTAGGCGATCAGAAATTCGCTATCTATGGCTCGCGAAAGTATTTCTACGATTACCCATAGATTAGCAGTAGATTTTTACGCAAATTTTATTTCTAAAAACGTAAGCAAAAAAGCAGAAAATTGTTTCACCTATCGGATACTGTACAATTATACTTTGCACATTTTCTATATTTTTTCATACTACGCGCGTTCCATTTTCCATTTTCTACAAACGCGTGTCTTATATAACACACTGTGCCGCTGCACGAGATATTGACATAATCGCATCGGAAAAATCGAATAATTTCTAACTCTAAATTTAGTAAGAAAATTGCAAGAGATCAGTTCGCACAATTTTTAACGAAAATATACTCGCAAGTTGCTACAAATTTAACGAAAGTAACAAATTTGCGAAATTGTTATTTACTACAATTATATAAAAATTATAATCGGTAAAAAGACTGGTAAACATAAATCGTTAATAGCAATCTGAGACATACGATTAGCGTGGAAGGTCTCGCTAAATATTCGAGCTTACCTGTTCAAATGGTCCAAATAAATTGCGCAACAATGTTGCTGATTCTCGCGAAAGGCGTACTTTCGTTAAATATCTGGCACAGCCTGTGTGTACATTTTTAAATTTGTTTAAAAACTGACCAATACGACCATGACGTTACGATGTAAATAACACGTGGTCAATTGTACATTAATAAAAGATTTCTAGAAATATCTTGTTCGAGCTACAGTTAATTACTGTTTGTTCGAGAGGCTTATCAACGCGAGTCCGTGTCTGTTGCGGAAAACTCCCGCGATATTTAAATTAAGACGCGCGTTAAGATCTCTATTATCGCGAGATATTCAAATTACACGGTGGTCCGAGCGTTCCGAGCAGACTATCGCGTGTCTTATCGTCGCATCATCGGTCTGCCTTCAACTGGAAGAGAATACTATAATCGTGGTAAAAATCAGCGACTCGCGAGTTTCCTTGAAATAGGAGAATTAGAGGCGGACATCTGCCGTGGATGCTGCAGCTCCGATTGCGAGGATTTTCGAACAGATGCTAAGAGAGTTCACGTGATAAGAACTTCGTATTTTACAATTTCAAAAATAATTGTTTCGCTAAATATTCTTACAATTATAGTTCTGTACGTTTTATATCGATGAAAACTGGTGGAAGCTGGTGGAAAACAGCGCGAGCGTTGCGAGGAACGAGTTCCTCAGCAAGAAAAGGAAACTTGTGCATCAACTGCGTGAAGAATGAAATTTGAACGTAGAAACTGACGTTTATTGGCGTTTACGTTTATCTGTCTAAAGATGATCTTGTAACATCATCGTACGACTATTTAGAAAGGGAAATTCCACTCAAATTCCTACAGTGTTTTTTTCGTGGAAGATTTTCCAACAGAAAATTATTTCAATATTTTCTACAAGCATTCGTCGATTTTCCACGTCATATGTATCATCTGTGTGTGTGTGTGTGTGTGTGTGTGTGTGTGTGTGTGTGTGATCGCGTGGAAATGCAGGCGATCTAATTAACGGGGAAAATTGGCCGCGAGTCAACGGCTACGCGGATCAAATTTTTCAACGTAATTAGCGAAACCTGGAGAATCGAGCGACCAACAGCGACGAACAAAAACGGAATGCAAGTGTCGATGTCCGTCAACTTGCTGGAACCCAAGTGCCCTAATTAGAACAGAAAACCAAATACCTCTCTCTCAATTACCGAGTTGCCAGTGGAACAGGTAGCCGATGTTCGTGTTTGATGTCGAGTTTGCACGAAAGAGACCCGATCTGGGTTTGCTTATGGGGGTAGAGAAATTCTTCTTGCTTGGTGGTGGTAGTGGGACCGGATCCGTGGCGAACCGCAAGGACCTTTATCCCGTGGGATACGCTTAATCCGTGAAAAGGATGACAGGAGACGGATAATTCAAAGAACGAGTTTCCACCAGAGCACCGAATAAAGCGCTACTTTCAAGCCGTTGTAAACACACTGGTCTTCAGAGGTGGTTTAGGCAACAGCGACAGTACAAAACTATCAGTCGCCAGTCACTTTCTTCTAATCCTTTCCATTGCTCCTGCTATTCAGCGTGAACAGTCTATTTGTTCCTCTTCACCAGTTACCTGTTTCCCACGAGTATACTCGTCACGAAAAAATGGCAACATTTTGCGTTACGACGAGTACACTCGTCGTGCATTTAATTGTAAGAAGTAGTTACAATTTGCTATTGATCCACTCGCATCCAAGCGCGCATTATTACGCGATCTGCGCAATTTCCATTTTAGTCTAAATAATTTTTACTTTTTTCCTCTGTCATAAAGAACGTAAAATGCGATGTTTTTGAGAGGTAACATTGTCTATCAATCGTCTTGAACGAGTAAATTTTCGATAAACTCCATGAAGAATTCGCATGTCATTTGCTGCGCCTACGACAGACCGCTGATGCCATCAAATGGCCCCTTAAGTGGGCCATGATGCGAATGGGTTAAATTGCAATTTAGTAACCGCGGTGCATTGTTTCTCACATAATCTCGCGTGCACCCTGCGTATTTAGAAAATCTTCGAGTAATTTTTCCCGCGTCGAGTCATCGCGATATCCTTCGCAATCCTTGCGGTTTAGCCTGCTCGTACTTGGACCATTAAGAAGATAATCCTTGCTCGCCGATCCATCTACGGTAAACACTTTACCTTGCATAATTTTCACAGGGAATTCGCATGGATGAAAGGATCGTTCGCAGTGTCGATACAGTCGTAAACATTTGGTTAGCCAGCGTTTCGAGTTTTGTAAAGATTTACGAAAGAGGAGTGGAGCGTGTACGTTAGTCTTATGGGACGATGTATCGGTTTATGGGTCGTAAAAATTCTGAAGTAGCTGGTGAGAGGAGATTTCGTGGCTACGATTTCGATAAAACCATAGATACCATTCTCTTCAAATCATATTACGGCCTTCGGTGAAGAAAGCAGAGATCATAGCCAGCTTCAGATTTCGAACGCGGATCCATGCAAAACCTGAATTCAACGTTCGCGTAACGATCGTCGCGTAGAAACTGCGAACGCTCAGGAATCTGTAGAACATTTCCTTCTGGAAATTTCCCTTTCGAAAGCGACGGAGAGTTGTAATTCAAATTTGAAAAATTGTAATTCAAATTTGAAAAATTGTAATTCAGCGGAACGGACAATAACTGGTTATTTAAGTAGAATATTGAAGAAATTCGTGTGTACTTGTATTTAGAACGAGATGTTTCCTTCGTATATCGCAATGGTTAAATTGTAAGTTATAGAGTCATAAAAACTGTTTTAAAATTGTACAAGATTCGAAATCGAAGAGATAAATAGCTTTAAATGGAGCAATGAGTGAAGGGTTCGAATGGTCTCACTTTTTCAATGGAACATCGTGTTTCTTTAGACGAAATATTGAATGAAATATTTCAAAAATTGTGGATAATTATCTTATAGAAGAATAGCAACTTTCGCGTCGCTTGTTCTAAATTTAAATTCACGTAGAAGACACCGATATTCTGATTACTCGTTGCAGTGGATAATGAGGTTTTCAGATGTCTATTACAAATCTTCCTGATGCTCGATTCTTCAAAAACTTCTTTGATATAGTCGATAATATACATGTACGCAATAGGGCAGAATTTAATTTAAGATAAAATCTAAATTAACATAAATTGCTTTGGAGCAACGATACTTCTCGAACAGCCTGATATCTATATTAATATAAAGTGCTTTGGAGCAACGATACTTTTCGAACAACCCTTTAAACCCTTTAAACTTCCTGAGACCATTTCCAAAAAAAATTTAAATTAATATAAATTGCTTTGGAGCAACGATACCTTTCGAACAACCCTTTAAACCCTTTAAACTCCCTGAGACGCAGGGCCATTTCCAAAAAAATCTATATTAATATAAATTGTTTTGGAGCAACGATACTTTTCGAACAGCCCTTTAAACCCTTTAAACTCCCTGAGACCATTTCCAAAAAAAATTTAAATTAATATAAATTGCTTTGGAGCAACGATACTTTTCGAACAGCCCTTTAAACCCTTTAAACTCCCTGAGACCATTTCCAAAAAAAATTTAAATTAATATAAATTGCTTTGGAGCAACGATACTTTTCGAACAGCCCTTTAAACCCTTTAAACTCCCTGAGACCATTTCCAAAAAAAATTTAAATTAATATAAATTGCTTTGGAGCAACGATACCTTTCAAACAGCCCTTTAAACCCTTTAAACTGTCTGACCCTGAGACGCAGGGCCATTTCCAAAAGAAAAATCTAAATTAATATAAATTGCTTTGGAGCAACGATACTTTTCGGACAGCCCCTTAAACCCTTTAACTTCCTGAGAATTTCCATTTCCAAAAGAAAAAAAAAAAAAAGATCGAAACCGAACAAAGACATCGCACACTATTGTCCTCGTTGCTATTTATCCGCGTTGCTGGGAAATTTCGCTGCAGATTCGCCGGCATATTATATCAGTCGCCTTGTTACCAGTCGCTCGTTAAATATTCATGTAACGTTTCCGGTGAATATCCATCGACCGATCTATAGAGGAATATCCGCACGACATCACAGCGAAAACATGCCTCGTGTCCCTTGGCTGTATCGGCTCGCGTGTATCGCGCACAGGGATTATAGAAAGCATGACATTATTGCGTGAACGAAATGGCGTCATCTTTGCCGTAAGACGCCTCGTCTCCAAGGGAAATTCACTGCCAGCCTGAATTCCGCGTGACACTGTGGCTGGCTGTATACGTTGGCTCCGTTTGCTATAAACAATTTTTACGTGCCCATTGTATACGTTGTATAGAACGTCTCGACATTTCAATCGTATGCAACGAGTCATACTACTGACATCATTATGCATCGATACAATTTCCAAACCATCTGAAAATCTATAGAGAAATTATTTATGGCAGACGTGTTTTCCGTAAGAAATTCCTGTACTGCGTGAAAGCCATCTTCAGCATATTTGCACTAAATACTATTATTAATTATTAATCAATTATTAAGCAATCAGATTTTCTATCTAATCTGATTTAAGACGACTATTTATCTGACGTTGTAGATATTAAATAACGAAATTGCAAAATGTTTCATGGAACGTACACACACACTGAACGAACACAGTATGTTCTTACGGAGAATCTAAAGTGTTCGAACATCTTTACTAGTGTGTGTAGGTTATATGTAGTTGGTATACTTGTCTGTTCGATTCTACCGTTTAATTATAAATCGTATTATGTAAGTGACATTAACGCAGAGAATTTATGTAAACGAGATGATACAATTTTCTTGGAATTATTTCTCTCCTATGAGAATGACAACTATGATACGAAAGTACTATAAATACTAGGACTTTCGGTTTGGTTCTTTGGAGAGCTCTGTGGAAAAGGGGAAGTGTGAAGGGAAAAAGGAGAAGGAAGCACAAAGTGACATGAATAAGGGAAAATAAAGAGTGGGAATACTAGGAGAAAGTGAAAGAAAAGCGAAAAGAAGTTAGGAACGAGAGAGAGGTACGAATTAGAAAAACTGGAGGAGAAGAGGTTAGGTTGGGGTTAGGTTAGGTTGGGGTTAGGTTAGGTTGGAGTTAGGGGGTAGATAAGTCAAAAGCGCGGCAAATAAAGTAAGGTAGGGAAACGACAGATGGCGGCAAAGAGAGGAAGACCAAGGAACGCGGGTAAAGCGGGAGATAAGGCAGATTTTAAAAACATGTGTATTGGATAAATACAGCTTGTCAGGAAAAAAGACACCAAGCAGGGAGAGAGGAATGGAAGTAATGATGGAAAAAGAGGATTTGAGGCAATGATCAAGGAAATAAAAGGGATATTCGAAAAACAAGTGGAAGAAATGAAGAGGGAGATGAAAGAGGAAAGGGAAAGAAGTGAGAGAGAGAGAGAAAGGAGGGAGCCAAAGAGAGAGAAGAGTGGGAAAGGGAAAAGAAGGAACTATTGGGCAGAATTAGAAGAATTAGGAGGACAGAGCAGAGAGAGAGAGAAAAGAAGAAGGAACATAGTAATCAAAGAAGTAGACTAGAACGAAGAAAGCAATGAAGGGACAGTAAGGGAGTTCATAAGGGAAAAAATGAAAATAGGAGCAGAAGTAGAAAGAACACATATGCTAAGGGTGGGGGACAAAGACACAAAATAAATATAAATACTGTTGAAGTGGTCACCACTTCTAAGAAAACTCTACATCTGGTCTTTTTTTTAGTTTTCTCAAGCACCGAAGCCATCGACAGCGCGTAGACAAAAGACTGCGACGAAGACAGACCGTAAACGGTAGACAGGCGACGTTGGCTTATGGGTTTTCAGTTATTTGGTAACACAGCTAGCGTGCGGATCTGGACCAGCTCAAATTGTATTCTTACTTATGATTACACTTCCATTTCAACATATTTTCTACCTTACAATTTATCCACGAGTGTCTCTGTTTACACATGGAATAACCTCAACAAATACTAAAGAAGATACTATTTAATATGATGGTCGTTATGGTGAGAAGCGATTTTCCCAATGGTAAGCAATGTATTTCCTTTTTAACCGTGAAACAATTTTATCGAATTAATCGGAGCGAAAAAAGCCTGATAAATTCACCGGCAGATAAAGATTTCTTTCTGCTATAGGGAAAATAATTGCTGCAACTAGTTGTTTGCGATGAAATACCGCTTGACCGTTTGCAATAAAAAATAAAGGGCCGGCGTATCAGTTAGAAATGATAGATTTACTGCCGCGTATTTAAACACGTCGAGTTATTTGGCGCGGCCAAGAGAATCTGATAAACGCAGCGAGCGATAAAAAATTCTTTTTACCGGCTAGAAAATAATTTCTCCGACTGGATATAACCGTCGAAATATCGTTTCATTCTCGGAAACAATAAAGGATGATTAAATCCTGCATTTTCAATTCTCAAACTAACAGCAATTAAATTATCGCTTTACAATATCCGTTACAAATGATAAAAAGTAGCCTTAATTGGCAAGTAGACTGTGCACGTTTATGCAGATTTCCATTTTTATTGATACGACTGGAGAAATTTAATCGGCGATATTTGTTCCAATCGTTGAACCAAGATCACAGGAAATAAACGCGACACATTCATTTCTCTGCATTTTCTCATGTTAATGCTTTCTATATGTAAAAACGAGCATTTAACATGAAACGTAAAAATTCAGAACTAGCTGATAGATTCGTGAAATTTTGCAGAGAACAACAAAAATATTTGTAATATAGTTTTCTGAAATATTTGAAGGCAACGTCGTTTATATAGAAGAGAACGCGTATTTAATGCAAAAATCAAACACAACATTTCTCTGTTATTTCGGGAATGTTGTATTTCAAACGAGCAAATAAAATTGCTTTATTCTTTTAAAACTCTCTTTTGCAGAATCAAAATTTAACTCGTATACGTTATACGTATATTTAATTTGCATATTGCGTTTCTCCCCTGTAATAAGTACGTGGACGTTATATTTGAAATATTTGATACATTTTTGTCTATTACGTGCATTCTTGATATCCGGTGTCTAGCAACGAATGATCCAGAGTCAACGATTGTACGATCAGTCAGAGGAGATTTAACCGTCGAATAAAAATCTTCGTGCAGCTTTTGACGCATAATAAACAAAGCGCATCGCGCCTTGGGAAAAGCACCACAGCTACACCGACTTCGCGTTATCGATTAGAGCAACTTGCGTCACATCACACGAGCTTCATGCGTCCTTAGGTTTCAATTTGTCGTTAGAAAATGAAACTAGATGTTTGCACAGCTTACGCAACCAAAGCCAAAGAAAAACGGTACGAACTGTATTTTTATAGATCAGTTTTACGTTTTAAATCAGAGTTAGAATATTATTTTTTTTAACTATGTTATTTTTCATACAGCTGCTTAAGCTCGATTAATACAAAATTCAGTGTCAGATATATCTCGTCGGAGGAAACATTTTTCTTACATTGCTTGTTTATAATATTCTATAAACAACGGCAGAAAAAATGCGAAATTAAACATTTTGGCGGGTTTAAAAAGAAATAAACTTTAAGGTGCTAAACTTTAATGTGAATAAACTTTTTGACCGACTTTTTTAGTTCACCCAGAAGAAAAATATATAATAATTTAATCCTTTCTTGGATTTTTGTTTCAGTCAAGAATTACAAGGTGGATCTTTCACGCAGATTGAAAACAGCAGCCCATGAAATAGGCTTATAATTCTTTTTTTACCTAAAAAAAATTTTTTTGTATTCGTTAAATATATACAAAATCATAGCTCAAAATTCAATAACTTCATTTCTTTCTTTCTCTTCTAAAAAAAGTCACAAAAAGACGCAGTTTTGGAACATTCTAATTCAGGATACCCCTTTGATTTTATTTCATACGTACGCCTCTGTGATTCACTCAAAATCCATGAATTTCATCTTCGTTAAAGATCGACGTTAATTCACCTATCATCACCAAAAATAAAGGAAACCCATCGTTTCGACAAATTTGGCCGCTTGAGCCTTAAATAATGCCGTGCTATTTTCCAGAAATAAAACAAAATTCCTACCGAAACGTTTGCCAAATCTGTCGAAGAAACCGGTCAGTTTGTCCAACTTTGGAATATTGATCGGGTCGCAACGTAACCTCTGGGCCACGATACGAGGCGCTAGATCCCCGGTTTCAGATCAATTTCACTGGAGACGACGCGCTGGGACGAGGTAGTTGCACAGCTCGTGGCAGATTCGAGGGATACTAGCCAGGGCCACAAGTTAGTTACGTTGTTAGCGAAGGGAAATGCAAGGGATGGTACGTGTCGGAAGCCAAGGTTAGGTTGGACGACCTGTTCCACCGAGGGTTGCACCGGTCGAGGATTCATCCTGAAACCGCATTCCTCGCGATCCCTAGACGAATCGGTCACCGAGGTGCAAGGCGATATTATTCGGCCAAATGCTTCATTCATATTGGAAGAAATTAGAAATCTCGTTGAAAGATTAAAAAGGCTAAAACGACGTTTATTTTTTTATAACGTTGGTCTGGTCTGACGATTTACTTGTTCAACTACTTTTTCGATTATTTTAAGCGTAGAATTGTAAATAGATGTTTGCTTTACATTTATTTACGTTAATTAGAATTGTCGGACATTCTTTTAATTGGGAAAAGTGAATTTTTATATTTAAGTTGCCCAAACGTTTCTTTCGTTTCTTTTATATTATTCCAATTTGCATATTGTTTCAATAGAAGAAAATGGATCATACTTGATTCATTGTATTATTGATTGATTATAAAATATTATAAAATAATGTCGAACAAAAGACGTTGTGCATCTATTATTTCCTTGTAAAACGAAAGAAACTTTTATTTAGATAGATACTACTCCAATATGCATATTGTCTCGATAGAACAAAATTGATCATACATAATTCGATGAAATAATATAAAAGAGAAGACGTTGTGCATTTATTATTTCTTTATAAATAAAACGAAAGAAACTTTTGGGCAATCTTTTATTATGCAGATACCTTTTATGAATATTATAGAAAGGTGGAATAATGTTTTAGATATTTTTGCAAATATACGCTGTAATAAAAAATTTGCAAATTCAGAAGAATTACGACATAGTTTACAAAAAGAACGAGATTAGGATATTCTAAATAAACTTATCGATCTGTATTTCGATGATGATTTAGTAAAGCAAAGCGTAGAAAATATTGCGATAAATTGAATTTGAAGAAAGGAATTTTTAATATATCGTCCAAAGTTCACGATTCAACGATACTCATCATTTCTCCATTTTGAAAATTTCAATTTCGTTATAACGATTGAGAAATAGAAATTGGAGGGACAACGTATCCGATAGAATGGATATTTTATGGGATATTCGAGTTAGAAGATAATTTATTTCCTACTACGTTTATACAGTGCAGTATATTTGTTGCTGCGGCACAAAAACGACAATCCACGATTTACTGTGTTAGTGATTTCCAATTTTCCGCTTATTTCCGCTGTCGAAATAAAATCAGGATGCAACGAAATCGTTTCGTTACGGCCTGCTATATCGCTAACATTTGACCGACGCTATCTCTCTCGAAAACAACGTTCTCGACAGCTAAAACAAGCAAAAATATTCCAAGCAAGATTACCTTTCTCTTCGTATTTTCGAAGCTTCTATTTTAATCCCGCTGGTTCTCAAATTTGTATGCTCCAATGCAGCTTTCGTTTCAACAAACAGCGAAGCTTTCGATATTTTCTGCTTCCAACTTGCACACAATATTCAGGCAAGAAATCACACAACGTCGACTGAGAGTTTGCCCCGTGTGTTTTTCAAATTTGGAAAATCCTTTGATTCGACAGGAAAGTGCTATCGCGTTCAAAATGACGAAAACTATGCAACAGAGTTAAGAAATAATATTGGGTTGGCAACTAAGTGATTGCGGGTTTTGTCAATAGATGGTAATAACAAAACCCGCAATCACTTAGTTGCCAACCCAGTAGGCGAACGGAAGTACGTGGACAAATTAAAACAGAAATGGAAAATTCATATTACAAATATCAAATAGGACATTAGGTTCGACGAATAATTACTATACTATTTTTGTGACTTGATAATCGACAGCCTACATCAGCGAAACAACAGGATTGTACGAGGATTATAAAGTTAGAAAATTATTAGAAGCGATCCTGAATTACTCGCAGTTGTACTGCGCTGGCAACTAAGTGACTGCGGATTTTGTCATTACCATCTTATGACAAAACCCGCAATCACTTAGTTGCCAAGCCAATAGACGAACGAAGGTACGTGGACGAATTAAAAGAGAAATGGAAAGTTCATATTACAAATATCAAATTGGACATTAGGTTCGACGAGTAATTACTATAATAATTACTATACTATAAATCGACAGACTACATCAGCAAAACATCAGGATTGTACGAGGTTATAAAGTTAGAAAATTAAAAGCAATTCTGAATTATTCGCAGTTGCCAATCCAATAATAATAACACGAATCTCACTCGCCACGTGTCTATAAATTTTTCAATAAATAAATGCTACGAATATATAATGCTTTTCAAGCTAATACATTAAAAGTCAAGGCACAACATTGGGAAACCAAAGGAGTTGCATTTATATTCCACATGCTTCTCCAAGTATAATAAATCTTTTACGCTTTCGAGATAACCATGAAACAAGAACGGATGAACAGACACGATATTCTTGAGAAAAACCAGCTAAATAAGTATCCTGTTTTATGTGCTGGCATATACATCATGATCACGAGGGAGTATCTGCCAGCAAGCTTATTACGTTATTCGATCTATGTGAATTTCTGCTGAATAGAGATGTATCTGGGTGTCGTTAATATCAAGAGCTGTCAGCTGTCATAGTGGAACGTCTACTTCTTGGAGAAACCGCGAGATTAAGGTTGATAGGATAGGACTCGTGGATTGATTAGTGGCTCGAAATATGTCGATAGAAATTAGCAAGGAAGGTTCGCAGGTATGCGATAACTTCAATCGAAACTGATTGCTACGGATTCGATCCGAGTCTCGTTAATTGCGTTCGTATAATATAACGCACACAGGGTATTAAAAGACAAAGTGCGAAGCTGAAAAGCCTGCGGCTATTGCCGAGAGGAGTGAGAAAATCAATCGATATCTATCGATGAAAACTGTCAGTTTAATCTGTCTTGTGTGTTAAAAATATTTGAAATGTTTCCTTCATCTTTATAGAGAAAAACGTAGTTGAATTATATTATTGTATAATAATAACGAAATAAACGAAACAAGCAGAATGTTTGCAAGTATATGTGTAATTAGTATATTTTACCGTGGCTTGATGCAAAAAGTACCAATGTCGATATTTAGCTGCCCTTTCAAATTTCTTTTTTAATACGAGACGAGAGAATCAAAGATATGTGTGTCTTTCACCACGTTTCACATTTTTCGCAGATAATTTATTTTCTGAAAAATGCTTACGTTAGCTATGTATATGTCGTTATAATCATTTCTGCATAGAATCAGAAATTGTCGTTTTTTATACAGAATTTCAAACGTCTGCAAACTCAATACCAATCTCCATGTTTAACTCGTTTCTTGCAAAAATATGACACTGCCCACTTCTTGCACCGAGCCATTGCTGCATCGAAATTGAAGCAAGTCACGTCCAATTACTCTCTGTTCCACGATAATAATTTTTATATTAACAAGCCTTTTTTTCCACCGTGCTACGATATTTTCTCTCGTTTCTGTAATTACTATATCCTTTACATTCTGCATTGCCCGTAGCAGTTACAGTAAGCCATTAAAGTCTTGGAATTTTATCTCTCAATATCCAGCATAGATGGTAGAAAAATAAAGTAACGTGGTACTTCACTACGAAATGGATGTATAGGTACATTTTTAGGATTTACATTTACGACAGCTACATATCTTCCAAATTTGAACGTATAAAAGCCAAGTGTTGGCAATAAATATTCATGAGAGTAGAGAACCTCTCCTTATGAAACTACTGAATTACAATTACGTTTAAAGACGTCGAATGGTACCTTGGAATATTTATTACATTGTTATTCTACCTATAACTTTTATTTTATGCACTTTGACTTCAACCTCTTCTCTGTGAGAGCAATTCGGACTGTTAAAATTTTTCTCAGACGAACCAGCTTTCCAACGACTGGACTATCAACAATGTTCTCTTCAAACTTGCTGCCTTTGCTAACATACACTTTTTGCTTGCAGAAAATTCCTCTGTAGGAAATATACAGGGTGGTTGGTAACTGGTGGTACAAGCGGAAAGGGGATGATTTTACGCGAAAAAAGAAGTCGAAAATATAGAATAAAAATTTTTCGTTCGAGGCCTTGTTTTCGAGAAAATCGACTTTGAATTTTCGGTGGGTACGCGTGCACTTTATCACGTCTCACTGTAGATCGTTGTCTCGATTGACGTTATGTTGATAAACACTTCCAATATGACCGAATCTCTCCTGACTTAACTCCGCTTGACTTTTATTTATGGAGCCATATTAGATTGTCTACAGTGAGATCCGTTATAACGAGACGCGATAAAATGCACGCGTACCGACCGAAAATTCAAAGTCGATTTTCTCGAAAACAAAGCCTCGAACGAAAAATTTTTATTCTACATTTTCGACTTCTTTTTTCGCGTAGAATCACCCCCTTTCCGCTTGTACCAACCACCCTGTATATTCATATTGGCGGAATGAAAGTGAGACACATTCGCAGAAGTGGGTCACATCCGTAGAATAATTCTCGACACCAACACGAGAAGCCATACGGCGAGTGATTTATGTGCCGAAGACAAAGAATTTAAAGAGTCTGAAGCTTTCTCGTTTCAAGTATTACAAACGACCTTTGGCCTGGCTAAAGTGCAAAAGGGGAGCGTACGGTGTTCGCCTTAACAGTGTCACGATGCACCCTCGCTGCGGCTTTCCATGTACTTGCCTGTGCCTGCATTTGCCTGGAGCTGTCGAAGTAAAGTTCCTGGCGAGTTGCGGCAACCGCAAGTTGCTTCGTGTAAGCTGCAAGTTTCCAGCTAGATGCGCAACGTTATAGGTGGATGCATAACCGCAAGGAACTATGCCATGGCCTATAACGTTGCCTTTTGTTAAAAGTACTTTGACCGTGGCGCTCGAAATTTATATCTTCGGCATCCTCATGGATTCGGGCGTCTACCTTATCCTGCTTCTGTTCATACAAGAAAATCGAAATCCTTCGACATTTTTCCGCGACGTGACGGAAAAAAAAAAGAGAAAGAACGAGGATAAGGAAATGGCCACAGTTTGCGAGAAGAGAAAGCAACTTACAAAAGAGAACTGCGAAATTGGACTTTGACCCAAGATTGATACTTATTTATGGACCAGAGAACACTTGTATGGACGATTCTGTGAGACCAGATTTCCAAAATTCGATGCACGCGGACAGAGAATTGGACCTTTTTTTGGGGATTTTTAGATCGTGGAAATGTGAAATTAGGTTTGGGCCATGTGGCGTGGTAAAATCGCTAAGGAAATCTAGAAAGTGGATATTCTCGACTCATAACTGTTGGCGAAGAAACAGACATTGAATTTTTCTATTCGTCTGATTTCTAGGATACCGTTGATCGAAGTATCACGTTAGATGAGTAGCAGGTAGAATTTCTCCGGTTACTGTACGCTCGATTATAATACGTAGAGCTCACCTGAGTTACACGTGCGAATGTAGAACTTTATACAATAGAAACACTGGTAATAATTGGATCTGCTGCTAGAAATGCTTTGAATTACAGTTTTCCAGTGTAATTTCGTAGCAAGTGGAATTCCTTTAATTACGATATAATTAGAAAGCTCCAAGCTTTATTTAGATAACTCCGCAACATTCTCAATTTTCCTCTCTTACATCACCACGTGTATATACGTGCAGATTTATTAATTTCGGTCCATAAATCGACCCATTGACTCTTGGTGGCAAATAAGAAACTAATTGTAAGGAGCAGAATTTCCTCGATTAGACCGACGTGGGATTGAAAAAAGTAAGGAAACTGTATCGACACAAAATTTCCCAACGATATTTGCTGCCTTAGAATCTCTTTAATTTACACGATAGGAGGACTGACCGAATAAGTCTGAAGCTGCGCAATAAAACGTAACAGAATGCAACTGACTGTCGAAATCGGTTGCCAGTGAAACCATCGTCATCCTCGGTCCGATGATCACTGTACCGAGCGCACTATACGACTTGATTTCCTCGAGAACGTCATCAGAGATCGATACCACTGCGGAACGTTTACGTTGTATCAAACGCGTAAGAATGTGAACTCGTTGGATTTGCAATGAAACAGTTGCGCCGTGTTTTTGCACGGCGGTTAACAGCTGAGTGGAAGGAGTTGTGGAGTTCGTTGCACCGGAAACTTGGCACACCGGTAGCCGAGTAATCGAGAAATATATGTATATTCAAAGTTATTTCGTGTTTTCTTACCCAGAGCCCCACCGTGCTGCAGCTGTGCAAGAGTTACGATATTGGTGTCGTGGTTACGCGACCCATTGCTACACCCCGAGCTTCGTAGACGAGAATTTAGAGAGAGAAAGACAGAGAGAGAGAGAGAGAGAGAAGGGTAGAGGTAGAGTGAAAGAGAAAGAAAGAGAGACAGACAGACAGACAGAGCTTACTCGCGAGGTGAGAGAACCAAAAAGGGGACAGTGTACGTCTTTCCATGTAACACATTGTATATGTATGTTTATGTGTATATATATAGATGTATGGTAGGAATGTGTGAGGGTACGTGTACGCAATGTACGTGTAGGTACAGGTGAAACGATCGTGAGACAAGCTGAACTGATGGAACGTCGAGGTTGCATGTCCAAATTTTCTTTCGATCTTCTCGCACTGGTCGCCGATGCACCGATAACCTTATGCACTCCTCCCATAGCTGAAAGAACGATGATGACCCAGCGACGTTTCGTGGCCTGTTATTCCGCTTAACAACAAGGTTTAGCCGCTTTCGACGGTCGCTCGTTGCGATGGAAACGACGCTAAATTCCTACGAGTCACGTTATTCTGTATGCAGAGTGTTCGCGCCACGTCGAACAAAGATTCTGGCTCTGACGAATGTTCGTTCGTTTTGTCATTTGCGTTAGAATTTCCGCAATCTCGTTCTGCCCTCGTTGCCCGTTTCTTTTCAGCAAAATCTCCTCCCTTACGACCGATCGAATTTTAAATTATCGGCGAGTTGGAAATAGCTGAAACAGCACCGCGTTACGTTTGATCCGCTGGTGACGTTGCGCCTATCTTGGAAAGATCATTCGTCCAAGTTAGAAGCGTGAACATTAACTTGAGAAAATGAAGTGTTGGACGATTTCAAGCGTAGAATGCAGATACCTGGTACGAACGATGTTTCGATAATTTCGATAATTAATAGCTAATTAGGTCGATCCATCATCAGCGAACGCGATATTCTATTCTCGTAACAAATTAAAATACGTAAATTATACAAGCTATCGAAGATACGGTAATAAATATAGCGGTTTGATAATATGGATAGTTATTAGCTAATTAGGCCAGTCGTTCGATGAATCTGAAATTTTGTTCTCGTAACTTTGATAACTGTTTCAAGTATTATGGATGACTGTTGCAGTATTAAACAGGGATTATCTAAAGTACGTGTATCGTATTATCGAGTACGTCGTTAATATAAGCTACAGCTAAATGTCTTAATTAACGGCTAAATATTTTAATTAACGACCAAATAGTCCAGAGTTTCCATTCTACTTCAGCCAATTAATTCTTTGTCTCTGTTGTTTCGAAGTCGGGCTTATCTTAGTTCGCATGTTTTTCCAATGCATTTCCCACGGCTCAGTTAACTGCGAAACGAAACTCAGCGTTTCAAAGTCTCAGCAAATTTTCCCTTTCGATAATTCAACAGTCGAATTTTCTATTCCAGTCGATTCATTGGTTTAAACGTCGAATCGAAAAAAGAGACTCAAGATGTGGCCAAAATTTCTGTCACACGCGGTCAAAAGACCATTCTTTCCGTACAAATAAATAGAAACTCGAGAAAATAGAGATTTTTCATCAACTTTTTCAAATTTCACCGATGCAATTACCTATAACGTGTTACATACGTAAATACACCACGTACAGAGAATTTTAATTAAAGCGGTGTGATCAAGCGCAATCCAACTAAATGATCATCCTTCTGCGCGGATAAAAGTCTACGTTAATTCCAAAAAATCGTGAAAAAATCTGATATTCGTAATTTTAAACAGTTTGACAGAGTTCTCATAGAAGATACTTTAGCTGAACGTTACAGATTACGTTCGAAATTGATTTTCTCGAAACCTAAATCTCCAATGAAGACACTTCGACGATATTTTTCTATACTTTTGACCTACTTTTGTGCGAAGAAATGGTCACATGTACCGTTATTTTCGAACTATACCTTATCGAGAAAGAAAACGAGAATTAACCAGCGACTTCGCACTTTCAATTTCAATTTCAATTCGATTCGATCGTATTACGAACTACTGCGCGCCGTAAGGAACAAAGTTTCTTCAAAGTTCAAAGTTTTAAAAAACGGAAAACTCTGCACATCGCAGATAAGAAAATGTTCTCGCCTCGCGATGAAAAAGATGAGTCGTCACCAAAGGACTAAACGTAACGCCGACAATAATTTGTGCAAGTATCGTGGCTAGTCGTCAGCGAGAACTGGCGACGAAACCTATCGACGTGAAACCGCTGTCTTCCATTTTCCCCACTTTCCCATGTACCGCGAACGTGTGTGTTGCAGCAAAGTCTATCGAAATAAAAATGCGAATCGTCGTCGATGACGATGGCCAGCCGGTGATCGAAGGACAAACATGGTCCGTGTCGCGTTCACACATGGAACGCGGTCCGTTTTCGTCCTGAAAGAACAATTAGACGTAGATTTTGTTGCGTCAACATGCAGGCGGTGCGTTTCGTTCCGTTCCTCTTTTCTCATGCATTCTTTCAAGTGCATCGAGCTAAAGGCAATTGTCAGACGCTTATTAGTCGCTCATTCCACCAGGCACAGAGGATGAGTTCGATGAAATGAGTATATCTGTAGCCGGGTCCAAGATTCACGTCGCGTCACGGTTAATCAAACATCGAGCGATTCGTTTCGCGAGCAATTAATCGTCGGATGGAAAAGTCAGCCAACGTTCGAGCGTAGCGTTCCCGCGAACTCTACGACTCTACGACTTTTCTTCCCGTTACAACAGTTTCGCGCTAGACACATTGACAACGATCGATTTCGTATTATACGACGATAATAATGTTGATAATAATGAACGCGAGCAGACGCGTGTCGGATCCAACTTCTTTCTTGCTTTCGCGCGCAATTAATGAGAAATTGGATTTGAAGGGAACGCGAGCGCGAGTATCGCGACGATGACGTAGATGAGGTCGGCGATCGTGACGAGATGAGTGACAGTGATGACAATAACGAGAGGAGCGAAGATTATTGCGTGCATGTGCAGTGACCAGTGGTGTATACCTATGAAGGCTAGGCTTTAAGATCGTGAGCAAGATCCCCACGCGTGAACTATATATACAAATCGTGACAGACTTCCTAACCATTCCACAAGAAAGCCTGCGGGGAAGCGAGGAAAAATCGGCACGACGACTTGGCGAAAGCATCCGAATTGAAGCACGCGATCCAAGTGGGCAATATTCCATCGACCCTTTCCACGTGTTCCACGTTAATAACTTTTCTAACTTGCCTTTTAATTCTTCGCCGGCGAAAATATCAGCTTTAAAACGCTGTTATAGTAAAACACGATTCGGGTCGTTTTATTGTAGATCGTTGGAAAAAATTCGATGGAAAAGGTCGGTCTGTAGGAAAAATTCCATCTGCTCGAGTGTGCTCTCGGTACCGAAGCTAACCCAGTTGCTGCTGCTTGATCATTCAAGTCGTCGAGAAGCAGACTGGGCTAGGGGGCGGGATGGGTGGGTGGGTTTCAGGGTTGCAGGCCATAATCGAGAAACTGGATGGCAGTTGAGGAAGAGAAACGGGAAACTTTTCATCGTCGTGCCGATTTCCCCTCGTTTCCACCGCGTCGCGAGTCTCTCTCGACAAAAAAGATAAAGAAAAGAAACTAAACAGAAGATGGAAAGAAAGAGAAATATATATATAGAAAGAGAGAGAGAGAGAAAGAGAGAGAGAGAGAGAGTGGAGCAGGGTACGTGAGTGGTTGGTGAAGAAAAGTTGGTGCTCTGGTGATCGCTCCTCGCTAAAAAGCTAAGTTTCGCGTGAGATTTAGCCAATTATATACGTATATATATATAGAATAATTATACAGGTGCGTATCAAGTGGCCGGGCGAATCAGCTTCAAAGAGAGCGCGCTTTACGGCTGCGAGCTCTCTGTTGTGCTTCATTCAATCAATCTTTCTTGCTTTTTTTTCGTTATTAGATTCATTTTTTTTTCTTTACTTGCTTTTTTCTCAATCGTTCATTTCTTTTTTTTTTTTTGAAAGCTTTGGATACTGAGGCTTACCAGGTGGGACTCTGGGCTGGTGAAGGTAACCACGGCGCCGTGAAGTCGCCTTGCACTTATTGTCGCCGCAGCCTTCTTAACACCCGTTGTGTAGATCCAATTGCGTGAGTTCGGCCCGATTTTCGACCACGACCACGAAGGCGCGCAAGAGGCAACAACATTGAGAATCGATTTTAGAAATTTCGTCTGATTTCGCACGGCTAGTCGAATTTCGGATTTCTCCTCGACTCTTTGGTTCTCTCTTTTTATTTTTTTTTTTTTTTCAACTTTATTCTCTATACGCTCGTTACCTTGGTCCATACGATTCGTCTGGCTAATTCGGGGGATAAATTATATTCGTTTGAACGACAGACAACAGGCACACGGATCGAAAGAAAGTCGCGAATAATTAACGCGTCGCGACGCTCATAGGTTGTTAAGGAGGATAATCGTGGGAATGCGAAACGTTGACGAAAGGGTCGCGTTATTTCGATTATTCTCGAAATACCTAAAAAAAAAAAAAAAAATGCAGTCCTGGAAAAGAAGATGGATTAGTGATCGTTGAGTCTGCTGATGGTTTGCTTCGTCCTTCCGATGCTTCCTGATAAAATTCCGTTAGAATTATACTTATCTAATCGACTTAAATAGTAGCCTTAGTTAATTAATTAATTATCGTTAATTGATGAATTATTCTAAACGCATCGTGACGATTTACAGCTATTCACAGCGATTTTATATAAATTTTCCCGAGGATCGGATGATCGAGTTCGCTTTGTACGATAATATTTCTCTCTGGGTAAAAGTTAATAGCAATTATTGAAAGGAAACGCTAAGTTTGAGGAAGAAAATATTAAAAACCCTGCAATTTGACGAATTTATCTGTTCTCGAATGAAACCGGGCGCGGTGTATCGAATTGGAAATTGAAATCCGTTGAAAGTAATATCCCAAAACGTTTTCCTAAAACATTTCCCGAGGACTTTCACATTTCCCGAGATACTACATCGCTCTCAGTTATTACCAAAACTACCAAGTTGTAATTCGCAGCTGAATATGTTCAAACACGTATGAAAAATGAAGCTTCTGTAATGCAAATAAATAAATACCGACTATATGTAACGTAATTATAAATAAACAATGAAACTTTTATAACAAAAATAAATCAGTACCTACGTAATATAATAATGTTTCCATGTTTTTAGCAATTTCAAACATATTGCCAATTGGATGGATTTGCTAATTCCACGATTTCCCTGCTTCTTCTTTCTTTCCAAATTTCCCGACTTTTCTACGCAACAGAAGCGAGAGTTGCTTTCGACCAAACTTCATTTATCCTCTGTATCGACACACGTTGTTCGATGGTTTCCGGCCGAGACTCGCGAAACAACAATTAGCGCCGTACGACCGACTAACTTCGAATCGCTGCGGACCAGCTCGTTATCCGCGTCGCTGTAACCGACAACGAATTCGAAAAGAGAAGTGGAATATAGCGGGAATTTCACGGTATCGCGGATTTATTGGGCCGATTATTTCCAGATGCCAACGCGCGTTTGATTATCGGCCGACATTCGCATCGTTTCACGCGGCTTACAATGTCTGACGTATGTACGTCGAACGGCGAATAAATTATCGTGACTTTATGGCCTTAAAACGAATCCCATCCTGCAATTCCGCTCATTGAATTTCGCGCGCGCGTTAATTCTTAATTAACGATGCCTTCCAATTTCCACATCGCCATTATGCTAATTTATCGTTGCAGTTGTACGCTTTCGTTTAAAATTCCATGTTTTTCGCAGCAGGCGCGCGAAGCTTCCCTTCGCCAGACGATTATTGCGATCTGCGTTTAACGCAGAAATCTATCAATTTATATATATCGTAAGCGATAACCAACAGTTGGTTAATTTTATTCTTCGCTGTAAATGCGGCGGACAGTGTAATTCCGTTTTAAAGTGGCAACAACTTTTCTAATGCATTAGTTGCATCAGAGGATCGAATGCTATGAATATGATGCGGATTTATGTTAAAGTACAAGACGATAGAAATGATTTTAATAATGAAAGTAATTAATAACGAAGGGAGTAGTTTTATAAGTGAGGAACATTAGTGATGATTAGATGGTAGGATGTTTATGGCAAATTTCGATGTAACAAAGTATACACGTAATTCTAAAAAATGTAGACATTGTTAAACGATATAAATTCACATAAACGTTCATAGACTGACGATGAAAAGTCACAAATATTCGCTTTTACGTATGCAAGACGACAGAAATGTATTTGATAATGAAAGTAATTAATAACGAAGAGAGTAGTTTTATAAGTGAAGAACATTAGTGATGATTAGATGGTAGGATGTTTATGGCAAATTTCGATGCACCAAAGTATGCACGTAATTCTAAAAAATGTAGACATTGTTAAACGATATAAATTCACATAAACGTTCATAGACTGGCGATGAAAAGTCACAAATATTCGCTTTTACGTATGCAAGACGACAGAAATGTATTTGATAATGAAAGTAATTAATAACGAAGAGAATAGTTTGATAAGTGAGGAACATTAGTGATGATTAGATGGTAGGATGTTTATGGCAAATCTCGATGCACCAAAGTATGCGCGTAATTCTAAAAAATGTAGACATTGTTAAACGATATAAATTCACATAAACGTTCATAGACTGGCGATGAAAAGTCACAAATATTCGCTTTTACGTATGCAAGACGACAGAAATGATTTTGATAATGAAAGTAATTAATAACGAAGGGAGTAGTTTGATAAGTGAGGAACATTAGTGATGATTAGATGGTAGGATGTTTATGGCAAATCTCGATGCAACAAAGTATGCGCGTAATTCTAAAAAATGTAGACATTGTTAAACGATATAAATTTACATCAATTGTCATAGACTGGCAATGAAAAGTCACAGGTGTTCGCTTTTGCGTATATCAAGGAATTGCCATAAAGAACTTTCCAAGAATATTCGAAGGTATCGATAAGTTAAGTTAGTGATACGTCGATAAAAATCAGAAGATATATTTGCTGGAGCAAGTTACGAGAAAATTACGGAGGACAATGTATCAAACACTTTCTTCCACGGAGAACAAAATATTGCGATGAAATAGACGAGGGTAAATTATGACCCGCCGTGAATCTTCCTAAATGATAGTAATACTTAGAGACTAAAGTATATCAGCGGAGTGATATTTGGTAAATCGGAGGATGGTTTTGTATTTCAGTGAATTTCGAAAATTTTCACGTTAATTAAAAGGAAATTATACAATGCGATGCTGCCGATTTTAATTCTTATTCTGCCGTATCGCTGTTTCATATCGTAACGAACTCGCGATTACTTTAACAATTAGCAAAATCTTCGGCCTGGAAAACGTTCGTTCAATATATGTACACCCGTTATGAATTCTCGATAATACGAGAATCAAAGAGCAACGAGAAGATCGTGAATTGCTATTATAGTGCGATGAATAAAGAATTATCACGAATAAACGAACGTAGCATGTAATAAACGATAATCACGATGCACGCGTAATTGAATATTAAAAATCAATGCGCCGTGGAAATAAAATGTAATCGTGGAATTCGATTTGGGAATTCAGATGATAATTTAAGCCGGCTAAAATTGTTATACGTATCGTAATTACATTTTATTTATTTCGCCAGATTTTAAGCATTTTTATTGAATTTCCATGCTAGTGAGAGTGTCTCGTTATAATTGTCACTATATTTATTTATCATTATTAGCCACGAGATTATAATTTTGTCGATACTCGTGACCAGACTACGGATGTTCATGAAAAGGATTGAAATATGTAAAAATGCACGGAATACAGAAAATATTCAAAGTAAAATACTATCTCTAACAAAATAGAAAAGAATTTATTTCTTCAACGAAATATACGAAAATTTACATTTGCGTGGACATCAGCAGTCTACTGATAACTCTTTACCGATAATCTTAATACAATCAATTAATTAAACAATTATACAAAAATATCCACAAACCGTGTAATTTTTCATCAACACAACGCAAGGTAAAAGGTCATAGTCTTTTACGCAACTTTAATTCGGAAAAACCTCGATCGAAATGCATCCACGCAAATACCCCGGAAAATCAAATTCCTTCAAACTTAAAAAATACCTAGGAAAAGAAATAGGAATTTTAAATGGCATTTGTTCTAGCAAAATGATCAACATAGCTCCGTATGATCTCGCTGTACCAAAGCCAGTTCGCAATTATTTTTTGATTCGCCATTAAATCTCGACGGACGAGACTCGAGCACGCTCATTTCTGTGCAATCTAGTCGAGACATTAATTTACTTTAATAGCAGGGCCGGGTTTATGATTCGATTCGATTGTCGCGGCCGAGCCAACGATCTCCGAGCAGAAATTCAGCAATTATCGATTGGTTGGCGCCGGTCGCGTATTATTTCGCGCGATAATTCCATTTTCGGTATGTTTAATGCCGAAATGACGGCCACGCGAGCGTTTTAACGCGAGCTCTCCTCCCTCCGCCCTTTAATTTATCGCCGCGCGGCTCGATGATTGACGAACATTCATCTTCGTTCGCGTTACTCGCCTGATTTATGCCTCGACCTATGCATTCGACTTTTCCGGGCTCGATACTGTGTCTGTTTCGCGAGACATCGATCGTGAAACTATATGCGTTTGAATGAAATGAGGAACCACGAGAAATAAAAGCAGAAACGTTTGAACAGCATTGACGCTAATTTTACCAAGCTCGGTCAACTGACCGGCATTGCAATTTAATTTAAAGCTGTACACTCATCGGTGTTTCTTTGTTCCTTCAATTTCCTGCAAATTTCTATATTACTCGCTTGATCAATTGCTCGATTTTTCTTGATACAAGAATTTACGTAAAGTCAGAAGTTAAACAAAGGAAGCAACGATGAACGTAAAGTTTGAAATGAAATTTTCAAACTGGCCATTTGACGACCGCAAGATTAATGTTGGAATATACAGGATGTCCCAGTTTCCCAGCTGGACGTCGCCGGTATATTCTGTAGGAAGAAACGTCATATAAACGTAGGTCATCGGAAGCATCGTTAACAAGTTATGGCAAGAAAGAATGATATACGAAACGTATGGCAGCGTGCGTTACTGCGGTGCAAGGTATGAACAGGTGAGGAATACTTACACCTGGTAGCAGTCGGTGGATGTCGCACCTATTTCTACAATTCCAATTACGACTGTTGTTTCAAAATGTTCATCGTTCCTGTTAGTACAAGATTAGCAGCGGCGAGAGATTGAATTTATTACTCTTCCCAGGCTCTCGTTTATTTTACCCGTTGAAACTGCACTTCTGGCTACTAACAGATGCAAGTATTTTTCGTCTATTCGTATTTTGCAGTAAGTTCATTTCGTGTGTCGTACGTTTTTCAACTCGTCGAACGATGCTTCCAATGACGTTCACATAACATTTTATTCTTACGTTGATCGACAGAAGAAAGAATTGAGATACCCTGTACATGTAAATAATATGATGTACGTAATATACAGAGTGTCTCAAACTTGATCGGCTACAGTACGAGGTTTTAATCTACAGGCAGAAAGGAGGAAGAAATGTTGTAGGAAGTTGAGCAGTAAACAGATATTGTACGCGAAGTCACTGTATCATCGTGTTTATCGTGTAATTGCATACTTTTTAGCATGTTGCAACAACCGCGTGTAGTTGGTAGTTATAAAATATAATAATATAATAAAGCGATTATCTAGTACTTTTAATTCCACGTTTGAAAATGTTGTCGTTGCGCTCGGATGCAAGCGCTTTACATCGACCAACAGTGGAATTAATTACGCTACGAAGTTCTACAAAGAGAATTCCGCTGAGCCTCGATAACTGCGTCGTTACCCGCTTCGTGCTTGCAACATTTATAACTCTGCAACAAAGCGCTCTTTCGCAGACTTTGCTTAACATTTCGTTCGTCTTTCTGTCTGTAGATTAAGCTTTTCGGACACCGTGTATATTATATGTTATATCAAGTGATAATTACGAATAAATATGTGCTTTAAGCGGATAGATGATGTTTGACACGTGGCGCGAGTTTGATGCACGGTTTACCATTAAAATATATCAAATGCTCGATGCAAGGATATGTTATAGTATTTTATATATTTTTTATATATTATAATATGTTTTATTTATAATAAACTTTCTTGTTATAATAAACTGTAACTGATAGCGTCACGACTGTCTTGTAGAAATTTATTAACAGGTAAAATAAAGGTTGTTAGTAATTTAATTACAAGTAGCAGAATACACAAGAATCTAAAAACCAGTAGAATTTATTGTACAATGTGAGCGTGTTATTTAAGAACTAAATTCCTGTCTACGAGACTGATCCCCTTGGCTTCTGAAATTTCCCCTTATTTACGTACGAACTAACCTGTGGGTAGGAAACGTCGCACGAACACAAATTACTTGAACGCCATTAACTAAATGTTAATTACATTATCTGTTACGGATGGCCCTAATTAAATACGCTGAAACGATAAATACTTGGTATCGTTACGTCACGATTAATCGACCGTGATAAATGGACGATCAACAGCGAAACCAATTAATCTTGAATCTCTCTTCCAAGCTATTTCTAGTCGCCATAAATTTCTAGCACGCCTAATAGCTATAATACATTAATTATTTCGTTAAATATGTTAATTCATAGGAAGAACCGTGCCAGTCAGATTTATCATTCGCGCACCCGCTGCTGAATCATCATTGTCACGAGCTTCGAATATTTTACTTTACAACGACGAAGTGAAGCTTCCCACCCCCACCCCTCTGCGTAACAATGAAATTTACCAGAAAAGTAAAACCAGTTCATACAGTTTCGCAGAGTAATAAAACGTAAATGTAATTTAGTTGGACCATCGATGTCGAAAAATCAAGCTGAGTAAAATAATAAATGAAACGAAGTAAAAGTTAAAGTAAGCAAAACGAAAGCAATCAAAGTTTAAACGGTAGATTAATAAACTAATAATACTGAATATAAATAACTAATAATACTAATATAATAATAATACCGAATATAAATAACTACAAATAAAATAAATAAAACACACGGTGAGTCTCTATGTTTCTTAATTGTATCGGCGTAGGAAGCTCGCCATATGCAAATACGATAACCCTTCAACGATATCGAACGTTTCACCGTCGAACGGAGCAATAAATTCGACGAAGAATATTCGACCGATAGAAACGATTAATCAACGCCGTACCTCGTTACGCTTTTATTAACAGATATCCAAAGAAGAAGATACGCGGATAAATCAGTTTGCCTGTTTCGTGCCGAGCAGACGATAAATGAAAATGTTGGTGGTGCGATAAAACGAACGTGAATCGTTGAATTACCGCGGCTCATATTGGCGAGATACGGGAGCCGCGGTGAAAAGAAAGAAGAACAAAAAAAGAAACAAAACTGAGTATATTATCGATTAGTAAAATACGAACGATCGCTACGGACATGAATTCAGCCCGTAATGCCTCGTGTCCTACCCCTTTTCCCTTTCTTTCCCCATGCACCTTCCCCCTCCCCCCCATGGCGACCGCCTGCTTTTTTTATCGCGTCCTGTTTCTCCACTCTCGCTCGTCCCACGGGTCTTCCGTTTCCTCAACTTCCTCTGTTTATTTTGTCCCTGCGAACGACCTCGTGCGTGTTTTTCGCGATTTGTTTTTGATTTACAGTGGCATTAACGCGTAACTTTTTCGGACAATGCCCGCGCCGGAGCTTCAACGAATCCGAGAGCAACGCGAGCTTTCGTCGACCCGATGTAACGTCAGGGAAAAACATGATAAATTCCATCTGTGTGAATTTTCTAATTTCGATAGCACACGGTTTGTGAGTCGCTGAGAAGGTACATTCCGCCACTGGAAGCTATCGAATTTACGGTTTAGTTATGGAACGATAGCGTTTACGATTAGTATATTTTTATTTTTTCCATATCTTCCATATCTTATTTTTTCCATATCACTTTCCATATCTTTCGCGAGTAAATTTTGCGCGTTGTATATTGGAACGTTTTGAAATTTCTATAGCAAGTGAATTATAAAACCTAACGATTAAGGTATTTCTTCAAAAAGAAGGGAATCTCCGGAGAGAAGGCGGAGTTTCTCATTGAAGAAAATCGTGAGATTTCCTTCGCGATCGTTTACTCAACGAATCCAGCTAATTTCGTATTCGTTGGAAATCACCGGAGCCATTTGCACTTTTCCTTCACATCGAGATTCTATTCCCTCGCAGGATTCTCCGCCGAAAAAGATTTTACTACTCGCGAGCGAAAGAACGACGTGGCATGGAGGCCACGAGAGAGGGGACACAGAGCAATGTAACGAATCGCTGTTGATTCTACGGTCCTTCTTCGGCAATAAGGTCCCATTGCGAATGAATTAGCATCATCAAGATAGTAAAGTCTCCTTACAGTGAATTCAGGCTGGCAATTTAGCCAGCTACATCGTCGAGCACGTCCCCGGAGAATAAATCCCCTCGAGATCCTTCCATAGGATAACTTTCACTCCGTCCCTTATAAGATTTTATAGGATACTTTTGTAAGATAAGTTTAACGAGCTAAATCGTGCCGTTCCTTTCGGTTTTATGAACGAAAGCGGTTGCTATTAAAAATGAAAATCCTTGCGATAATTGAACGACGACGAAAGAAAACATTAGACTTACGCGTGTGAAATGCTACGTGGAAGTTTGAAGGGGAAAAAGTGGTGGAATCTTCGTGTCTCTTCAATTTAGACGTTACTATCCTTTGCAATGTCTATGATTTAATTTTCTACTTAATCTTTCTACTGATAGAAATCTAGGAAAATTCCTCTAGTACTTTCTGTTGGTAAAATTCAATATTCGTAGCAATTGCTGGCAATAATTTTCCTGAGTAGAATTCTGATAATAACAATTAATCAAAATAAGGTTTTCTAATAATTTTCATTCACAAAATTCCTGTAACTTTGAAAAATAATTTCTGCTAATAAAATTCTATACTCGTAGCAATCGCTACCAATGCTCGTCCTTAATAAAACCATAATAATAATTATTATACTAATCTCTTCTGGTAATTTCCGTTACTAGAATTCTATACTTGATTTAATTTCTTAAAGAAACTTCTCTTGATAAAATTCTCCTCCGCTTAATAATTACATCGCACATTCTCCGCTGCGTATCTCGTGGCTGAATCGCAAAACCGATTTGAACTCTTCAAAGCTGCACTGTCGTTCGTTTCGAACTCCAGCCGATTATTCAAATTGCCCGAAATCGATGCGATCTTCGTTCTAACAATTTTACATGGCAGCTACTAACCTGATAAAATAAATAATTACGTCGTTATCGCTTTTGCAGTTTCCTCTGCTACGATAAACAGTCTGCAAGAATGTACATGGGCGAGCTCGTTTTCGTACGATTTAAAAGCGAATTATTATTTTAATATTCTTGTTACCGAAGATTTTGCTACTCGTTATTCTTCATTATTGTACTAATTGTTATTTTTATATCATTTTTATGATCTCAGAACATGGAGTTCCTTTTGTAAGATAATAATAGATCAATAAATATAAAAATATTCTACTATTACGTATTTTTTAAATTTTGACTGGCTTTGGTAGAGATAGCTACGTCTCAGATGCCAATAGTTCTAGCGTTAAATGCTTGCTGAACGACGCGTCATCGTCGATGGGGTCTGAACAAAACGGGGAGGAATTGCAGCAAAGTTTCGTCGAGATTTTCGAATTATTTCGAGCGCCACATTTTCGCGAACGTTTTCGAGGACGTCACGTAAGCCACGGTCGTTGGGACAACTCGAGGCTTCCGCAATTTCGTACCTCATTGTGTCGGCAGTCTATGCGAAACGCGTGCACAGAAATATGGATAGAAATATGCGCGCCGCATACATCGGCCTTTCGTCTTCCGCGAGAATTCCAATTTTGATGAATATTATCGGGCTGTCGCGGAATTGTTTAACAATGCAGCTACCAAGCCAGTCGGATTGGCTGATATCAGAATCTCTGTTTTTATGTTTTCATGTATTAAAACCACTACACGCATCTTTGATAATATCAACGTTCGCTCGTGTTGAGAGAGAAACGCGGTTATTATACGCGTGACGGACAAAGTTATTGGCGAAGAACAGCTTTTCCGTTCAAAGTGTAGCTCGATATATCGAAAGACGCGATGCGTTAAAAGATTCGTCGAAATATTAAAACGAGGAGTAGAACAGTCGGGTATCGTGAAAGCAGTTAATCAAAATTCCGATTGATTAATGAACGAAACCTAAATACACGTAAGTACAGTATTACATTATCAAACTGCTTCCTACGATTTTATTTATTACACGACTTAACGCTAATACTTTGAGGTGTAGTTGTGTCCGTGATAATTCGCGCTGGCTCTACATTTTTCTTCTAATTTAAATGCGTGGAAGAAAAATAGGACCCACGGGCGCCGGGATTCGAACCCCGGTCCCGAACTTTCGTAACCTAAGGCGCTAACCACTGCGCTACCGTCGTCCGGTAGAAATTAGTGTCGAGTGGCGGTATTTGTTGTCCGAGCGCCGCCACAACTTCATTGCAAACGACGATATAAATATAACTGAGCATAAATCTACCGCATTCATAGCGTTAACTTGAAATTAATAACAAAACCAGTAGAAAATTCGATACAAATACAAGTCAGTATAAATCTGTTAAATTATTGATAATGTTAATAACAAAGCTACTAAAACGTTCAATATAAATATAACCGAAAATTGACTTCACATTTCACCCACGTTTCCATCTACTTCGCTCTCTTTTTTCTTTTTGAAGAAATACACTTCCACTATTTATCAGTTGAGCGAACTCGAAACGAATGAAAATTTCCAACCATCGCGTAGACCAAAGCTTATCAGCCTTTTTCGAACCTGTAGGTTACAACGAGATTCTCATCTTGATCCGAAGCTCATAGTTAGAGCTCGAACTGGGGTATAAAGTGGCACGAGGAGAAGCAGCACGAACAGCCCGTAAAAATGGAGAACAGGGACAAGCGGTGCACCGGTATCGTTTATACGTACAATATTTCGTGGCACGTACGTCACGAGCACGAGCTCGAGCTCGCGGACCCGTTCGTTACGTAACAGCTGCAGTCTGATAATGAATGTGAAATACAGGCGAGCTGAGTTACGAGCCGTTATTGCAGGGCCCGCAAAACGCCAGCCGAACTTTGAGCCTGTTCGACGAAGCGCTTCACGCGAGAAACATCGAGACGACTGGAAATAACGTATAGGCAAACCATAACACGTAATATGATCGATGCAGTATATCGACGCCGATAAGAGAAAGACGGCTTCGTTACTTATTTGAACGCCAATTTCCAAGCGCGCACGGATCAAATTTCAGAATGGCAGAATTTCAAGACCACGGGAAGAACGTAATTTGATCTTCGCCTTTCTAAACGTACGACACGGGACATTCCAATTCACGCGCCAAGGAACGTCCAATATGCAACAAAATAAACTTGTTATGCTCCCTTGTGATCTTCGAATTCTATCTTCCTTGAGTGGATCGTTGGATATTTTGAAACCATCGAAGCCAGAGGAAATAACGAGCCGCGTTCGATTTGTCGAATTTATTAAATTACCAATTACGAGAAGAAGAATATAACAACCTTTTCATTTATTTTTCAAGGATTTAAATCGAGCATTTTTATTGTTAAGAATAATTACTCAAAGACGTCAAAGATTAATGTATCGTAGATACGCAACATTTTTTATGTTCTATTGGAAGAAAATGCGCCGTACGTAATTTAATAAAATAACATAAAACAAAAGCTATTGTGCATCTATCGTTCCCTCGTAGAACGAAAGAAGCTTTTGCTACAACCTAATATGTAAACGTAAGTATACCAATAAATACCTTCTTCGACTCGATTAGATTTCCGGTTAGAGAAAATAAAACAGCCATGAATATTCAACCGCATAGAACGACGACACGTTTCATTTTCATGGAGGCATTAAACCGTCGAATTCTTTCATTCTGCGACCGTCCGCGAGCCACTAACTCTGCGAGTTTCAAGCAAGCCCAGAGCCATATTACAGCGAAAGCTTCGTCCGAAATCCACTCGGTCGTCATAAGGTTAGCATCATATACGTTTGGCCGGTGGTGCGCTTTACTGTCTTAACAGCTGTCAACCGTCTATTCGTCGTAAACCACGTTTCAGCCTGAGATCATGAACAGAGATGAAGGTTGCACGTCGCGTGGAACAACGAGCGTGGCCGTTATTCAACCGGGTTAACCCTTAACAGCCGCCCTTATATTTCTTCTCGCCCCTGTTCGTCGCGTGCTCATCCCCTTCCGGGATGCTTTCGCGCGGCAAAGAAGAAATCTCAGCCAGTTGGAAAATATACAGCCCCGGCTAAATAAAATACCGTCGACCAGGTATGAGCGGTATCTTCAGAATGAATCTCGCAGACTCGAGACGACGATCTCGCTGTATACGAGAGTGCCGAGGACAATACTAAAAAATATGGCAGCGTTCCTGCTTCGTTTGCCAACCACCCTTGTACGTATAATTCCTTTTCGACGATTTCTCCCTACGCGACCACCCTTTAAAAGCGTGACTTCGGCTTTTATGCGCGCAAAACCGGTTGTTTTTCTGTTTGAATTATTAATTTGGATTTTTCGACGTTCGCAAGTGAGAGATTTAGTGTTGAACGGTGTTTTCTACATTTTCTCGGGTTCTACTCGACGCCTGCGGAATTTTGCTTTTGAAATGTTCCGTAAAAGCATGATACAAGTATTTGAAATAAGTATTTTAAATAAAACGCGGGTAAGACGATATAGTAAAATGTAGACTCTAATAATTGGTTTTAAGAGCAGCATTTAATATATTAAATAAAGGAATTCATTTGTTCAATCGACTAAATCCATCGACCAAATTAATTCAGATAATTTAAGAGAAAATATTCATTTTGACGAGTACTAAAAAAAAAAGAGATAAAAGAACGAATCAAATATTTTCAGTCTTTCATTTTATCAGAGATATTTCATTCATCCTCCTTTCATTTAAAATACAACGTTCCTACGTGTGGAACGTTACGTGTAAGTAACTCATACGTGTCGTCATACATATGTATATTCCCGCTTCGTACCATGAATTTTCCATTCGCGGTTGTTATTTCACTACATTATTCGCTGTTGAGGAATAAGCTAAACTTCTTAAACGTCTTCGCAAAGGGACACAAAGTTGCATTCTACAGCGAGAAATATCGATTTTTCGAATCTACATTCGCTAAACAGAGAGCGCTGTAAGCTTCTGAAGTTTTAATGAGTCAAATAAATAGGGCAGGCTTTCCTTCCAAATTGTACGTTAATCGTTTTCATGATACAAAAATCTGGGAAACTTCATACATTTTGTAAGAAATATCTAATCAAATGCAATATACCAAAGATAAATATGCAAGTTATAGGATTATATGACCTTTGATCTAACTTGTTACAGATTATGCAGAAATTATTTTTTAAGTAAAAATTAGTCACGAAATTAAAAACAGCATAATTCTGTTTTCTTTTACCTTTATGCTAAATGGTAGTATGCTTGTTTGACTAATGGCGTATCTCTTCTACTTTCAGGTATAGTATCAGCACAGTTTGCTTCATTTTCCATGCCAATATTATAAATGTTTTCCAGACAGAGCTTCGTTACGTCAAAATTACACACAAAAGAACAATTGCCCCTACCCATACATTATGTATTACCATACATTTACACAAGAAATTATTTTCTGTTCTATAACTTTTAAGATTCCAATGTTCGCGTTAATAAAAAAGTAATTGCAATATTATTCGCAGCTACGATCTTTGCGATATAAATACTGTAAACCTAAGTGAGTTAATTTCGAAGAAACTTCACGGTTGATTTAAAGGAACAAAGCATTACGATAATTGCAGTAACCCCTAATAAAAAATCTCCGATTTTCTCGTTTCCGTATGAGCGAGTTTGAAACGGCGATTTATGAGGAAAATGCTGACCAGCCTTTTGTTACTCCTGCATTGTTCCTGCTGACCGTTAAGGCAGGCAATCAGGTTCGTCATAAGACTAAAACGTGTCTGCGATCCTTTTAATTAACGCCACCGCCTTCTTATTCCTTCGCGCGACTCCCTTAATTAACTCGCGCGCCCACTTTTCGAGAGGCCGGCTTAATTGCACGGAATAAAACTCGAAAATATAATCCACTAACGAATTTATTTACGTCGCGTGTCGTTGCCACGATCATCGGCCTTTTAGGAAACAAACCTCTCTGACAGAATTATTACGCTGTTTCACAGCTCTTACGATATGAGAAATTTTAATTAATTAACTTGCCCGTTCTCCTTTAGCTTTTTCGTGTCTACGCGTTTCAAATTTCTACATCATCGTAGGTAGTATTTCGAATATTCGCGGCTCAAATGAAATTTCCGCGGGTTGTCCCGCGAAAATACATATAATATGCCTGTTAATGATGAATTAATGCGAGTATTATTCTCGAAACTCGTGTCGAATTCAGAATGACAATTCCATTGTTTCAGTAAATTGAGACAGTCGTAACGATATTATCGTGACGGTCGTAAATTGTCAAATTTCCATTTTCCGTTGTTTCCACGTTATTGAATTTCTCAAGACGTCGCGTTCAACTCTTCTCAAATTATTATAAAAGGCAGTTAACGTAACGCGATTGCCTGATTACGTAGCCAAGCAACTCGTGAAATTTTCCAAGCAATTTCAAGATTTCGTTAAATTATCCTAATACAACGTATATCAAACCACAAATCAGTGACCGCCTGTTTGCAGTAAAACACAGATTAATTGATTTCCATCTCGTCACGATAATTTGAAATTAACATTGAATCGTTCGAACCAATCTCGATTGCAAGGATAATCAAAATATCGATCGTATCGCTAATTTTAATATGAAAAATCACTACACATTTCACCCGACAAATATCAACGTCCCTTAAATAATTGAAGAAACGCGTCAAAGAAAATTCCCAACATCGACGCTTGTTTCTAAAAAGAAGGTTGCAGCTGACATTCGTGGAATCGCGTCGCGAAAATTGCAGGAAGCGGTGAGACGGTGAGGCAAGCGGTTATGGTTGCGCGAACGTCATTAAGTGTAAATTTCGCGGCGCTAACGTCCGACGGAGGCAACGATACGCGGAAATACGTTGTACGGAATAGACAGTGACACGCCAACTACGTTGTTCGATGCGTTGAAACCGCTTTAATTTGGAGTTTCGCGGACGACTACGGAATAACCGAGCAACCGAGGATTTCACCGTTTCGTGTGAAAATACCGTAAACTGTCACTACGACATTTGTCCAGGTGTTTCGTCCGAAACCCGTGTAACATAGGAAAATTCGCGAAATATGGATGAACATGGAATGAACAGAGAGAAACAAGAAGATAATTGAAGTTGCTACTTTAAAATATCTTTCTGTCGATGTCCGTGCGCAATTATCGCTGATATGCGGTGATTTTCTAACTAAAATACAATGAACATTTTTGACCATATTCTGATTCTCTCGTGTGTCTTTTTACAAACAATCTTGAAGCACTATAATGAGATACGATTTATCGTTACGTATTTTGGTAGATAATTTTGCATCGTAGTTTGACGATGCCACAAAAAGATAGTAAGTTGCTAATTTTCAATAGATTGTTCAGGCTGGATTTTCGCGTTACAACAAATACAAGCAAATGACTTTCCTAAACATTTTTTAAAAATAATCTGTATACTACGAACCATTGATATACGTCGTTTACCATTCTAACCTGCGTGCCAATTATTTCTCTAAAAATCTGTGATTACTCGGACAGTAATTAAACTATTAAATCGCAAATTTTCTTCCAACAATAAAATAGAAATTAATCGGCCGCCATGCGGCAACTATTCAAACGATAAAATAGAAATGAAACCGTTGGAACACGTGTAACTAATAGGAGCGCGTGTAAGGCACTGCAGAAACAGCGGGCAAACAAGTGAACGAACAAAACGATACGCCCAAGCGTAGCGGTGGGAAAATTAATGGAAACGACTATTAACACGAATAAATACAAAGGAAATGCAGGACACGTAAGGAAAGCGAAACAAGAACACGCAAGTGGATGTGGGCGGTTGAAAAGGAGTGGAAGGGGAGAGAGGAGAGAGGCGCGAGAGGACAGAAAAGGGACAGGAGGACGAAAGGAGAGAACAGAGACAAAGTGGCACGTTGAAATGGCAAATGTTTACTATACCGGAGCTTTACGAATTATGCTAATCCCGCACCAAGAGATGGCCTGTGGCCTGTGAGGAGAGGACCAGGAAATACACGCGCTAGTGTTAGCATAACACGTTGTACCATTCTATTCGCGCGTGCTATTAAAAACGAAGAACGTTAATTGAAACTACGTTATAATTACACGTGAAACGTCGTTAGACCGGCGTTGATTTTAATCCGTTTAAAAATTAAAGTTGAGAAGCTGCTACGAGTATTTGCCTATCGTTGCGTTTGTTACAGCATTTGGATATCGATTCGTTCGATCCAAGTACGTTAAATTGGCAAAAGTTTGACGCTGTGAGAGTGAAAAATCAAATCGCGCTTCTCTATCGTTGGGTTGCTTCTTAAGGTTAAGAAAAATATGACAAAATTCTTCGTTGGTGTGCGCTTCGATATTACGTCAGAGTTTGCCTCGGAATTCAATTAAAAATCTTCCGACAAACTAAGATTGAGCCATAAATTTTAAGACACCTTATGGTATGGTAAGCTCGACAGAACACGTGAAACGATGAAACAGAGAAAAATATGAAATTATATAGACGAGACACTCCTGAAGACTTGGATCCCTTTGTCTCAAGAGGAAGCTGCTGAGTTACCATCAGATCCAAATACGAAGAACGTTATGAAAATTAAATCCATATTAAGCGATTCGTAAAAAAAAGTTTGCATTTTATTTCAAAAGAAAGCGAATTAATTTGCATACTGAATAATTATGCCTCTTTTGAATTGCCTGGATTTGCAGATTTATAATTTGCAAAGATTCCAAGTTAGCAGCAATGGTCCAATACTAGCTATTTTCTGGTATTGTCCTTTCGCGTGGAAACAATGAGACTCTTTCATTGCTTGCTTTCTCTTATTCTCGGAAAGATCTAGTAAATATTAAATAAATACAATACGGAAGAAATAAAGTTCATTTCTTGTGCACGGACAATATTCATCGATTTGACCTCTTAATTGAAAGTTCCGTCTGTTTTCAATAAATTCCAATTCAGGCCGACCTTTTAACATTCAAATCCGCGCGTTTCTGCGATGCTTAGCGAAATTATGAACACGGCAAAGAAAATAATTGAATTATTCAGATGGTTCGCAATGCCTTGCAGAAATATATATGGTAATTGTTCCAGCCATAATAGACAAAACAAACAACTACAATGTTCTTGGATAAATTGAAATCGAAGAATAGGAAAATTTCCGCCAGACACGTGCTATGAACTTTATAAAACGTGGTGGATAATACGAACTCTGCTTACGAAATAATTTCTTTCGTTTTGACGAAATGTAGAAAACTACATAATATAAACAAAATAATTCCAGCATTATAATTTCCTCGCCCGAGATATCTTTTTGTCAACAATTTCTTCAATTTCTCGCCCCTTCAAAATTCGACAACCTTTTGATCGAATTCCTTATCTCCTTAATTGGTCATCGCGAGGCTAATTAGTAACGGATCAGTAACTTATGGTAGAAATGGAAACTAAATAAGCAACAGCGAAGAACGCTACCGAGGCATCCTGAATTAGTCGATTAATTTCCAAATATCGTTGATCGTTAGTATCGCAGAAACCATCGAAACAGCCGTGAAAACGCGACTATAAATACGATCGTGGCACGCTTAATTATTATAAATCACCGGAAAGGATGGCCAGCGGAGATAAGGTTTTTTTTAAATCCACCAACCTGGTCACGCCCTTTAATGGAAATTATCGATCACCCGTGGACTGATGCGTTCCCCCCCCCCCCTTCTCCCGGAAGAAAATGTATTTTGAATTACAGAGACGAGGCTGGTCGGTATTGTGTATTTATTGAGAAACAGCACCGTGAAATATCAGGAAATGGAGAGTAGTTGGTTGAAATCGAATAGTCAATATCGAGAAATTCGGTCTAACTGTTTGTTAGGGTAACTAGAACTCGAAAACAAACGTTGTAAAATGAGATGTTGTCGGTTAACTGTTTACAATAATCAGTAAATTGGAACTCGTGTGCTCATTTGTTTGTATGTTTCAAGGACTTAGTCTTTGTAAAAAATTAATTGAGAGGTATATGGTTCCTTATGATCGCAACGAAAAAGAAAACAGAGTTTGTATGTTTACGTAAAAATTTGGAATAAACAAGACGAAGTAAAGTGAAACTAAAACAGCGTAGAAGAAGAATTCGAATTAAAATCGATGTTGGAATAGCAGAAGATCGAGCCAAAGCTGTTAAAAAGATAAGAGTGAAGATTTTCAAGTACCGAAATTAGGGTAAAAGCTCAGAAGTGAAAAGCGAGAATCTTAAAGAATCAGATAGCTGAAAAGCGAGAAATCAGGGTATCGGAGAATCGTAGCTGATGAACCAGTTCGAAGATCAAAGATATCAAGTGGTCATGTATAAAATGCTAAAACGTTGGAAAATTTAAAAAATATGAAGCATCAAAGTGTCGAGAGATTAGGATCAGAATATTAAACAGGATTAGATTAACACATTTTCTAAAATAGATTGTTATAAGGTATATTAATTTAAATATATTTTTTACAAGTGCAAAAAATTAGTATACACATTATTGGTATTAATATATGTACCCGATTTTTATTAAAATTTCCTAAACGCTACTGCTTCAATTAATATAATGCTAGTCTTTGTATAAGTATAAAAAAACTTGTTTATGTTATGGTTTTGTTACGACCTTTGTTAAAATCACATCATAGGCATAAGATAATAATACAGATCGTAATCATTATGTATCGGCACATACTATCAATTTGATTGTGCAATTAAATAACATAATATCAAAATTAATCAAATGTTGAGATACTCTTGAGCGATAGTGTATATGTGTAAAACAACATTGTTCTATATATTCATTAACAATAAATCAAAAAAACAAAGTTGTGTTACTTATTCTATAATAAATAATCCAACCATTTAACTGTAAGATATTTGGAAAGTTCATGTAACAAGCATACAATATGGCGCCCGGAAAGTACCAACTACGTTCCTCTATGAAATTAGTGCAAGACTTATATACGATTAACATTTCACGCAACGCTTTTATAAGATACGTTAATCCGTAGAAACGACCCGTCGCGGTAAATTTATACATAGAATAGAGTTAGAAAATACAAAAGAACGATATTTTCTCTGAGTATACGAAGTTAAAACGGTGTTGGACGCAAATTAATTGGTTGGAAAGAGGCGCCTGGAAGCGTACTAAAAGAGGTGGCTTACCCCGTTGAAATACCATGGAACGAAACCCTGTTGGACAATGGGCATTCTGCTGCAGCCTGGAATTCCTTTTGCTCCCGTATTCTTCTTCTGTTTTGCACGGTTTTTGTTGCAACACTCGCGACATTTTCACTCAAACGAACACACAACGCATAAACGGAGAAAAACGAACGTTGAAAGTTACGTCGCGTCACGCGAATCACTGACGCTATGCTTCTACGTCGGAAACAGAAACGAAACTAACGCGGGTACAACGCGGGTACAACACGGGGCCTCGTGAAATGTCAACTATCGAACTACGTATAATAGCACACGAAAGTGTTTCTATTCTATTGCGTATATTGTGTGTATATTCATGTGTGTATATTGATGTGTGTATATATATATGTGTGTGTAAATATATATATTCATATGTATAAATATATATGATTTATAAAATAAATGCTTGGTAAAATGTCTGTATTTTGATAAATAATTCCAATTAAAATCGAAAAATTTTTAATTGCATTGCTTCTAACATAGATATATATATATACTTAATGCGACTTACTTTATATGAGAAGAATTCTATTTCTCAATTCGATATCGAGAGCTGATAATGTTAATACACGATGAAACGATAACCGAAGAATCCGAATATTCAGAACTTTTCACGATATATGATAAATTACATTATGAAATAAGTCAAATAATTGCCCCGTATTGCTCGTGACGTACGTGTTTGAGATTCTCGGCGAGACTAAATATGGCAGCAGAAAATCAACCAATCATAGCGCGGGAAGAAAGTAAAGCGCGGGAAGAAATCGTGACGTCAATTTCCTGCGAATCGATTCTCGATCTCAATATAAGCAGTAAACTCCCGACAGTCGTTTTGCAAAATGGCGTGCTTTAACGAAGTGTATAATAAAATTCGCATTTGAGAGACGCATAAGTAAACGATATCGAGATATTTCCCGCGAGAAATTCACGTTTGGTTGCAACATAATAATTCACATATGTATTTTTGTCGTATATAAACTATCGAACCACATACGGTAGCACACGAAAGTATTTCGACTATTAATATTCTTTTTACTTCCTCATCAAGTTTTATACTATCAAATTAATATCAATTCTTTCGATAATAATAATTGAATTTAACAAAATCGTATACTGAATTTCAATATACATATATTCCAATTAAAATAGACAAATTTTTGATTGCATTGCTTGGAACATACATATACATATACTTAATGTGTCTTTCTTTATATGAGAAGAATTCTGTTTGTCAATTCGATACCGAGAGCTGATAATGCTAATACACGATGAAACGATAACCGAAGAATCCGAATATTCAGAATTTTTCACGATATATGTTAAATAATATTATGAAATGAGTTAAATAATTACCCCGCATTGCTTCCGACATACGTGTTCACGATTCTCGGCGAAACCGAATATGGCAGCAGGAAATCAACCAATCACAGCACCGGAAGAAAGTAAAACGCGGGAAGAAATCGCGGCGTCTAGCTTGCTGCAGTAATCTTTCGATAATCGTTCTGCAAAATGGCGTGCCTTAAACGAAGTGTATAGTAAAATTCGCATTTGAGAGACGCATAAGTAAACGATATTGAGGTATTTCCCGCGAGAAATTCACGTTCGGTTGCAACATAGCATGTCACGTATGTATTTTCGTCAAAAACTGATTTCGAGGGACGTGTATATATACGTATCGAGTTATTTGGCGAAAGTTCGACGACAGACTGTGACTTTCAAACAGTGAGTGTGTAAGCCTGTGTTTGTTGTCCGAGAATTTGTTTCCTTTTGTTTACGTCGGCTGTAATAAAGTGGTGTTTACGTTTTGTGGCCTCTCGATGACTCAGCAACGAACTCGAGATTTCAATGGATCTTCGGAAAGAAGTCGTAACCTTGGCCTTCGGTGAGTTGTGATTTCATAACTTTTTAATCCATAATTGGTAGCATAAGGTTATTGCAAGACTGATGAAAATATGGATAGCAACCAATTGCAATTGAATACCTGGCCTGTCTTGCACTATTGAAATTTTGCAAGTCACTAAATTCACCAGTATTAATATGTTCCCTTGCACAAGCTTGACGATAAAACAAATGAAATTTTACTAATTGCAAGAGTTATTTTATTATCCTATTTAACGAAAAATTATAAAATCATAAAATAGAATTCTATATAATCTGTAAGTTGTAACTTGTCAATCTGCTAGTACGTATATTGTAAATTGGTAAACTTTTGCGTGCGAGATGCTAGATGTAACACTCATGCGACATTTTGAAAAATATTTAATTATAATCGTGAAAGGCGTTATTGAAATATCAAATTTTTATTATTGTTCCTTGCAACTTCGATTTTGCGTACCATATTTAAAATGTACATAAGATGTAAAGTACATTAACAAGTAACAGTAACAAAATTGTTTCAAATGAGGATTATCATCCTAATCTCAACTTATCAATTGTGATCTGATAAATAAAAATTCAAAATACAGTTAAACTGTGTTCTGCATACAATAATCTCTTTCGGATGAGATTTAAATATACATATTGTGATATTGTATCCATAATAACATGAATAATACGAAGTTTCGTATTATATAAATATCATATTTTTTAATATATTTTGTATATCTCATTTTATGACAACAGACAAGCAAACTAAATATATTCCCATCATAAGCTTCGCTCTAATTTCGCATCGTTTCACCTGAATTTATCGTGAAGTTTCATCCCGTCAAAACTTTGCGTCAATCTTTTTTATCTTAAAGGATTAACGACAGTTGCAGAACGCCGCGTTGTTTCGGGTTTTGTTTAAATTTCCGCCAAACGAAATTCGTTTTAGGAACGAAACGCCATTCGTTCGCACAGTGCTGGTCAAAAGGTGTCTCGTTATCGTTTCGTGATTACGGCAATAATGCCGGAATTTCGCTCTGCGGCGTGGAATTTGTACGGCAAAATTGCAGGCCCGATTTGCGGTTTAATTCCAGAGAAAGTGGGAGTCTAACGAGGCCTTTGATTATCGTCGGGGAAGGGTTGCGTCGATTCGGGATCGTCGTTAGATCGCGTCTTAATTAAAGCGTTACCGTAACAAGATTTGAAAGAACGGACGCCACGTTAATTGCCTGGCGTCCCTTGAATCCTGGTCAGATTTTGCAAAATGCAAATGACAAAGCTCCTTCTCATTGTGATATCGCGGCGCTATTAACCTCTTAACTGGTTATAGTCTCTCACGAAAGTATTTCAACATTATGGAAAATTCTAACGTAAATAGTAACGAAAAATATTTTTGGAATACAATATATTTGCTATCTATATAGTTTTTAAAATTTAGTTTTTAAAATAGTTCTTAAAATTAGGACATTATTGTCTCTAATGACACGAAGCAGTATGCTTCGTTTCCTGATCCCTCGATTTCCTTGTTGCAACGGTAAAATTTGCCAGAACTGGTCATTAATGTTAGGAACGAAACGTTGAAACGGCGAAACAAAAAGAAGCGAGCGCGCACGGGGGGAAATGAAGTTTCGCGAAAAATGGTGGTTCTCGAGTGGCTACTAACGGCACGTCTGGTTACAACTTTCGTTTGCAATACTTTTCGCCAGTAATTATGACGTACTGGGTCGAGAGTAAGCAGTTGGGCGTCCCTGAAATTTGAGCCGTTGAGAACGAGATAATAACAGGGCAACTGGCTCGCTGCTGTGTGTATACGTTTCTGAATAGTTTTTTACCTTAAATGAAATTAACTGCTACCCGGCGGAGTTTCGATGTAGCGATAAACACGCCATTAAAAAAAGCGACGGATGCGAACGAAAAATACGTACAGGTTTTTTTGACAAAATAAAGAATCACTTTGCCAAATTTCAAGAAGAGTCTGGGTAAATTCAATTTATGCTATTTGTTACTTGACTTATGTTTAACACTAAATCTTTGCAAGCAGCGAAGTGATTGTTTTATTTGCAGTTTGGTTGCTTCCAGTTTTTTCATTTTTACGTTGCGTATTACAATATTGATGTTAAAATATTATTATATTAATAATAATATTTTATATCAATTATTATATCAATGCTCGACGTTCACGATTCGTTACGTATTACTTAAAATCTTTCCGCAAACGGTAACTTCATACTTACGTGCTTTTAATATTATACAATTACCTGTAACTACACAGAAAAACGGAAGAGGTAATTACGTTCTCCTGGTCCGAATAAATTTATCTCTGAAAGGATTAAGAACACTAAATTCTTCTACAACACGAAGAACAGCGTTCAATTGTGTTACAAATTGCCGTCATATTTGTTCACAAAATCTTGCTGTAAGTAAGCTGTTCGTAAATTCGTATAATGAAGTTTCGCTACTCGATTATGTGAATGATACGTCCCTATTCGCGTAAAATGAAATCACCAGGTTTCAATTAAATTTCCATTGAAATCGACGCGTGTTTGCCAGCACGCAAACGTTTAAACGTAGTTTTACATCGTCGCGACAAAACAAAAGCTTTTTTCGTACGCCTCGAGTTCGTCACAAACGACGCAGTCAACTGGCGAGCTACGCTTTTTACTGTTTCTCTATTCCTTTTTTATTTTGTTAACGAAAAAAGGATGCGAACGTGTCTGCAAAAAATCAAAATTTCAACAAATATTTCCGGTAACGGTTGGATCCGTAACGATTGTTTATTTTGATCTCGTAGGTTTTGCGTGTGTATATTTTTACGCTTTCTGCATTCGCCTGCATCGATGGCGTATAAAGTGAACGTGGCGCGGCTAGAAAAAGTTAGTTCGACTTTCTTTTCACCGCGTACGAATTTGCAAGTTGTAACGGAATATTCAACGCAAGTGTTTCTGTCACTCGATAATAAAATATACGCCGCATTCTACGTAACATTGCGACCGTAACTACCACGAGATATTTTTCTTTCACTAGAGTCAATAAATACAATTTTTTACCTATCAAACAGCTTCATAAAATTTATTTAAATGACATACGTAAAGATAAAAGCGTTCTCCTCCCCTTTCCCTTTCGTCTTTTTATGTCGTACTCTAAAAATTTGCAACTGTAACTCGTATCCCTATTTTGCTACAAATTTCCCAACACTTGGAATAATAAATATTTCCACAATATCTCCCCCGACAGAAACTAAAAACACCAGGGCGTTTGTTTCCTTCCCGGAGGAAGATAAACATCGACAAAGTGTTTCTGTTGTTGCGAGCATTTCAATTTCTTGGCAAACGATGTACCAGTAGAAAGAATATCAAAATTCTGTTGTCATAGTATAATCACAGTCTTGTAGTCAGTCCAGTCACTTCGTATCAACTGTAGATTATTGTTGTACAATTTACAAGTCGCTTTCCTCTGCAGTTCAACGTATTCTACTATTAGCTTGTCCCAAAAATGTCCTTCGCTATCTGCACGCGGCTGCTTTATCTGGCTATGTCGATACAAACATGAAACCTAATCCGTCGAATGCTGTGGTCTTTATCTTCTAACTGTCTTCTAACTATCGTAGGACACGTTTCTTAAAACAAAAAATGCCGCGATCTATTGTTTTCTTCTAAAACGAAAGAAACTTTTATGGCAACCTAATATATCGTTCGGACGAATATCGAATGACTCGTAAAAAATTCTGTTCGGCCAGAAATGAAAGATAAACACCGAACTCTCGATCGTCTCGTTTCACGGACCGTCCGAATCGTAGATAAACTTCGACTTGCGATTTCTTTCTGTTCGGTTAGCGTTCGTTAGTTAGGTAATAAATACACGGGACAGCGCACACTGGCGTGTGTCAACGTGCGAAACGAGCGAACACGGCAAATCCGGTAGATAAATCTGATGGCTTCCGGGAAGGTGCGTGTCGTAAAACAAATCAGTCAGTTTTTGGTTCGCGTCGATTTTTTTCTCCCGCTTTTCGAGCGCCTCTGTGAAATTGCGCGTTGCCAACGAGCGCAAGACACGCGTGCAATTTTCTATATCGATCCATTGACGACCACGCAGCGAAATTGAGTGTAAATTGAAGAAGTCTAAAGATGTAAAATTTTGATTAATCGGAATCTCTGAAATCGGAAAGGAAGAAATTCTCTTCTTAAAGAAATGAAACATTCCTACGTGGAAAAAGAAAAACGTATCTCAAATAGTTAGGGGTCTGTATCGTTTGCTTTATTTTTATTGCAGCAATAACGTAAGAAAGATGAGGGGCTCGTACGAGAATCGAACAGAATAATGCAAGGCCATTACTTACCGAATCAAATGAATCGTATTTATAAAGTTTCCTTGCGAGTCATAAAAATGAATTACGATTGCGTAAAATGAGATTTTCCTTTGAATCGACCGTTGCCAAGTGTTTCTACGATATTTACGCGAACGCTATTAAGCATTCGAAATTGGTCCGTTGTTAAAAATATTTGTTTGCGCGTTACCTTTAAAAACGAATCGGCAAGCTATTCCATCATTGAACGAAATTCATATAGGGACGTGCATCAGGCAATTTATTCGCGGAATATGCGCGTACGATGAGGTACGTACGTATACTGTGTGGTGTAATTTAATTCGCGATATTCACTAAACTCGTCGATATTCTTGTTTATTTAATATTACCGACTTTAACAAGGGTAATTATTTTTCAACGTGTACGCGATATCGCGGTATGATACGTTGAAATTTGTTCCGATAAAGGAAAAATGTGCCGAAAGTTTCTCGTAGAAAATTCAACAATTTATAATCAAATTAAAATATATAACATGGAAATATAGATTTTGAACGCGGCATTTTATTAATCGGCAGACTCAAAGTGTTTTAGACAACGTCGTGTATTATCATTTAATACCATTTTCCATTAAGCTCGCTGCAATGTCTCCAACCTATTAACCGACTTGTTCTCTAATTTCGAAACTTCTGAGGGAATCGAACGTTAATAGCGACAAGTAAATTTAGTTACTCGCTGTTCGATGGATGTTTAACAAAATAGCTGAAAATCGTAACGATGTAAGCGAAGACTTTCAGAGTTTAAATTTAATCACACGAGTATTTAATTTCTTTAGAAATACCGGCTATTTAGTTATAGTTAGTTTCATAGTTCGCAAGACGACCAGGATATCGCCGGGTTATCATCGGATTCTTAATTGGCGTTAAGCGACGAAACAATAAAAATTCACGCTACGCGCAGCTATAAAATATCAAAGTGCGGTAAAATGGAATTATTCAGGGTCGGAGGGAACGGTGAAAATCAAATAGCAGTTAGGCGAGTTACTATTCCACTGGAACTGTATTCGAAGGAGCAGCGTTCCAGTTGGAGAAGAAAATTTCGCGTCTTGCCGCATCCGGCCGATAAATAATTCAATAGTTTGAATGGTTGCGGTCGGGCTTCGATGGAAATGGTAAAATTGAGATGCATAATTCGCGGGCAACGGCCCTTTCCCACCGATTTCGTGGAAAATACACGTACAGAGATCGTGGGGGGTGGGCGACGCGAGCGCAACCACCGGTGTATGCGTTAAATCTACGATAGAGCTGGCATTAAATAAATAGCAGGCCGAGTACAGCGATGATAATTCGACTCGTAGCTGAAGATTTACATGCATTTGGTGTAACGTGTTACGGTAAACATCGCTATGCATCAAATAATTACACGTTTAATAAATGAATCAACGTAATAGCAGAGTGTTAATAACGAGCGCGGAATACGCCTACGTGTGCGTTTAAATATTTGGTACTAATCCGTAATAATTACGGTTTGATGTTTTGATTTTGAGGTATGCGATGATAACGATGATAATGGGTTAGCAACGGTTCAGAATTGCTTGCTTTTCAAACGAGGTTCACAGAAATGGTTTACAGCTGCGTTGCATTCTCAGAATATCTCCTTTTCGTTAAAGTGATTTATCCGCTGCTTTCTCAACGTTTCTGATATACCGACACGTTTCAAGTTCGAATGATATATCGGTGTTTTTTGTATATTGCAAATAAAATTGTGTCGCGCAGATTATAATGGAACCTGTAAATTACGCACCGGTGAACGCACTACGAATTGCTGTTCAATTCTGATTCGTAAATTAAGACGAACCATCATTTTCTCCATTCTATTTGCACCTTGAACATGCAAGAAATTTTCATGAAACCTGGTCGGTTTCAAGGTCTTAAATATCAACCAACCATCCGAAAGATTTCTGCGCGTTTGCACGCAGATTATACGAGATTATAATCTAGTTCTAATCCAATTATGCGAAACATAGGAGTCGTCGATGCATGATAATCGGGTAACGAGAAGAAACCGGACGAGACCATACGACGACGAATTTTTATTCGTTTTCGCGTTCGATGGCGAGTGAAAGAAACTGGCGAACGTTCCGACAACGTGGCAACAAGGCGAAACGCGGGAAAATTAAGACAAACGCTGGAAACCGTGAAATTCGCTCTCTCGTTCGTTAACTCGCTGCAGGAAGCGCGATCCCGTGACAATAGCATTCCGTTCTGCTTGGTTAAAAAGCTTAGCGACGACAACTGAACGGAACGCGAACATTAAATCGGTAATGCGATAATGCGAATCCGGAGCAGTGGGAATAATTCGGGATATAACGAGTTTCAATTAGAGTGGCCGGCGTGCAAATGACAACGAGCTGACCCGCGTACTCGCGAGTATGCAAATACGGGTTTGTCCGGCTACGAAAATATTTCGCGACTGGAATTGCTTAACCAGCGGTATTAGTAACAAACCGAGCGATACTGCGCGTTTATCGCGCTGTAACCACCGTAAATTGCGCGCGCGGAAGGAAGCTGGCGAGAAGACGAAGCGATTTTTCCAAATTACATCTCTTAATTACCAACCATTTTTTATTAACCCTGTTATTTTATTTAGCCTACGTTATAAGGGTAATATTTGCTTAAATGAAAGAAATGTACGATTTAGTGCACGAAATTTCTATAAACCATTACATTCTTTGATAGAATCTTATAATTAAAATAGGTTCTAGCGACAAGTTTGATACAAGTTTGTGATGATAGCATTTTGGCAAAAGTAGAGAAGAAACGTGATATACTTGTAGAATACGCGCCGTACATTTATAATTCGACCATTAACACTTTGCCACCTTGGTCATAGATGACCCGGCTACGGTTTCTCCTATGACGCTATGGGTCATTGGTGACCGGAGCGCTTCAACTTCTTACAAATGTAAAAATTGAATGAAAATTGACAGTTAAGGCATTTTGAATATAACTGATAAATGGAAGATACTTTGAAATAAAAAGTGCCCCATTGAGTAATGAAACATTTTTATTAGAATACAAATAAAAACAAAATGAGAACAAATCTTGCATCTAACGGTGCACTGTGTTAAAACACTTTAAACATAAATGTGGCTCGTCAATACAATCTGGACAATAGGTGGTCACCTTTTTGGTCCGATTCTGAGCGATTTTTGATCCTAACTGTTTAACATTTTTTTATAACACTCTGCAAAATTTCGTGCCAAATAAGTATATTTGACGGTTCTGGTGAATGGCACTGTGTAAGGAGCATGGCGAGTGCCATTCTAAAATCTGGTACCTTGATTTTTGCTTTTGTTGCTTGTTTCTAGAGTATCATCGCGTTTGAAATTGAAGTATTTAACGATAACTCTAAAGCTAACTTTGTATACCACTCGAGGGTTCTTCTATGTGCTGTAGAATATGCTATCACTTGATCTGATAAATCTACAGCACATTTTCCTCTGTTGTAATCTACCACTACCATTGGTTTCCTTAGCAGCTTGAAGCTGCAAGTTTCAAGATCAAGTTCCCAAACGTCCGCGTGATGAATTTGCGTTTAGTCGCCTTAGACTCCACGTGGAACCTCATCGCCACATTCGTCGGGTTGCAGGCAACTGGCATCTTCGTGACAACACGAAGGCAAACCATATTACCACGAGTCAATCGTCGACAATTTCTCTGTGATCTTAAACGAGTGTGCGTTCTGTTTTTCGTATTCATAGCATTTAATAAGTATGTGGATTGTATAAATTTGATCGCCATGTTGGCGAGCTCGCGCGAATAATAAAATGAACGCGACAAAGGTTGCCGCGCGATAATTAGTTTTTGCGCGATCGTGAAATTCCCCGAAGGACCTTTCGACCCGCTGGCCAATTCTCTCGGCTGGCAAATACTCGATATTGCACCGCGGCCAAAGGGTGTCGCGATTTAATTGAACCCACTGTCTAGCGCGACGAAAGTGCTCGCCGACCCCTTTTTTTTCTCTCTCTGCAACCCCGTTCGCTGGCAGAGATTGCCCGATACCGCGTGCATTGCTCGTTAAAGTGTTAGATGGTTATTTCATATACGAATATTCCGCAGTTTAATAGTTTTTTCCTTCTATGACTTTGTGTGCAGTAGACACAGCGCTATATGAGCCGCGCGTGTCCAAAAACATTTCTCTAAATGAGATTCCGGAAGGTACATTTGTTAGCACATCGACGACGGGAGACGATAATTCGCGTTTAACATATTTCACGCGGTGTTCTATAGAAAAGGTTGAAGAAAACGGTAAAGAAAGCAATGGATGCATCAAACGAAATGTTGCGAACGTGTTTTTGCGAACCGTCATCGATGTTTAAACAATTTTTTGAAAAGTTTTTATCTACAATAGTAACGAGGAGGCGATCGAAAATGGAAAATGAGTCTGTGTAATAATCATCAAACTAATGATTTACTTAGGCATTTTAATTCTAACGATTGCAATAATATTAATAATTTCGTATCTGTTGATCCACTTGATTGTTAATAAATCACCTTCCATTAAGATAGAATTTTTAGGAAAATTTCGTCGGAATTGCTGGTGCAAGTTATCGAATATCTGTCATATTTCGAGATTCAAACGAGTCCGAAAACCAGCCTAATTAGATGGTTTCGCGTGTAGTTCAGTAATTAAATGTCTTTTAACGCGCTTGGCTAATTAGCCGGCCCGTGTTAATTACGCGCACATCGAAAAACCCGTTCACGACAATAACCGACATTATCGGTTCGGCGTTCGCATTAATTAAAATCCGGCCTATTTGCCCCTTAATTGTTCAGCCACGATCATCCAGAGTGTCTTGAAACGTCGAAAAGTCGGCCGCCACCATCGACTAATCCCCGAAACTCTGGCGAATAAATCTTGAGATTTTAATTGGGACGTCTGGTGCGAACGAACATTCTCGCTATTTTCTCCTTCTAACCCCTCTCCCTTTACGTTTCATCCCTCCTTCGTGTTTTTTTCATTTTGAGAAACGTGACGAGTTGTTGGCAACGTTTCGTCTCACGGAGAACCAATTCACCTACGCTTTTCACTTAACCGTTTCATTTGGAATTCACCGTTTCGCATCTCGTTCACACAAGCGAAGTATCTCTGCGAGCTACCAAACAGTCGTCCACCAAACAGTGGACCTATTTTACAAACTGTGTATTATCAATCGACAAAGAATATAATCCTTCCAGATCGTGTAAAGATTGAAAAATGATTGTTTGTCGAAGTAACGAAAATGCTAACGTAGCAACGTTGTCAATTTAATCGAATGGCGGTTTCAAGTCCCAAATTTTGTTGGTATTTTACACAAATATTCGCATATACAGCTGACCAATTTTCAGAATGTTTTGTATAACACGAATGTTCGTTGTTGGTGTTGCAACACTTTCCAACTTTGAGCGACTTTATGATCAGCAGCGTAATCAATGTGAAATTAGATACACATACAGTTAACACAATGATCGATTTAATTTTAAGCCGAATAGTCCGCAGTTCGAATGACAATTGCCATCTTCCGCGACTTTTACCGGTGCGGAATTTTGTTCGTCGCGCCTCGTCGTCGTTTATCGCTGAACACAAGCCGGGCGGAAGGTGTAATTATTGCCTTCCACTGGCTATAACGATCGCGCCATTCAATTAATTAAAAGGGCCTCTTTCACGGAGCTGGAAATTTCCTTAAAGTTCTCGTTTAACGCTGATAGAAAAGTTTCGTCTAGAGTCGAACCTGGCGAAAATAACGAGGGCGGATAATCGAAGGGACCATTTTCGACAAGTATAATCGACTTCGTTATGTTAACGATGATTACGTTTGTCTCTTCGGCCTGAGAGGAGATTCGTTTAATCTGCGAAATGTTCGTAATGTTCTCGATAAAATTTGTATTCTTCTGCTTTCGTTGCTGTGAATTATAAACTGAAACAGATTTTTTGCGTTGCTTGGACATTTTGAAGAAACCACTGGTCGTGTCTGGATATATCGAGTGGAATTGCTTTTGTAGAAGGTAAAAATCGAACGCTATGGGATAAGAGGAGACGTTACATGGCGAATTATCGTCTTTCGTAGCCGAAATAAAAGACAAAAGAATGATTTTTCAGCAGGACAATGCTTCTATTGCTACGAAAAAGTATTTTTCGAATTTCGAACTGGAATTATTGCCAGCATCGAGTCCTCATCCGAACACGATCCTGTGGCCAATTCTAGCGAGAAAAGTTTAGGGTTAGGAGAGTTCAACTGTGCAAGATACCGTTCAACTTATGAAAAGAATAAAATCCGCGAGTGTGGATATTCAAAACGAAACTTTCAATGAGCTAGCGGATAGTGTACCTAACGGATTAATAGAAGCGATGAAAAACATAGAAAGATCCACTAAATATCTAGTGAAAACGTAAGAAAATGAACATCAAGTTCGCATCTCTTCGCAGCGAAAAATTCAACTTTAACGGGAAGTTTAACTTTCTATGGACTTCGAAAGAAGAAAATTGTTGTTTGTTGTGTCTTCGAACGATTTCTTCAATTTTCGTCTTAGTAGCACGAAAGGTCTAAAAATACTCAGAATTGAGTATACAATTATTCATAGCGTTGTATCTCTTCTCTTCTTCGTGATAGAGTCGACTGAACTAATCGCGAGATGATCGCATGATACAAAATTTGCTAAATCAACCGTTCCTCTCTTCACAACGAAAAATCCAATTTTAACGAGAAGTTTAATCTTCCATAGACTTCGAAAGAAGAAAATTGTTGTTTGTTGTGTCTTCGGTTTAGTTTTGCATTATAACACGAAATGATACGAACGATTTCTTCAATTTTCGTCTTAGTAGCACGAAAGGTCCAAAAATATTCAGAATTGAGTTTACAATTATTCACAGCGTTGTATCTCTTCTCTTCTTCGTGGTAAAGTGGATTGAACTAATCGCGAGATGATCGCATGATACAAAATTTGCTAAATCAACCGTTCCTCTCTTCACAACGAAAAATCCAATTTTAACGAGAAGTTTAATCTTCCATAGACTTCGAAAGAAGAAAATTGTTGTTTGTTGTGTCTTCGGTTTAGTTTTGCATTATAACACGAAATGATACGAACGATTTCTTCAATTTTCGTCTTAGTAGCACGAAAGGTCTAAAAATATTCAGAATTGAGTTTACAATTATTCACAGCGTTGTATCTCTTCTCTTCTTCGTGGTAAAGTCGATTGAACTAATCGCGAGATGATCGCATGATACAAAATTTGCTAAATCGACTGTTCACCGATTATTTACCCGCGATATTCGTTACAGAAATATCTTGCGAGCGAAGCAGCTACTAACGCTATTGTATCGTTTGATGAGAAATCGAAGAGATTTCAATTGAAAAGCCCGTTTTGTCGGCGAATTACAACGGATGAAATGAATTTAAAACCGCCCGCGTAACCGAACAATGGCCGGTGATCTTTCAATGAATCCGTAACAACCACAGTGGCCCGAATCGAACGTGTAACAACCGTCCTTCATTTTCCCGAGAAAACGAGAGCGGAGCTAATACGTTACGCGATTCGCTTCGAAACGAACACCATACAATTTGCTAGGAAATGGCGTATAATTTATAGAAACGAGGTAGAATGGAAACGTTCTGGGGTTCATTATTAGTCGAAACGAAAATATTCACCAAAGCTTACAACACATCTTGCGTTTTCCGCTTTCTATCCGCTTTGTTTCATCGTTGATTCTACTTTCTCGACCGATTAATTATTCGCTGGCTGCGTGGAAATTGAAAAATTGAAACGTAGCTGCGAACAGGCTAGTTTTCTTCTTTTTCTTCTTTTCGTCGTCAGAAACTGATTAATCGGATAATATTAGATTGGCCGAAAAGTTTCTTCGTTTTATGAAGAAATAATAGACGCACAACGCTTCTGTTTTATATTATCCATTTTCTTCTGTCGAGATAAACACCGCGACATTTCGCGGACTTGGTTCCACGTTTCTATGAAGGTGTACTGTTGTAAAAGGCACGTTCGCGAGAGAAAGATACTTTCCGGGCAACCTAACGCAAGAATTTACATACAGCAAGACGAACAATAAAAATAACGATGAACATACGGCTTGAAATCAAATTTTCATAGCGGGCCTGGTACTGTTAGTGTTAAATTCTGCCTGTCTCTTTGCTTCTTGCGAACTCCCCATGCTTCTCACGTATGAAGTATCTAAGCTCTAAAGTACCGCGCTTTCTATAGATAAAACAATTTTCCACCGAGGTTTTAATCTTTCATCCACATTCTCGAAGATATGGGTTCATAAAAATCCGGTTCGCCAGGATTGAGTCGTAAGTTTGCGACGAGTAGAATATACCTTCCACGTTCTGTTCCTTCCACCAACATCGCGCTAAATAATTTCTTGCGAGCTGTTCCGCGCTTCCTCTGAAAATTCTCGTTGGGTTCGTGTCGCTGTTGGAATACACGCGCGATTCCCGGCGACCTTAACGCGCCATCGATCAATCGACCAAACTATAACGCCATTCCTTTGTCATGTTAACGGCGGTATGGCGATTGTCATTCCACTCAGAATCTTTCATAGCTCGGTGGAAGGGCTGGTTGCGACGGCTTGGAACGTCATCAAGTTTCATCAAGCCGTCCTTTATTTATGGCGTAATGGCAGCCATAAAACGCGTGGCGGCGGGCCGGAAGTATGATTCAATTACGAAAATGTCACGGAGGCCGGCTTGAAAATACGGCGTTTACGTTGGCCGTTCAATTCGGTGGCCGAAACTCGGTTTATAGATATTTTATGAGCCCCGTGCCTCGCCTGCCACGCGTTTTCATTGCCGCGTACATCACACGGCCGGAATTACGCGGATCGCAGAAATTTCCATCCCGGGATCGTTCGGAATTCGTTTCATTCGCCGGCGATTCTTTCACGGCGAGAAATTGTTGTAACGTGACAGCAAAAATTGGCCAGTTTCCACTCTACAGTTGATCCTTCCTCCTCCATTATGTGTACGTACAAAAGTTTCTACGATGCGTCCAGTTCGAGTTTCTACGATGTTCCAGTCTTTCAGCGTTTTCCACGGACGATAGAATATCGCAACGAGCAAACGACGAATCGTACGCGAGGAAAATATTGCTGACCGCTTGATTGAAATTGTCGAACGTATCTTGGCAAAAAGTATCGACGCAATTTGTTGGGACGCGCAGATGCGCAGTAGAAATATTTCTTTTACCAAGCGGCACATTTTACACGCGCGACGACTGTTTTCGCGAGAGTTTCTCGAGAAATTCGTGGATTCTATGCAGTTTCTCACGTGGAAAGAATCGCGCCGCCAAAAAGATGCGGAGTTTATAAATATTTCAAGAAACGATCGGTCGACGTTAATCGAATAAATGAAATTTCACATCGGAGAGGCGATTGTTCTGTCATTCGAAAATCTCATTATCCGACTGATTTTGTTTGGCCGGTAGTTCGGACAAGCCAGGCTCTGCTACCGCGCTTAATATCTCAGCGAGCCTTCTTCGTTCAATGGGAAACGAAATTTCAGCGAACGAATCTCTCGGTTCGATTATCAATTCGAGCGTCTAATGAGAATCTCGCTTGCGACGCGGCAGAACAAAACTTGTTCCCACTTTTTCCCTGAAATGTCTAGAGCAGGGACGGCGCACGGACCAGAACACGAAATTACGATTCCACCACTTTTGCCGGAGTTGCTAATTGAAAGAAAAATCGATCGATGCTACTTAAATCGAATCGTTCGTCCGCCAAATCCTAAAAGCGTCGATGAAACGTGCAAGTGGACATGAGAGGGGATGCGTTTTAATTATCGGTAACTACCGCCGGTCTGATCACGGACAAAGAACGATGGGAACAAAGGGGAGAAGAAGAAAAACCGTTCGAGTTCTCTGGATGGACCGAGCCTGGGAAAAATTTACGACTCTTTAAGACGAGCTCCACTCTTCTTTCTTGCTAGCCGTCCCTTCGATTATTTAATATTTGTCCTGTGTAAAATATTCTCCTCTTAATCACGCTGTCTCGAAGTAAAGGCGAGACAAGAAAAAGGATTGGTCAATCTTCGGACATATAAGGTGTGTTCAATTTTTTGAAAATATAACGCCACGTACATTTTTACGAATATTGACATTTTGATCACTTGCCACGGTGGTCACTGGTGACCAACAATAAGATAAACGGTTCATTGGGGAAGAATGTTGTCTTACACCATCGATTTATTATTATTTTACCATTATATGCTTTGAATAATAAAAATACTCCCGTGACGACCTGAGGGAAACACGTGATTTCGGCGTGGCAGTCAAAGTGTTAATTTAACTGGACACAATGACTGATCGACGAGATTATGACTAATCGCGCGTAATTTTTCTTAATCTCAGTGTTAATTTGCTCGAGTTTCTGGGAAATTAGAGCCTCGCACGAAACGCGATAATCGATCTGTATTATCAAATAACGATTCATAAACGCGCTGGAAATAGTAGCAGAAACTATTCGTAAGAATCGCAGAAAGATAATGAATCGATTATTATACGTCATAAAGGTTCAGCTTTTGCTTTCTTCTTCGTCGCACGAACATTGTAAATAATCGAAACAGTTAAAAATAACGAGCGTAGAAACTTTCAAGTGAAGCAAAGTTTTTATCGGGTGATTTTCCAGGATTTACGCGGCAGTTTCGGATCAACTTGCGCGTTTGAAAACGCCGTGGAAACTTTGTCAAACCGAATAACGCGCGATACGACCGCATCGTCGGATAACGCGATATCGTGTTAACGCGGAAAAACGACTACGAGAAATTTGCCAGTTTCCCAGCGGTGTATTTCAATGTTTTAGTCGTTTAATTCCGCGGCAACGTCGACGAGTAAAAAATAAAGGGAACGCGGCGAATTTCTCAGCCGCGCCAATTTCCCCGCTAAGTAAAATTTGAAACGGTACCGTTTCGTATTTTCCACGTCAACTGTTCCAAGTTGTAAATCCTGCAGCCACTGCGTATCAGCTTCCGCATAGAAATTTTGCAAATTATGTAGAAAACCGAAGAAGAGCGAGGCGATCTTCGACCTTTGGACGAGAAACGAGGCAGCCAATCGGACGAGGGTGCGCCACATCCTCAGATTCCTCGATTCCGCGCCAGGAAGCTGACCCTCGTTTCTCCTATCGAGCCAACAGGGCACACGGACGCGATTCTCTGAAAATTATGCGACAGCTCATAACGCGTTATGATTGTTCCGCTCGTTTCTGCAAGCGGACGTCCAGGAAACGACCGACGAGATATCTCGGCGTCTTCATCACGAAACGTAAACGTATCTAGCGTGAATTACGAACGTCCTATCGTATCAGCTCTGCGCCGTTTCTATCGCGAATCTTAGGGTGTTCCCTGGCCTAATGCTTCGATATTTGCCCAGCAATCGTCTTTCGTGATCGTTTATGGACTTGGGTTTGATCCTGGAGAAAATGAAGAACAGCGTGGCCAACGAAGCAAACGGAAACCTCTTAGGACAAACGACTATTGGTTTTTAACTCCTCGTCAATGGATATCGTTGTGAAAAATTCTTTCTTTCAAATTATTTCCATAAGGCGTTATTTTTATCGCTAATTATTTTGCGTTATTCTTCGTTCTCTTCCTCTCAGGAGCTAACGAAACTCCGATTACAAATAGCTGGCAATGGATCTTAGGTTTAGATATGACAACACCAAATTCTGTGTTGATGGAAGAATGCAAGCTAATAGAAATCAAAGGGAAAGCATTAGGAAGAGCAGCGAGTTATGAAGGAAAAGCCATAGAATCAAAAAAGGAACTAGTAAAGGAGTGCATAAAGGAAAGAGAGAGAAACTGGGGAAATGGCGAAGAAGGGAAAAGAGCAAGAAAGAGAAAGCAAGGACTAGAAAAGGTGAGAATTGGGGGGACACAGATGGAAGCAAGAGAAGAGCAAGAAAGGATGACAGCGGACCAAATTATAGAAGAAAGACGAAAGAGAGAAGCAGAAGAGAGGGGGAAAAGGATAAGAGAATCCAAATATAACATACGTTACAGAAAAATCGCCAAAGAAGAGTCACCAAAATACTTAGAAGGGAGGATAGAGTGGAAGGACAGAAAAATATTAGCAAGATTCGGATGTGCAAACGAGACCAAAGTAAGGGAATGCTGGGAAGAAGAGGAAGAAAAAAGATGCAGGCTATGTAAAGGGAGAAAAGAGGACCTGAGACATGTAACAGAAGAATGCGAAATGACGGGAGGACCAAAGGACACAGAAAACATACCAAACGAGACTGGAGAAGGACTAACGGAACTAAAAACGATAATAGAGAAGAGAAGGGCAATAGACGGGGAGGAACGACGATAAGGAAGCACAGCAAGCAGGCAAAAGCCCAAAAGTTGCCATAGTTTTAGAGACAGAATAATTAAGGGAGTGCGATATAATAGAGTGGATAAGAGGGGAGGTAGATATATAAGAAGCGACTAAGCAATGATAATTAATAAATAGCTGACCCTATTTCGTCGCTTGCTATATGATGTAATTTTTATCTGAATAATAAGTTGCGTTGTTATTTATCGATGGTTGGAAAGAGAAGCGGGACACCTAGGAAACTTTTTCATAACCTTGCTGGAACATGCTATTCCCAGGAGCGAGACTTCTCAAGTTTAGCGATAAGTTGGAAGTAGAGTTCGGCACCGAGGCTAAGTCAACTTTATAATTCATGACAGAATTTTTGTGCGGCTTTGCAAGTTACGCTTACCTGAACACGGCTTTAGTCGCGTCCCTGGATGCTTCAATTATGAGACTAGTAACTTTCCATCGCTTATCGTGCCCGTGAATTTCGCTATTCTACATCTTGAGTATGTTACGTGCTAGAAAATAGCATCGCCCTTTTAATTACAAAATCACCGGTGCTCATTTTCATCGTCGCTGCTGAAGCATAGACCACCAAAAAACCTAACATTTACATCTATGAAATCGAAACGAAAGGTAGAAAAACACAACGCGGGAGTGGAAGGGGCAAATCTTAATCCAAAAATCCCATAAGATCCCATAAAATTACGGACTCGTTCATTGTGACTACTTCGATAGTTGCAAGTTACGAGATCAGATTCTTGAAATGAAGAAATTTCATGAAGAAAGTGACGGCAGATGGGCTGCGAACGAAAATCTGGCTTTTCAAGAGGATGACGAACATCCGAAAGTTTTCCGAAAGAGGAGAGGAACGCAGATGGCGCAGATGCGGGGCGCGTTGGACGAATTGACATCGGAAATTCGGAAAACAAGCCCCGTTAAATGACAAACGCTAATGCGAAACGATGCCTCAATTAAACGGCTCTATGCAAATCGCATTTTCCTAGTGGGCGTCGGTCGCGTGTCCCACGTGCGCTTATGCGCGTACGTGGCCGTGGAACAAGCGATGAATTCGCCTGCGACCCCATCGACCAACAAATGGATATGCAGATTTTCCCAATTAATCGAATGATCATTTTTTCTCGCTTCGAAATTCGCCTGCCCCTAGAAAATACGCCAACGATCCCGCGGGAATATTAATAGCTCTTTTGCTCGCAACGACGTCTGGAGCCCACGCGAACGCACCAAATTCCCCCGTAATTGCAAATTAAACCCTGCGAATTTCAGAATGTTCAGCTTCGTCGTTTTTCGTCGTACGGTTATCGTCCTCCTTAAGCCTCTCAGCGTACGATTAAAAATTCTGTAACTCTCAGATTTTAGATTTTTCAATGTGAAACCTGCGTGTTTCTTTCTTTCTTTAATATCAACAAATACGCTGGTTCTAAATATCGTCAAGAATCGACGAATAAAAATGTATCGCCAAACAAGCGAAACCTCAAGATGGAGAAACAGGTTAGAAGTTGCAGAGTTTCTAATTGAGAGATTTAGCAGCGTTTTGGAGAACGAAATTTTGGGAAATTTCATTGTGTAGATTCTCCGTTTGGAGCTGTTAGCGAGCTACAAGTTCGTTTTATATTTTTGCAAGGTTGGCGAGGTAGTATACTAGGAAGATTGATAAGAACCTTTCGAGCAGTTTCTTGAATTTCGTACGTGCTACACAAGGCATATGTTGCATGAGATATGCAAATATGCAAAGTGGGAACCTTGTACATAACTTTAATTTAAGAGAGTGGAAATTCTGGAATTTTGGTGTAATATTCGACACCCTCGTGGAATTAGATACATCCAGCTGTATTAAAAAGCAAAAAGGAGGAGGGGAGGGTAAATTTATTTGAATTCCTCCTCTCAAATCTTGAATATTCATTACTTTCCACCGTCAAATTAAAACAACACTAGGAACAAGTAACAGAATTTGTTTTATATTAATTCTTATCTTTACCTTACTTTCCTGCCATTATCATTTTCCAACGAAAAGATTTCGATAAATTTAGTCCATTTGTTATTTCCAAATTGCTTCAGTTTTTCAAGTATCGTCCATGTACATATGTTAAAAACTGCTTGTCGATGGAAAAAACGATCATATAATATATTGGGCATATAAAGGACATTGAGGCCTTTCTTTCGGAATTTTTGGGAAGATCCCCGATACTTTAGTCTACGCTATTTATTATAGCTGTACTTAAATAACGAAACTTAGAAGTTGTCGTTATGATTCAATCCGATTATGTTTGCCCGAGATTTGTGACAGTGGCCTTAGGCTCGAGGTGACACAACCGGTCGCCGAACGTAGCCACGGTCACGGGATGGACGTTTTTACCTAACAGAGAAGTGTCAATATTATGGAACACGCGTTGTATTGACAATCAAACCTCGGGCAGGAGCAATGTCGCCGCTAAACGGGACTGTCTAGCAACGGCAGCTGCAATTTTCTTGGTATCCCCGGCCAATATGCAACGAACAAACGCGATCGTAAGGAGAGGAAAGTTTCCATCAGTCTTTTATTCTTGCGATCACCTTGCAGAGTTTTCACATCGTCTTTACGCGCAGTATTATACCGAGCGTCACAGCAAACGTTACTTTGTGCTTCAAAAGAGCTAGCCCGTTGACCGTGGATTCGTTATTGAACCTAAGAACATTGTCGTTAACGTCTCGAGTGTCTAATCACCACGGTTGTTTGTCGAACTCTGTAAAAATCATATTTATACCAGTAAATATAATCTCTGTCGTACAACAACGATGGCCTGTCCGGATGAAGATTCGTTACACGCCCCTAAATCTAACGCTAACGCGACATATATATCTATGTGTTTAGCATCGATGACAGCAGGTTAATTAGAGTTTGATAATTTTGCGATCAAAAATTTCAATAGTCCACATTGGCTCAGCTTCTTAAGCTTAAATTGCAGAGGAAATAGCATCTATTAGAAAACCGGGAACGGTACATGGTCTCTGAAATCTTCTCTTTACCATTCCTTTGTGTAGCATTGCAACTTCGCACTGCTCGTAAATCTTTGCCATCTGCATCGCTACAGTATCGTGGCATTTAGGAAAATTGCGTTAAACGAAATTTCAGCTGCTCTTGACTAGACGCATCTCTGTTTGCCAAGTAAGTTCATCAACCTCAAGAATCATTAAGTTTGATCCCATTGAATAAGTAGCAGATATAATATTAAATGAATAGAACATATTAATTAATATTAATTAATTGCAACGTGAGAGAGAAAATGATTGGTTTTAAAAAAGTATTAAAAAGAAGTTATATATAAATTACATAATACAGGAAAAAAGATTCTTTTCTTTAAGCGTTAGATTTTCCTTGCAATATTATCGTATGGTGGAAAGTTTCGTAGTATAATGTACTTACTATAGTAGTATAATTATATTTCACATTCATATTCAGGTTATGACACTTTAATTACATTTAATTTGCCTTTCTGTTTTCCAACAAAATACGACAAAGTGTCGTACAAGGATTTCTACGGTGACGAGGAAGCTGGCCTTCGCGTCGCCATGTTTCACCGTCTAATTGTAAGCCATGCAAACTATTTCTGACAAAATGTTCTTAAAAAGTAGCAGGGAAATTTAGGTAGTGCTCTTTTAGCCGTTTCTCTCTGCATAATTGTCTACGCCAGGAATAGTTTTATCCCGGTGAAACGAAACACGACAAACTGGATTCGCCTTGCAAATAAAATTCTATTTCAAAAGTGATCTTTTCCTCGTTTCAGCGAGGCTTCCTTCGCGCGCTTTGTCTATTTTCCCCTGCATCAGACCGGAATAAATAAATAACGTTGCGGAGTCTCGTATTAAAAGTATAGTTCAACAACGTGATCCAACGTACAGCTTTGAAAACGCGTTCCTATTATTTTTAATTCGCCTATCTTCCTCAAACCTCAAATAACAAATCTTTCACATTTTTCTCCAACTTGTTATCTTCTTTGACGTTTCATGTTATTGTATTTTTCTACAGCCAATATCACACATACGTTAAATAATACATGAGCCGCTCTTTTCGATAACTTTTCGTTGTACATTGCTGACTTTATAATTATTCTTCAGGAATAATTTTTTCTATATAAATCTGTTATATATAAATATATTTAGAATATAAATTTATTTAATTGTGAATTCTTTAATGTAGTGTAGTGTAGTTTAGTGTAGTGTAGTTTAGTGATAGTGATTGAAATATTCAAAACATGGGATAATCTCTTAATTAATATCATACACTTTTTACTCCTTTTTTAATCATAATACAAGTTATTCTTTTTCTTATTGGACTTCTCTTTCATTAAACAATATCACACTTTGACTAATTGTTTCTCTTCGATTCATTTTTCTTCCGATATGTTACACATAAAACGTGTGCACAGTAGAGAATTTATTATCAGAATGTCGATCAACTTTTCGATCCAACATTGCCATTTGCAATTGGATGGAAAATGGCCGGAGGAACGTAGCGGAAGTAGGTTCATCCCGATAATGTGAAAATTCGAAGGAGCTTCAGAGATTATCTTCTTTTCGCTTCCATGGGAAACATTTTGATACAGCGGATCCAAGTAACATTAAGCGACGGTTTCGTCGAAAATTTTTCATTACAAATTTCTAAAGTAAGAAGAAATAATCGTTTTTTATTCTTTTTTTTTTTTTTTTGTAGCGTGCTTCGGACCATGCGACTATTTTCGCAGTGGGTAACGGTTTTTCGATTTCGTTTCCATTGCGCGCAGCCTTTCAATTGGATGGCAATGGTGGATGGCCACGCGTCGCGTCCTTTCCTCCTCGTTCGTGGATTTTCATTCTGCCGGTTTCAATTTCGATATTGGCGAATGTTGGATTGGTTTCACGAGCCGTCCACATAATCCTTTAGAGTCCTTCCACCGCTACACATACCATTATCACTCGTCTAATTTATTTAATCTCGCCGCAAAGGATAAAGATTTATTAGCTTGTCTCAAGAGCTTCTTTCGTTTTATAAGGAAATAATAATAGAAATAATAATCTCTTATTTTATATCATTTTATCGAATTATGTACAATGCATTTTCTTCTATTTCCATTATTACGATCATTTATTTATGTTCATTGATCGTAGGTGATCGTAAAATATGTCGAGCATCTGTCATGTCTTCACAAAACCACGAAACCAACTCTTATGGGACAACCTAATATTTTTCCAGATTTATTTTCCACTCTGATTACCAGTCTGTAGTTATCACGAGAACTCGTAACTACATCGATTCTTAAATTGTCCGATTTAAACGGAGAAATTTTACGAACAAGTTAGTAGCTTTAGGCTCTTAAATTTGTCAAATGTTCCCACTTTTGTGCATAAGTACACTTGTCTATGGAAGAATGATTCCTACAGAACCATATTTCCGCAAGTACTATACGTTCGCAGAGACGAAAGCACGGTGGAGCGTCAAAGGAAGAGCTAAAATCTTCGAGTCGTTTCGAAATTGCCCAGTAAACCAGCTTTAACAAACGAAAATTCGACGCATAGCAATTTCGTACGATGGCTCATGCTCACCTTTTCGGGAAAAGCTTTAAGCTGCCTCGTTAGACGCACGTAAATGAGAAAGTCAGAGAATTCTTAATCCTTTTTATAATTTTTATAATTAGAAAAATATAATTATAAATTTGATAATCTTTTGCTCGTTGCAACAAACAAAGATCGTAGTAGTTGTCCTATTTCATGGAACCACCTGCGACCATGGAGTTGCGTGGAAGAAAAGCTGCAGACGTAAGAGGAGAAACGAAGAAAAAATGCGAAATGAACGAGCTGAGCCGAGGGCGGATTCAATCTGCGACTCGTCGGTCGTCGGATCCTCGTCGTATCGACGGAGAACGCGCGTGTCGACGAGCACACGGGTTAGACGTATGATCCGCTTAGGGAGATGACGCGGCATTTTCGTGTCTCGCGGGATCCGCGCGCGATTCGCACGAATAACGTGAGCCGCGCACGTGCATCGACATCCAGCGCCGGATGCGCTGGACTTTTGCCACTTTCGCTCCGATGTATTCAGGCCGCCGCGAAATTGAATTCGTGCACACCCTGACACGCCGCATCCCCAACTCCTGCTTCGGATATTTTATCAACCCCCGTGTACATACTCCGGCGCGGGCTTGAAAGGGTTGCGGCGAACGACGATCGAGAATAGAAATTTTTGGTAAATCTTTGCCCGACGCTGTCGAAGGCGCAGCGGAGACACTTTGTTCGACTTAAACATTTTGGCAATTAAAGTGGTTGTTGGCATTCGAATATTAGCTGACTTTGTCGCCTGCAACGTCTCGCTTGTTTTTTCATTTAATTTAACGCTAATTTTAGCGGGCTCGGTCAGACGATCGGTTCTAAAATTGAATTTAAAATCGTCAGATAAAATTTCTTTTGTTCGTCTAACTTCACGTAAATTCTCATATTAACAGAGATCGAGAAATTGATCGTCGAACAGGTAATTCGCGGTGTTTAGTCGGCGCGCTTTCTTTCAATAATTTGTCAACTGGTAGCGAATAGTGGATTATTTCTGAAACAGGTATAACGTGATAAGTACGGTAATATTTATGGGAAGTTAGATAGAATTTCTAGAAATTTACTGTTGTTTGTAAAAGTATTAAACGTGGCAGTGATATCGATACAGAGGAACCGGGTACTTCGCGATTAGCTTAATTAACATTTATTGGCCCTTGGTATTATTTAAATGAAATTTCTGTCGAGATTAATTCACGATATCCAGCAATTGCTTAAAATCAATCATTTAAATTGTTAAACATTTCAATTTTCATTAACGTGTTTAACATATTTTTGAATAATGAGTTAACCAAACCATCCCGTGGTATTCGTCGATGGAATCCATCTAAGTTACAACTTTTATCTCAAATTAAATAAATTTCACGACGAAATTGAAAACAGCTTGATAAACTCTACAGAATAAATAGATGAAAACTCGGAGGACTTTGTAATAAAACAAACTACTTAACAAACCAGTTAACCGAATTTACGGAATTTAGTTTTAGAAATCTTTCATGTGGTTAGGTCGTGGAGCGCGAAAATAAGAGTATGCACGTCGAACGAACTGAAAGAAAGCTTCTGTTCGACGCATATACTCGTCAAACTGGTCGAATAAGAAAACGACACCGAGCTATTTCTCAAAACTTCACCACGACATAACCCTTCGATCTTGTCGCGTGTGAAACTTCACTGCAGGTCTCGTCTTTCAACAAAACAGTCGAAAAGCTGGAGTTGAACGTGTTGTCTGACAATCGTTCGACACTGAACGAAGAACAACAAATTATCGCAACCGCTATAAACGCTGTAATATGATATTCCACGCGTCGTAGCCTCGCTCAAGATTCCCACGGGACGTTCGACAAAAAACTCTTTCGTTCGTTCTGCGCCTGCCGAAACGCGTACACTGGAGCACCGCTGCTCTAATTCGTTGTTTGGTCGGTGATTATCGAGGAATTAGGTCGGCGCGAAGTCGATAACTGCGTTCGAAGGTGGCTCGCGTATAAACCACGTCGATGGTCAGCATAATCCTGGAACGGCCACGCTCGTAAACAAAGACAGCGCGACAGCAGCGACTGCGAAACGTGCTTCGAGGAAGCGCGTATCGGCGGCCACCTTCGCCTCGCCATAAATGGCAGCAAAGGGAATTTGCAATGGTAACGACGACGTTTCATGGTTTCTGAAAGCGTCTAGTATACGCGTGACTCGAGTTTCTCTGGGCCTCAGGGTCTCTCAAACTGTTTCACTGGAATTCTATGAACTTGGCCAAAGATCTTGTTAAACAGAATTTGAAGATATCAAGAAGAGTCCGAGGATTTGAACGATCTCTGATCTTAGGAATTGGACCGCCAATGTCCACGCAAATCTGTATTTTTGCGAGTGTAATTGCTGTTAAATAAACGGGTAGAACTTGAAGAGAAATTTGTTTTTCTGAGAAAGCGTTTGAAGTGCTGGACTCTGTGCGGATGAACCTAAGAGAAGGAAATAAAAGAGTGAACCGAGAGCAATTATGCAAATTTGTATGTTTATGAATGTAATTAAGCAGATGAAGGCTAAGCAGAGATTTCATGTAGCAAATACGGTAGCAAGTATTTTGAACATTCTACTTATTTTGCATATTATTCCAACTACAGCTACACCTTCTACGCTTTCGTTGCTCTTGAAATTTAACGTAAACGTATACTTAAGCTGGTAATAATAGTAAACGAAACACGAGCATCTTGTACAGGTTGTTCCAAAAATCGCGGTACGAGCGGCGGGGTGGTGATTTTACATGGAAAACTAAACCGAGAAAAATGGATAACATTTCTTCCTTGGAATATGAGATATTTCTGAAAAATGACGTATATTATCTGCAAGTTTCGAGGTAAGAAACTTTTCTTTCTGCTCGTGTTTGTGCCATCAAATTCCGAGCGTACTAACAACAGCGTTGAGGAACTAAAAGCAGACATTGTCTTGGCTTAGGAAGGTTTCAAAAATTCGCGTAATTCGCTGCAAGATGAGCATAATGATTTAGTTGCAGGAGTACAGTACTACTGTATATGCAGCAATTATGTTGTTACATCGATCAAAGGATTCTTAACAAGGATTGGTACACGTTGTCGAATTTTCAAGCTCAGTTTTCTCTAAATCGAACCCTTCAACGACAAAATGTTATTCCTCTTTCTCGACTCATTTCTCCGCGTAGGATCGCTACCCTGTCACGCTAATCTCCATTTCCATAGTTTGTCCGAATTATGAGAAACAGCACATACGTGAAATTAATATCCAGAATCGATAATTCGAATTTGATAGTCGGGCGAGTCATAATCGAGTAATTGGAATGAAAAGTTTGAGAAGCACTGAGGCCACGCGCAGAGAATGTTCGGAATGCTATGAAACGAGCTTGACAATCATCGTATGAAGAGTCATGAACCGCTGCTATAGACACTAAAGGGAAAATGGCGTTTCAACTGCTTTCTGCTCTTTGCCAGGCGAACCGCACCGCGTGATTCAAACGCCGCTCTGTTTAAATTTCCACGCTGGTAACGCGTCATTCGGTAAGGTCAGCCATTACGAAAACCCTTCGGTTCCTCGACTATACGTGTTTTTAAATTTGCCTGTAACAATACCGGCAACGCGTTTACAAAATCATTCTACCTCTTCTTCTGTTTGACGATCTGCTTTTCATTTTCTTTCTTCCCTGGAATCTTAGCGACCACGTGCTCCAAGAATTCATTTCCTTTCTCGCGATAATTTATGCGCCTACATCGAGTAATTTCGGTGACAATTTCGCATGGAATAACAATACGACGTAAGTTTGGTCGTCCGGAATTTATTTCTAGAATTTGTCAACGATGCCCGCGACGCTTGGCGACCTTTCGTGTTTGACGCGATATCATGGACGAAAGGGAATCGTAGATGAGACTTTATGGGTGCGGTAGAATGTCGATTATCGGAAATAATAGAGGGATAAATCGTTTCTTGTAATTGCTTTCCTGTATGGCAGATTTGCTAGACCAAACGTTCCAGATATTCAACGAACGGACGTAGAAGGCCGATGAATTATCGAAAGAGGGAAATTTGTAGAATATCCGATCGCGTCGTTTCCCTCGGACTAAAGGCATTGCAATTTATTTTAATCACATAGAATCGTAAGAACGGGTTTCTAGCCAAGCTACGAACAAATTGTCTACGTCATCTTTCTTCCATTTACTTCAAATTCTCAATGAGAATTGATTGTAAAATACAGCCAAATAAAAATGAAAAATCTTTCTACCGCGCGCTTATCGAAAAGTTCATCAACTTTGTCCGCTTTGTCAACTGTAACTTAAATCAACGCGAGCGGTTGGCAACTAAGAAATTGCGGATCTTGTTATTGTCATCTAATGACAGAATCCGCAATTACTTAGTTGCCAAGTCACCACGTGTATACGAAATCCCACAAATTTCGAACACACGTTTCGTTCATGCGATTAAACGGAGAACGTTTCTCATAAATCGTAGAAGTACGAAAGGTTTTCAAGCGAACAGATCGATCGAAATGTACATCGCGTTTTCATATCGCAGGCGTAAGTTGATTTTTAATTTGTATCAATCGCAGTCGACTGTTCTCGCGGAGAAATTACATCGGCAACGAATGTGTCGTAGGTTGAAAAATTGCCAATAGACAAAATTTTCTGAACATTATCGTCGACAGACTATCGGTTGCTGGATCGTATCGCTTTTTACAGAAACGAATGATATATAAAGACAGCTAGAATGGCAATTTTAAATTGACAGCGTGACAGGAACTCGAGTGAAACAACATCGATTCGAGCTGATCGAACGTAACATTCGTTGCATAAAGGAAAGCAATGCTGTCCACGTATGGTTCACGCTAGTTTCCAAATATAAACAACTTGGAACGAAATTTACATACTACGTTGTCACGAATATACCACTGCGTTTAGCTCGCACGCTTTTTTCAGCCACCGGTCAAATAATATTTACGTAATCGACATTCCATCGCGTCCATAAAACTATTGTAAACTGTTCGATGTTCGTCGCCCGACACGATATCCGACCTCTGGAAATCCATTTCCAATCGACAATCTCTTTAAAATAGCATATTAATAACGGTAATACGAGAAACGAGAACTGTAAAATGAAATGGACGAAAGAGAGGAAGAAAAAGACTATGAAATACTTTAATTTTACTAAAACGAGCAATGTAAAAAATTAATTCGACGAGTGTCTGGAACACAAAGCGATAGAATATTGAGGAAAATGAAGAAATTAAACGCAAGACTCGTCGCTGGACAAAATCGAAACCTCCATGTGCAATAACATTTCCCCTTAAAAGAAGGAAAAAGAAACAATATATGTACAAAGTCCGCAATATGCAAATAACACGTAAAATAGGAATAACGTGATTGTTTATGGAAAAATAAAAGAACATAGGATAACGTTTTCTTCGTTCGCGAGCAAGTGGAGTTTGAAAATTATTAAAAATTAGTCGAACAATTATTTTTCGGCCGGACCCTCAAATGTACAACAACTAAGAAAAAATGAAAAACAGCGAAGAACAAAATAACATTAATTAAAAGGAAGAAATTAACGAGAATCGCGAGAGTCTATCGAAAGAAATAGTGGAACGAAGATTAATCCAACGAATGGCTCAAACGCAAAGAGTTAAAAAGTAGATACACCAGGGACTACACGCGCGATTCGTTCGTTAACACCATCAGAGAGAAACGAGCAGAGTAATTTTCTCGATGCTGCCGCCCCTCCATTCGTACTTGGCATTGGGATTTGTCGACGTTGCACGAGGGATATTTCTTATTTTTCATGACGAAATAATACGGCGGGAAATACTCACGAGATGAGAGTCCCTGGTGGTGAAGGTGATTGGGTCCGAGGCTCTGGGCTCCCGACAATGGAAATCCATTTTGCCCCAGGCGGCCGCGCCCGCGGCTCCGCTCCTGGCCGCGTCGATCAGCTCCATTTTCACCCCCTCCGCCACGAATTCGACCTGCAAAAAGGGTGGAAAAACATTTTCATTACATCGGCCGGGCTATCTCGATCGCGCCGGATGCGCTGTAACCGGATTTTAATATCGCGATGCAAAGCCTTCGGGGAACAAAGCGCGAATTTGGGAAACGCCGGTATTCGGGCATTATCGACCCGGAAAAAGCGTGTGCGTGCGTTTCGAGAGGAGGTTGATACGGAGGTTCGAGCGAAATTCATTTCGCCGCATCGTACGCGCCGTTCGTTAGTGTACGGTTACCTGTATGATAATTAGGTGGTCGGTAATTTTCTTTCTTGCGAAACATTCCAACGTTTGATTACAACGGTTGCAAAAGATTTTTACGATTAGCGGCGATTGGATTGCGGATTTTTCAAGTGTAGTGTAATTTCTATAGTGGAACAATTTCGCACCGAGGTCCTACGTTTCTCATTATATTTTCGGAAATGCGAATTTGCATAAAAATCCACAGCAATTTGTTGCAAGCAATTTTATGTTGTCAAATAATCGGCAATATTTCAATTTATTAACCAAGAGTAAAATATAATATACAATAAGAGTAAAATATATAACACGACAAGCTGGTACTTTGTGGGAGAACAGTTTGAAAATTCTACTACTTTTGTATTTGATTGTGCGACTACGTGAGCGTCCTTCTCACAGTCTTGATCCTTAAAATACGAAGTTGAAGCATCCTGCATTTATCTCGTATTTGTGTAATAATATCTGTTCAGGAGAATCTACGATTATTTAGGAATATACGATATACGAGGAGAATTTAGGATTATTTCAACACGGCTAAAGATATTCCTTTCGCGATATTTCATCCGCCACCGATAATCCCAAAGAATACGAAGTGAGAAGAAGAAAGGAAGAAGCAAGCGATAAAATGAAATCGTATCGCGGCTCGTAAAAATATTTCGACGTTTGCCTCGTCATTAAACGTTGCTTAGAAATCGGATGAAATAGCAACAACCGTAAAAGCGATAAAGATAGCAATGAGAATTTACGTAACAATAAGTGGACGAAGAGAATGGGATCGGATATCGCGTATTTTTGTTGCGAATCGCTGGACAGGTGAACAGGCTGAATTGAAAGATAAATCCAGTTACGAGATTATTAACGTACGCATTAACATAGTAATTACGTATTAGCCATGATTTATGTCTTTTATCGAACGCGGAGAATTGCGATTTAGTATCCGCTGGAGAGGCGAAATGTTATTTATCAGGAAGGTTGAAACCGCGGCGGATAGTTAAAATTCGCTCGTTTTTCTGTCAGATTTACGCGCCAGCTTTTTCATCCCTTGCATAAACAATGCAATCAAGCTAATTAATCGATCCACCGCTTATCGGGCACTAATGAAAAAAGAAAAAAATACTGAGGGGGATAATCGATCGATGTAATTGGTTGCAAGTAACGACGTTCAATGTGTTGGCAATTTTCGTTAATTTCATCGAAACGATGAAGGAATTTGCGGAGAGTGGCGTTTGTGTGAAACAAAATTACAAAATTTTGACAATTACGCGCATATGTTTGTTACGTTATCGTATCTGTGAAAATATGACGATATCGACGTTCTTCTCCAGATACGGAAATTTTCACAACACCGATATTTATTTATTTTTGTAATAATTTCTTCGCCGAGGATGAACACCGGTTACATGTTAAAAATTTAGGTGAATGTTAATGCTCGCTATCAGTGCACCGTGTAACGTAACACGATGTACACAACACGATTGCAGCGCTGGAAACTGGAACCTAAAGGCAGTTATTCGCCAAATGATACGTTTCTATTGTATTTAGCCTGCGCGTGGATCGTTCAAGCAGGCGAAGTTTCGTTACATCTTAGACGTATTTTCAAGAAAGTGCACGAATTCTATGGCGACTAGGCTGTGGATATATTTATTTATATTCGATACAGTTTGTAAAAATGTTGACAATTGTGGATCTTGATAGCGGAAATAATGTTACGGGAACACTAAATTTACACTTGGAATTAATATTAGAATAGTTATATATTTATTTTATGGACGATTGCTAAGATATTCATCGATACTATTCTATGAATTCTATGGCGACTAGGCTGTGGATATATTTATTTATATTCGATACAGTTCGTAAAAATGTTGACAATTGTGGATCTTGATAGCGGAAATAATGTTACAGGAACACTAAATTTACACTTGGAATTAATATTAGAATAGTTATATATTTATTTTATGGACGATTGCTAAGATATTCATCGATACTATTCTATGAATTCTATGGCGACTAGGCTGTGGATATATTTATTTATATTCGATACAGTTTGTAAAAATGTTGACAATTGTGGATCTTGATAGCGGAAATAATGTTACAGGAACACTAAATTTACACTTGGAATTAATATTAGAATAGTTATATATTTATTTTATGGACGATTGCTAAGATATTCATCGATACTATTCTATGAATTCTATGGCGACTAGGCTGTGGATATATTTATTTATATTCGATACAGTTCGTAAAAATGTTGACAATTGTGGATCTTGATAGCGGAAATAATGTTACAGGAACACTAAATTTACGCTTGGAATTAATATTAGAATAGTTATATATTTATTTTATGGACGATTGCTAAGATATTCATCGATACACACTTGCACGCGTCTCAGCATTTTCTTCCATACCAACTGAACACTTTACATTCCTTTGTCTTCGAGATGCCGCGCACACACATACCTCCACACACTGACACCCACATACAAGTATCTCTACTAACGCATTTAACCCAGTACAGCACAGAAAATTATACGTATCTCAATAAGAAAGATGCACATAAACAGCTAGGTGTAAATAAGTGTAGAATTCTTGTGTCCTCGCAGTAGAACACTGTTTTGATTTCTAATGGCTCGCGCAATGATCTGACTGTAATTAAAAAACTGTTAACGCTGTCGAAAGAACATTTAACGAATCGTGTGTTCTTATCTACCATATTCATACACTATCCGATTAAGTGCAAGTTATATTAGGTTGTCCGAAAAGTTTCTTTCGTTTGATAAGCTGATAAGTAAGAATTTCTGTTTTATATTATTTTATCGAATTAAGTTCGTTCTATTTCTATTATAAATAAACTAATATAAAACAAAAAACATTGTGCGTCTATTATTTCCTGATAAAACGAAAGAAACATTTCGGGTAACCTAATATATTAAACTTCATGTCATTTCGTGCTAAACTTTCACGTGGCTAGGGAAACGTAGAAAATCGGATAGAAAAATCTGCTCACTATAGAATGAGCATGTGTATACGAGTTTTAGGCATCGAAAATCGAGCTATAAACTTCACTTAGATGTGCCAGAAGCTTCTAGCGAACACGTCTATTGTACGTCCAACATTATCTTACAAAGTTCAAAGCGAATCGGCGATTTCGGCCAGGCGAACGTCTATGTAACGATCCTTTATGGTTGAAACGCGACGATCAAAGTGCTAAGACCTCATTAAGATTTCTGACAGACCTGTGACTGAATACGCCAACTTTGGCCAACATTAACGGACGACGGTATAGGCGAGCGAGTGAATCGGCTTGGCTATGCGAGTTGTCTCCGGCAAGTGGCACGAAACCATCGAAACCGCGACACACGGTATTATTTCTGAGCTGCTGGGCTCGTGTTTAAATTCCACTACAGAATATTCTAGCCGGCCATGAATTCGAATTCGCGCAAGTGAAATTTCCTGGCTGGAAAGACGATCCGAGGGAATGTTATTCAGCGAATGACGAACGTTTCTGTCGTATTTAGACTGCGCGCCTCGAACATTAAAGTAGACGCAGTTTCGTTGACGTGTTATACAGTGGCGCGAGTAATTGTAAATTGTAAAGACAATCTCATTGTTCGATTTTTCGTAGAATTAAAGCAAAGATCGTTTATAGTGTCAAATTGTCAAATGTTTTTCCAAGTCTATCGAAGATTAAATTTCCTGTTGAAATTGGCCTCTTCGCTGCGTGAACAGCGAAACACTGTCAGTGGTTTGGCAACTAATTGATCGCGGATTTTATCATTAGATGATATTGACAAAATCCGCAATCACTTGGTTGCCAATGCAATACGATAAATCGAAGAAATAGCGCAGAAAATGTGTGCGTTTCTAATTATTCGCAGCACTGTATGAAGGAACTTACGGCGAGTAGATCGTGTTTCTGCGTATATTTGTACCGAGTATACTTTGCAAACTGATGAACATGCACGTAGAAAATAGAATGTTCTTTCATCGATATTTCCATTCTCCGTCTGTGTGTCTAAAATATAATATAAATATGCATAAATATTCGCGATGAAAATTCCGCTCCAAATTGCTAATATCTGATCTTGCATGCTAATGTTGATGCATATTTTTGCAGAATGCAAATAGAGAAACGAAATCTGGATAGAAATACGTTGTGCGATTAGAAGATTATATAAATTCGTTTTCTACTTTGCATTTTTTCCATAGTCCATATGTTCTGCATACTTATGTGTACCAACATATGCAAAACATACTGTACATGCCTCGCACTTACTGCGTATGTGCGTAATATATCACCACGAGGCTATTTGTTAAAAAGTAGCCAACTTTCTATCTGATTCATTAGCTACGAAATACAACGTTTCTTGATGAGATATGCTGACTCGGTATCGTAAGCTTCACGCGGTCCTCATATATTTTGGAGGTGTTTTTAAGCGTTTATTTATTATTTTTCTTTTATTATTTAATTCGTACTTTACAATTTGTCCAGCTGGACATTTGCTAAATTTTTCTAGCTTAAACGGACATTATACGAAAACGAAAAAAATCAAATCAAGAAACGATTTAAAGAGAGCTTAGGAAAAATGAGAGTAATTCAAGTAGTTTCAGAATTTGGTAAATTCAATGCAACTGCATACGAGCCATAATAAAATCGAAAGGAAGTATACAAATAAAAGTAAAGTATACAAATAATTAAACTTAGTAATTTTCTCTCCTGTATATTAGATAACCTTTATCAGCTTCATGTGCTTCTAATTTTAAACAATACTAATTAAGTATACATTTTTGCCATTTCTTAGATATTTGTTAATACTCTCACAAAGGATGTAGATATTCCACTCCTCTTTTTTTATGAAAATTATACTGCAGACTTGCAAGGATACATATTTTGTATCTGTAAGTATACAAATAATTAAACTTATTAATTTTCTCCCCTGTATATTAGATAAGCCTTATCAGCTTCATCTGCTTCTAGTTTTAAACAATACTAATTAAGTATATATTTCTGCCATTTCTTAGATATTTGTTAATATTCTCACAAAGGATATAGATATTCCACTCCTCTTTTTTTATGAAAATTATACTGCAGACTTGCAAGGATAGATATTTTGTATCTGTAAGTATACAAATAATTAAATTTAGTAATTTTCTCCCCTGTATATTAGATAAGCCTTATCAGCTTCATCTGCTTCTAGTTTTAAACAATACTAATTAAGTATATATTTCTGCCATTTCTTAGATATTTGTTAATATTCTCACAAAGGATGTAGATATTCCACTCCTCTTTTTTTATGAAAATTATACTGCAGACTTGCAAGGATACATATTTTGTATCTGTAAGTATACAAATAATTAAACTTATTAATTTTCTCCCCTGTATATTAGATAACCTTTATCAGCTTCATGTGCTTCTAATTTTAAACAATATTAATTAAGTATATATTTCTGCCATTTCTTAGATATTTGTTAATATTCTCACAAAGGATATAGATATTCCACTCCTCTTTTTTTATGAAAATTATACTGCAGACTTGCAAGGATACATATTTTGTATCTGTAAGAATCTTCTAAATCAACGACGTTGTACGATACGTTCGTTGAAATTAATTATCCTACGAATGCTTCTCACGTTCACTGTAGCTCTACAGAGCTGCGAGCGTTCACGCGCAGCTGTATCTCATTTCGTCCTGGAGATACGGACGAATGTTGGTTGCCTTTCAGCTCTCGCCGATAACATCATTTTTATGAACATTTATAGCCGGCAATTTCTTAGGAACATAAAATTAAATTCGAATGCTCCGGCTATTCGTGGCCAAGTATCGATCATCTCTTTGCATCATCCGTGCGTCATTAAGCAAATAATGCTATCCAACGGGGAAACGACAGAACCAGGATATTTCCCCGGAGAGATGGGACACCAGTCGAAAATCCAGTGGCTGCCGCGTTAAATGAAACTTCCGGCATCGTTCGGAAAAAGAAAAAAGAAAAAGAATCCACTCGCGTGACTTTCTTTGTACCGTCGTGTATCGAGCCCATTCTTTACTTCACTTCTCCACTGGAGAAAGGAAAAGACAGGGACGAGCTAGCTATCGTATAAATTTCCTTGACAAACGCACCCCCGTTTTAATATTTCACCCCTTTTCTGAATTCACACGAACGAGAATTTCCAACCAACAGCCGTGTTTCGGTAAGCGCTGCTTCTTGCATCGTCCGTAGTCAGAGCTTTCGAGCTTTCTTGAGACGCGATTCATTTCGATTATATAAAGTCAAACAACGATTATCTTAATCGTCGTTTCCGAAAACCTCTTCAAGTTCCAGTCCACCAAATGGAGAATTTTTATTATATTTCTCTGCATATTAATTCTTCACATACATTCGATTCTACGTGTGTAATCGTGTTAAGAGCCACGCGATAATAATAGTTTTAGTGGACTCAATTTGAATTCTTCAATTTAGCTGCTCTTCCAAGTACTCTTTGATCGTCGCAGAAATCGTTAACTACATAAAATCGCTAATTAACCTGAAACTCTTATAGAGAGGCTTGCTGAACCCGAAGCCCACGAGTCGAATAACGTTGAATTAGACTTATTTCTCTTCCGCAAGAAACTGCCGCTGTACTTTTCGATAGTAGCGTACCTTGTTCCGCGACTCACGGCCGGACAGTTACGTTTGCTAAATAAATCGCGGCAGGTTAAAGTGGATCACGCGGAACGAACGGATCTCGCTTACCTTCCTCAGGCATCCAACGAAGTTGTTGATCCCCTTGGCGCCCTGCAGGGATCTCGCGTCGGCGCCACCGCCCACCAACAGTCGATCGCTCGCCAAATGTGTGAACGAGCCCGCAGTGTGGCCGTGTTCCGCGTAAATCCCATCGACGATGGCGGACAGCTGCAACAAGCAATGGGGCCAAAGTTCGTCAGGGCTTTCTCGAAAGTTACGGCGGCGTCGCTGGCTTAAAAACCTCTCTCTCTCTCTCTCTCTCTCTCTCTCATTCACTCGATAGGTCCCTATTTTGGATTAAAGCACAGCCAACTCGGCCTGTCGCGAACGCGGTTTCGCGCGACAGATTAAATCTCATCGGTCGATGTCGGCTTTCGATTCAAAAGAATTCGCCTGGACACGAGTGAAATTTCGACTGAAATTTCGTCGACCTCGTAACGTTTGCTCTCCACGGGACAATTGCCGTGTACTCGCGTTGTCTATGCTCTTTTCAGTTGGCAATTTTTTCCTGCTTCTTTTATGTATTTTTTTTTTTTTTTTTTTGTTGGGGATAAGATTTGTTTCCTTTTTCTACTTTTTGTACGATTAATCGTACAAGATTTGGGAGTGTAATTTGTAGAGAGAATATTTTTGTTAATACAAAAAATATTAAATTAAAAATTAATAATAATTTGGAGGATTAACAATATTAGTGGAAGAGTACAGAGAAAGAACGTATTTCCTGTGTTTTACAGAGCAACAGTTTCAAAGCTCGCTACGTTATCGTGCAATCTCGTATTATCAGAATTCTCTTTATGTTTGTTTCTTGGAATAAATATACACGTGTTCCTTTACTCTTCCTGAAACTCTAAAAAAAATTTCGGTCATAATATTAGAATATTTAAGATATTAAAATATTCATGGGACAGTCGTCTACTCAATTAGGAATTTTTTGTGCCCCTTCTGTGCTTCTTTTTTCGTCGTCGGAGATGAAAATTATAAAATAGAAGCTCTGTAATTTTATCCGTATTACTATAGTCCATTACAGATAATTTTATTTGCACGCGAACTGATTATAGGCAATAAATTAGAAGCTGTAACAATCCTCTCTCTCGTAACAATTATTTCTTCGTTCAATTTATATTCGAGGAATTCGCGTGTATATTTCTAATTGAACTGTCAGAAATGAACCCTCAGAAGGAGAAACGAAAAGAAAAGAATATCGGCTAAGGAAATCGTTGCTACCATCGTTCTCCCACTTACATTACAATCCATGGCGTAAAGATAATTTATTTGCGGTATTTTGAATAATATCTAAGCTGTCACATACTACGCACACTAATGTAAAAACATGCTGCACACAATAATCCAAGAACGCTGCACGTTGCAGATTTTAGTCTGCAACGTTTTATCGAATTAGGATGTTAAATGATAGAACGTGATAGATGTTGCTTACTTTATACGTAATTTAATCTGCAACATCTATGTAGCGTATAATGAATTATTAAGGCAAAACCGCCGACGACAACCGTAAACCCAGTCTAACGAGAATATAATTTGCCATTAAGGAGGGTCAATCTTACCCTCACGACGCGGATAAATAGATTGAAAAGAAAAACGAGCGGTTGCTATTTCGTGTTGCGGTTAATATCTTTCTCCTTGCTCATTAACTATCCTCAGTCGAGGAACAAAGAAACTAGCAATTTTCACATCAACTTCGACCAGATACTATTCCGCGAACTGCACGTTAACGAATGCCTGAAACACACTGAACGCCAGAAGATAGAAAAGAAAAGACAGTTTATTTATTCCATAGAAAATTAGATAAGCATAAACGTTTCACGTTCCTGGTAATCTGCAACGCTCAACAAATATTCGAGAGTCAGTTGCGAAAAATGTATTACGAAAATGAACCACCAGGGACGAGATTTATGGTCATCAGATGCAACACTATTGCCAGAACGCTGATCTACAATGTACACAGTAATGTGTTAATTACGCAAACACAGAGTATGTGTGGCTGTTGTAACACTGAATTAAGTCGCAATGAAATGACTGTTTTATTCTTTCTTTGCCACTTCTTCGTGACGAGTATACTCGTCAGGAACAGCCAACTGGTTAGTAGCATAGATGCGTGTGTACGAAATATTGTACATGTAAACGTGCCTTATTTACGATTACGTGAATTGTATTAATTTCGCGAATGCTTCAGGCTGCAGACTGGAGTTTTATTGGAAAAATGCTCGGCTATTTCACACGCATCATAGCTAGAACTTTATCAGAGGTCATAAAACATGCTGATGGTACAATTATCAGTCGTATGTCCGGCAGTTTTCCGCGATGTTAGGCGAAATATCGATAGCAATAGGACGCGATTTCGACTCTTTCGTTACTACGGCTGATTATGGTCGTTTGTCACGAAACGATCTACTACTGCTTCGCATACAACGTTCATATTTTTTGAGATGCTTGCCACAAGAAATATGAATGCTTCTTCCCAATACACGGCGACCCAGAATCTGCATGTAAGTTCGTCAGACCGCAACGCTATACATCGTTCCATAAATCAACTCTTACGACTGCGCCAAAACTCATTGCCTCGTACAACAGAAGTTGCTGCTCAAACAGCTAACAATTTACTTGCTGCACGAGTTCTACGATTTCGCGCAATTCCAGTTGTTTCCTTTATCATAGTCCTGCAAAGTCCATCAATCACACCGGTATATTATTACAAAGGCTGAGTATAAATATTTCGTTGAGTCGGTGAATGTCGAAAAAGGGATAGAAAAAGAAAACGAGAAGGCAAGTGCCTGCTTTTATTAAATTTTCACCGGTGACCCACTTTTTATTGCATTTTTTGGAATAATTAAAACAAAGATAAATTTCATGGACTGAAAAATGTTCAGACACGCGAGTGACTTGGATAACATCGTCCAGGTCAAGTGTGAAAACATAATACAACAAATTTGGAAAAGTTGAACGTTATCGCGAAATATACTTCGATCTGTCGCGGTTTCCAGCGCGAAATAATACAAAGCGCGCGCGTTTCCAACGATCAAATTTCACCAGTTTGTTCTATGAGTAGAAATAAAAAAAAGAATGTTATATAATCGTAGAGCTGCAAACGGTTGTAAAAATATTGTAACGAAAAGTGATAGAAATGAAATTCAGAAAGCAAACATTCCGCCAATGGCGGGTTTTTCAAAAAATGTATCGATTATTTCGGTAAACTTTGCGTCTCGGTTCCAACAAAGCAAATTGCAACGTTAAAAATTGCCACTACTACGGTTCGCTAATAATTTATTTATTACTCTACTTTGCTATCATTAAATTAAATTACTTGCTAATTAATTTAACTAGTAATGGATTTTTTAATTTGGATCAATGGAATTTAACTAGTAGTGGATAGTAAAGTATCCAGCGATGCAACGTTAAAGTAGGCAAAATTAAAGTAGCAAATAAACAGAAGTAACAAAGCCGCGAATCAACAACAACTGGATCGTCGATCGCAACGACGCGTACCGCGAGCTCATCGGACACGAGAAATCCGACACGCGTCGACGATCTGCTGGAGCTGGCGCGCGAGGAGCAGACAGGAAGCAAGTGGCCGAGAAGTTCTCGGTGGAGAGCCATCAGGATCGCCGTACAATATCCGACGAGCCACCGAGCAACGGTAAACACCGTAATGCAGCACTCGAGCTTGGCAGCCGCCTTTCGAGGAAGCTGAACGTTCCCGCCAGCCCCTTAACGAACTGTTCTCTTCCCCTTAATTTTATCACGCCGCCTCTCTCCATCTGCGGTGGATTTGTTTGCTCGCGAAGGAACGGCCAAGAGAAGATAAGAACCCGGGAATTATGAGGAGATCGCTGCTCGGCCGCTGGCCCACGGAAGAGCATCCTCCAGAGCAGCCTAATTACGAGCAACGAACCTCGTAGCTACCCCGTAAGAAGAAACCACCGTGGATGGCGTTAGAAGGTGCTGCTACGGTGTGGCAGGAGTGCGTCGAGGAGATCTCGCTCTCACGCTGTTCGCTTTTAACGGAAAGAGACTGCGAAAAAGAAAAAGGAATGGGATAACCGGCGGATAACGACTATCGACGCCTTCCCTTCAGCTCGTAATGGACTACTCGACGTTGCGCTCCGCGAGAAGAGCCTCTTGTCTAAATGCTAAACTTTATGGGGGCCGTCACAGTTTCCCTCGGTTGCCCCGGGCTTCTTCTTTGCTCAGCATGACGATAGTCGAGAGAAACGACAGCTCCAACGATCTTACGCGACGGATTTTCCGAGACCTTGTGCCTTTTTCTTCTTTCTTTGATTGGACGATCCAGACTTTTTTCTCCTTCTGCAAATTGGCATGAAAAGCAGCCACAAGACAGTAATCTCGTATGGGGCATTTTGGGGGACTCGGTACGTGGTCGTGAAGTGCCCTTTTCACGCGAGGCTTTGCCAGAGTTACGACAGTTGGGAGGAGAAGTAGCGCCGATGCGACGATCTTGTCTGGAAGCTTTTGGATTTTCTATGGAGTTTTGGAAAATTTGCGTCGATTGGGATACAAGGCGGAGCAACCACTCTACGTGCCACATTTTGCACTTGATGTGGTAGTTTGGAAAATTATCTTGATTGCGATGAAGGATAGTGGTTGAGTATCGATTCTATGTGGAAGATTTTGCATTCTGTAGGCAGTTTTCGAGCTGGAAGTTTGAAAGGATTAAATTTCATTTGGCTATGGCGTCTCGTGGATTTGCGACGAATTAAACGATAACGCAATGGAATATTTAGAATTTGAATCTCGACGTCGATGAAGATATCGAAGCGTTGAAACAGAATGGAACAACGTGAAATTAAAGAACGTGTTTTATCGCGTAGAAAACACTAAACACAGCACACCCCTGGGAGGGGGTTAGCGAGGTAGAAACATTAAACGAGGGAATTTTTCGTTCAGTTTCACCTGTAAATTGATATAAATTGAAGACACGTACCTCGATTTCCTGCGTTGATCAATCTATCGGCCCAGAAAAATAATTATTTCGCTGACATTGAATTATAAAAATTAATTACCGCGCCTGTCAGCGAACACGAAAGGGACAATAGACGCAAATACATGTGATTCATCAGTGACATATTAAATCTTTAGGAAAAGACGAACAAAAAATAATACAAATTGTCCGTCAGATTGAATCCATTTGTCAAAACGAACGTAACTAATTTAGTTAATAGCTCGTTCCAAAAGATTCGGAATTTCTAGCGTTTCGTTCTAGTCGCTTTGTCACTACGTCATGAGGTTACTGTCTTTCTGTTTATAGAAAACGATAATCATTTCATAAAATAGAAACCTAACCCGTACGAATTTAGTAGATAAACGAGAGAAGATTTTGAAATTCAACAATGAATTTTTCTTTTACAAAAATTCCCCTTTTATTCGGTTTCGACGTTAGGCTCGCGTTCTTCGACGACTCTGCGTTTCATAGTCTACAAAATTTGATAAATTCGTCGCCTATTTTCGAGAAACGTATCTGCGAACCTAGCGAGTCACTGAGAACGAAAAAATCGAAGAAATTGGTCTCGCCACGTTTTCCTCGCGATTTTCCCATTTACTGCACGATAGTTGCGAGTTAATTCATCATCGGCGGAGCAAATTATTACAATAGAACCCCGAGAAGAAGCAAATCGGTACGAAGAATACGCGAAATTGCTTAAAATTCGAAACTCTTGCTTGGACCTTGCCGATTCTACGCTCGCCTTAAGAATATCCTGCGAGTGTACCACACAGAATTTCGTTTCCTGTTCGCGTTGGATTCTGAGAATTACCGTACGAAATCCAGACCGGATTGATTGGCTTAATTAAAAAGTTTTACGCTGGTTTCGCCACGAGCCAGGATTTTCCTCTGGCTCTAAGCCGATATTACTCACCACACTCGCCGCTAACCTTCGACGCGATTAACCCCGTTGTTTAATTCCTCTGCGCGTGGAAAACAGTTACCGCGAAACGGCAAGGACCCTGTGCACACGCCGAACAACGTTGTTTCGTTGTTCCACTGAATTTGCAAAATCCGCAGCTGTAGATGTTCGTTTCAAGAACTGGCTATCTTGCGGACATTTTTCAAGCTCTTGAAAATTCATCGAATGTTACGAATCACACGAACCTAGTGTAATATCGTAAAGTAATTTGAATTAGACATCGGTCGAAATTAGAAAAAACCGTGTACGTCGTCCTTCTGTGGTTCGTTTACATTTAAGAGCGCCTATGTGACTAAAGTCACCTAGTTTTTACAGAGATATGAGAAAAACAACAAACAACGTTAGAGCAGGAGGACGGTTTCGTGTTTCAAGGAGGGACGACAGAGAGGTCAGAGTATGCGAGTTGAAAAGTGAGTGTGTTGCGAGAGTCAGAGTTGATAGAGACGTCGGAGAGTAGAGTTGAGAGAATTGATCGAGTTGTCAGAGTTGCTAGAGAGAGAGAGAGAGAGAGAGAGAGAGAGAGAGAGAGAGAGAGAGAGTGTGTTAGATTCGTTGTGACGAGAGTTGCCAAATAACTGTAAAGTTATTTGATATAGATACGAGTATGGCATTTAGTTTCAGTTAAACAAACATCGTTTTCTGTCCAATTTATATTTGTATATTTAATTCACTATTAATAAATTGTAAGTAATCGGGAAAAATGTATATCTTAATTTCCACGATACTACACTAGTTAGACTGAGTCGTCGATTAAGCTGCGATCTACGCATGCCACTTAATAAACAAATAGAATTATCTACGACTTAACGAAACGATCGAATATTTAACTAATCGAATAGCACGAAACTGGAAAGATCTATTTACAAATGCAGATCATTTTATCTTCGCTTTGATAAATTTAAATTATTAAGGTAAAATTATATTACGCGTAACGAATGGGAAAATCTTCGACGAATTAATCGAATAAAATTACAATCGGGCAAAGCATCGACAAAACTATCTGTCTAAATCGTATAAATTCGAGTTTAATTAAAAACCGAAAGGGAAATCTGCATACAGATTGATAATCTTGTCAATTTATTTATTGATCGCGCAGTTTGAAAAATTGTACAGAAGGACCGTGGAATTTTCTATGGTTGGGAAACCTATTTTGTAAAATATTCTCATTCAACGACAAGTTGTTACTCGAATCGGGCGCGCTCTTACAACGCTGTATTCGTTCGCGACGACCAACCAAATGAATGACAATTCCGCTTCGTATTATCGTGGAAAAGTTACACAGGAAAGTTGTTATGAAAGTCGCCGCTGGAAAAGCTGGCGGGAGCACGCGAACGTCAGTGAGAGAATATCGAAGTTTATTTTAGAGGCCAATCGAAATTCGTTGGTAGCCGAGCAACACCACGCAAGTCGACTGTTCCAGGGTCGCACAGCTTTCAAGCTGCCTCACAATTAAAACTTACACGTGCCACAATCAGCGCGCGGCACGGAAGCAACCCTTGTCTCGAAACTTGGCAATATTATAGCCGTACAGACGACCGATCTTCCAAGTGGAAGTTCAGTGCGAGATAAGCGCAATCAACGAGCCCGTTCCTTTCGTAATTGCACGCTAGTGTAATGAGGTCGATGTTCGAGCAATTCCTAAGATTTCAACTTTCTCCGTGACAAGATAAGAAAAGTTTCGTAAACCTATTTAGAAATTTACGTCGCTTACTTTCTTTCATTTTCGTCCATTTGTTCCATTTTTCTTTTTTCTACAGTTGCACTGTCGATTATCCAAAGTATAATACGCAAGTGTAATGTCAGAAATCGTAGAAACTTGGCGTTGAGTGTCCTTTGGTCGCTTGTCTCCAAGCGATCGAGATCTTCTCGCTAATCATCGACGATGGAAACTCATCCGGCGCGGTGGTTAGCGAGAAATTGGATGAAATGGTCGAACGGGAAATGGAATTGCCGCGGCTCTTTGTCGTTCTACTAAATTGCTGCAAATTGTTACCATTTTTTATTTCTGTTTGTCGCGGAATGTATCGTCGAAATGAAAATGGCCGGCGGAGTGCAGGGGCGTCGTTAAATCGGCAAAATTACACGGGACAGAGGCCGTTCAGAATGATTTTACACGGCGGTCGTGCCATTTTAAATACTCTGCAATTTGTATAAAATCTCGATTTCTCGCTAGCAGCCGACTTTCGTTCGAAAGAGAACAAAATTTTCCCTGCAATCTCGTCCATTTCGTTTTAACGCGTAGTTTTCAACCGTAAGAACAGCGACGCCCTCTTTCCTTTTTTTCTCTCTTTCTTCATTATCTTTCGTATCATTCGAAAATCCGATTACAAGCAACTGGTCGATGATTATTTGTCCGACCATTTTCACGCCAAGTTGTTTCATTGGATGTACGTAACTTGGAATACTAATCACGTGGCAGATTCACGAGATATTCGTAAAGAGTAACAGAGTGATTAATATAGAGCAATTGTCGCGAAAAGATAAGAAGAACATACAGAATACAATTATTTCGTCCGAGGCTTAGTTTTTGAGAAAATCAAGTTCGAGGATTTATCAAATAGACTCGAACGTGGCCAATTCCAAGCTAAATAGGAGAAAATAAATCGCTGGAATTTTATTCTACGTATGAATATAAATCAAAGATATAAAATACAATTTTCTACCAATAAAACTTGCAGCTTTGGCCAAAACTTGGGGTCCGATAAACAGACTGCAGGACTCCTGTACACTTTGACAAGTATCAGTCATTTTCACTGCTATTGGTATAAGTAGCCTTGATACAAATTATTTTCAGTTTGAATACATAAAAAACAAAATATAATTCATTATATTATTCTTCCAGTTATCGTTGCAAAAGTCATTACATTGCAACACGAAGTAGGAATTTGAAAATAAAATTGTAAAAGCAGTCGATTTGACTGTTGTGGCATTTCTAGCGTTAGTATCTAGCGATTTAGCGATCGATCCGAGATTTTCGTGATAACTGATATCGTCATATCGAAGGATACGCGGTAAAAATTTGAAAAACGAGTGGCAAGTTGTAGAAAACGAGGAAACTAGATAATTGGGGTCCGATAAACAGAGTGCAGGACTCCTGTACACTTTGACAAGTATCAGTCATTTTCACTGCTATTGGTATAAGTAGCCTTGATACAAATTATTTTCAGTTTGAATACATAAAAAACAAAATATAATTCATTATATTATTCTTCCAGTTATCATTGCAAAAGTCATTACGTTGCAACACGAAGTAAGAATTTGAAAATAAAATTGTAAAACCAATCAATTTGACTGGTGTGGTAGTTCTAGCGTTAATCTCATCGAACCTGCTGTTCCAACAGATCTTACCGTCTCCCTATCGTGGAAAATCGCGAAAAGTATCGTCGCTTTCGCAATATCTCTGCCAAGTCTTATAAACAAAATGCGCCAGGAGCGCGTAAAAACTAAAGAAATGAAAAAGCTACGACACCGTAACTCGTGTTATAACGCTGATATCCATAAAGGGGAAGGAGTTCTCGATGAACTCGTTCGACTGTTCGTTTTATCTAAACAACCGCGCGAAGGAGCATAAGCGGACGAGAGGCTGGAACGATAATGGCGGTTATTAAAGCGCGATTTTGCAGGGATACGTTGGCGTTCGAATAATTTTATTAAAGTTCACCGATCAATAGCAATGGCGGGACGATTCGCGCGCTGGAACGAACCGCTGGAAAATTGCGATGCAAAAGTCGTCGAGGTCCTCCGCGAGCCGTATTTTACGATGCCGTTAGAAAGCGGCGATTCTCGAGTTTTTTTACGCGGTTTTTATGCGACCGCGGTTCGCCGACGTTGCCTCGACGGAAGAACACGGGGGAAAAAACAAGTCTGCGAGAATTTTTCCCGAGCTTTGCTCGTATTAAGCTCGTTTACAAAAGCTGGTCTCGCCGCTGCTTCGGCCGCCCTCTAACCGAAGAAAGCCGCTTTGTATACAACCGTCTTGACACGCGATTCAATTTCCAGACCGCTGGAAAAATGTCGCCTGCGAGACTGTCTGCTTATTTTACGTTTTTCCAAAGTTGGCGGAAATTCGCAGATCACGTGGTTAAAAATTGCGTTATTTTCGTCGCTACGTTTGCTGGCGCGCTATTTTTATTTCCGCCAGTGATTTACATGGATAAGGATAATTCCTCGCGATTTTCTTTATGCGCAAAACGTTTTTGAGTTTCAAATTTCGCGCTCACAGCGATTCCTCGGCTCGTACATCGTTTTTGTGATATTAACTTCCGACATTAGGCTGTTTCAGATCGCATTTCTCAGCGTTTCGACGTATGAAATTTCTGTGACAATAGAAAATTGCAGTCAATTATCGTTTAAACGACACGTGGCCTAGTTTCACTGGTTTTAACGTACATTTAATTACGGTAACATTAAATTAAAAAGTAATTTACTGGTCGATCAAATTTCTGATAAATCCTTCGCTTATTCTTCGGTTCCTCACATATTCCATTTTCTGCATCCTCATACGCGTTCGTCTGCCAGCTAAAGACATCAGCGAATGGCTAAGTTGTAAATTGCAAATTATAGGATTTTCCGCCTTTATTATTAAAATTATTATTGCTAAATGAACGTGTAAAATGTACACTGTTATCGCATATTACGTACGGAAATTCGTTGGCATCAAATTTTCCTGCTCGTACGTACCGTTGCGGATGGTCGAAAAGAGCGCAGTTATGACAAAAGGGACAAAATAACAGCAGCTACGTTTCTCATTTTTTAATTCCCACATTTCGTTATTATTCTACGTCTATTTTTTATACGAAACAATATTATCTTTATTTCAAAGCCAATCTTCCTTCCCTCGCGGACCTCGCTGTATATTTTCTTCTTTCGATATCGATATTTTCTTCTCACCGACTGTTTAAAATTGCCACGCTACTCGTAATTCTGGAAAATCAACCGGCACGAGAATCGACAGCAATCAATTTCAATTTCATCGAATGTCCAACGTGGCCGTATTTTCAATAAACTTTTCCACCCTTCACCTTCCACGCTGTACCAGATAAGAGTCGACCGTGATCCGTTATTGCGTATACCGTTTCAGGCAAACGTCAGCTTTCACGTGTCACGTTAGCTTTCGGGAAATCTTGCTCGACAAGTAAATCGCGTTAATCAATTTCCTAGCGACTACGTTTGACGTTTCTCCGCCAACTTTTTCCGCCGTCCGCAGCGCAAGACGTGCCGCTGCTATACACGTGTCCCGCTATCGTTCGGTTGTGCGGAAAGTCAGCGGCCAGGCGCAAGGAAAGTCGAAAGTTTTCCTCGTAAAATCAGCATTCGAGTGTTGTATTCTATTTTTATTTTTAACGATATCTTGCCGCCGGATGACGCTTCTCTGTTTCTCTTAACGATAAACGCGTTCGAGTCTTTGTAGACGTCAGCGTGGTCAGCTTCGTGGAATCGAAGAGCTTTGGAAAAATGAAAACAGAGGATATTTGGAATTTATCACATGACGTGGAATATCCAAAATGAAATATTCTTTCGTTTAACATTATTACCAGGCTGTGGATATTTGTGGATTTTCGCGAAATTAAAAGCTGCACAAATACACGCGAAGCATGTAACGCGCGGCAATATCCGAAACAGGGAATTTCCTGCGATATTTTCATATTTGTTTTATCGACGGACTACCTTTATATTCGAAAATACAGGAAGATGGTAAAAATCCGCGGTCCAATTATTTCATTAAAAATCCATTGGCATCTCTTTCATAAATAAAACTGCGTTCGTTGTGCCTTTTTCCCTCCTCTTCAAATTTCCCTCCGCGAACCTATTCAAATCCGCGTTCCACTTACGCACCGATAGATACTTTTCCGTTGTGACCGACAGAGTTCACCTCTGACCTTTTCGCCGAGCTTTCGCCGTAAGAGCCGTTTAACGAAAGAAATATCAGCGACGAGTGGAATTAATCGCGTTAAGCAATTTTCCAGACTGCGGAGGCGTCGCCGCGGCATCGCAACTCCGATTCCGTAGGTGGACTGCTGAATACGAATTAGCGAACTCGAATAGAAACTGCGCTATCCGATGGAAAACAGGCGGAATGGAGAAAAGCGAGAGGAGAGCCGAGAACGTATGGCTTTGCGGACCAAGTAAATTACAGCGTTGGGCTTGCAGCGTGCAGCAGTTTACTTGTTTCATTAATTCTCCCTCTTTCCGCCTCGTGCTTCGTGTTGCTGTTTTCCTTGCTTCCTCTTTTTTCCTTCTCCCCGCTGGTTTCCTTATTAGTTACGCTTTTCCCTTATTACCCTGTCACCCTTTTACGGGCTTCGTCTTTGTCTCGTCTTAACGATCCTTCCTTTCCACTTTTCCTTCCCGAGTCTCCCGTAGCCTGCTCGTACTTCTTTCGAGCGTCTGCCTTTCCCTCTTCAATTTTACTTTTGTTCGTCGAGCAGGAAATTTCGTTCAGGCTGTTTGCAATTTGCTAAACTTAAGGCTAACGAGGCTATGAGTAACTGTAAGGGTTGCAGAAGTATATTCCAGGTTTGTGCAAGTTTGTGTTTCAAGTATATGGAGAAAGTAATAGCACGTGGCGATCAAACGAGTATTTTATAATTTCCAATGGAATTTGACGTGTTTTATCGACCTCAAGCTTCGTGTAATTTCTGGTAAATTTATTATCGATGGTCTGTACGCTAATTGGTTTCTTTGTCGTAGAAAAGTTGCTGCCAAGTTTTCGTACAAACGTGATAACTATGCTGAGATTATTTAGAGTCCAATTTTATATAACACCATGTCACGATTAGATGTGAGATGATCGTGAAATCATTCAAGAGAATTAAATGGCAATTTTTGTGAACCTAAGCAATTGGGAATGTAAAAATGTAAAGTCTAATTTTATATAACGCCATGTCACGATTAGATGTGAAATGATCGTGAAATCATTCAAGAGAATTAAATGGCAATTTTTGTGAACCTAAGCAATTGGGAATGTAAAAATGTAAAGTCTAATTTTATATAACGCCATGTCACGATTAGATGTGAAATGATCGTGAAATCATTCAAGAGAATTAAATTTTTATGAATTTTTATGAACGTAAACAATTGGAAATGTAAATGTGTAAACTGTAATGCACACAATTGGGCCTGCAACGAGATAAATTTTCAACATTTTTGCTTTTTAATCCTCTTAACAATCCCCGTTTAACATACACCGCTCATAATTCTCGTGCCTGGAACCTCGAGTTTCCTTCAGTTTCGCTCATCCGCGTCATCCATTGCTCCCCATTTCGCGTCACTCATTTTCACGCCTCCGCGACACTCATGCACACCCTTCCACCATTTCTATCCATCTCTTATTTATCTCCATTTTCCATTTCATTCGCCCGTTTCCATCTACCATCGGTCTCGGCCATCTCGTCCCCCTTTCCATTTCTCTTTTCGCTTCCACTTTCACGTTCCAGCCTTTCGTTTGCCGTCCTGTCGTCAGCTACCCATCTCTTTCCCCGGCGGCTTGTTTTTCAGCTCTGCCAATTTCCAAGTCGCCTCTTTCCATTTTCCATTATTTACCTCCGCCTCCTAATTCTTTCATCCTCAAATAAACCTGTCATTCTCTAATTTCCCAACGTTCTAAATCTTGCGTCGCGCTCACTACGCTTTCTAATCTTCTCATTCGCCAGCTCTGTTACTCTCTCGCTTTAGCGTTCACTGTCTTGTTTGGTCTCTAGATCTCTTTGACAACGTAGATTTATTTGATTTTCAATTTGGATAATTTATCCAGTTGGCTTATGAATAATTGCCACGTTTCCACACAAATTATCTATAGGCAGAGTTCAGTGTAGTGGTATCGACACTTTTTCGCGAATATCCTGGAAATTAAGTCCAGTCTTTGTAGGAAAAAATGATTGAAAATGTCAATTTCTGCAACATACAGAGAAATCATGAAGATCGTAGCGAGCTTTCCTACAGTTTCAGCAAAGTTGCTAAATTTATGCGGCATATTATGACGTTCAGCATTTTCCACTCCTTCGATAACTTCAGCCCAAACTGTGTCAGATTCCGCCTGTATGTCTTGGCAGCCGTCGTTCTCATATTTTCTTTCATCTTGCCCAAGTATCTGGTCCGCTGTGCGGTTTTTCATACTTTGGTTGACGCGAGGAATAGCGCGACCATGTTCGGTAATCGCAGCGCGCTTCCACACGCGGCTACGGTGAACGCGTCGCTGGCCAGAAAATATTCGCGAGCTCGGGCGAGACGAAATCTCTCGACAGCGTTTTCTCTTCGTGGCGCGATTATGCTCGCGGCCCGGCATTATTTGTTGCGCCTGGAAACGACCGACGGGGAAAATACGCCGGAACCCGGCCACCAGATTGTGTAGGAACATGTGTACGTAGATGGGAACGCGGATGAAGCCACGACGAGACGAAGAATTGCAGAGAAGAATGTTGGACGCTGCACGTTCTTCGCACACTTGGCACCCGTGTTCTTAATCTTCCTGAGGTATCTGCGCCACATTCTTTCAAATTCTAGGTCGTTTCTCTTGAATTGTATAAAATATCGTTGTTGATCACCTTCCAAGTTTTCTCTGCTATTTCTATCCGCTGGTTCGTAACTTTAACCCTTTACGCTCTTACGTCGAGTGTCACTCACCAGACATCAGTTTTTATCTCAGCAGCTCCTTCGACAAAGGATAACTCTGTCTATAAGTTGCGCGTCTGTGGCAGTGTATGCGTCAGTATTGCTTGTTCATTTTCTGTTTCTAAACGAAAATTGGACAGGCGTAACGTGCATATGCAACATTGTGAGAAACGTTTGTTATAATTCAGTTAAAAGAGAATATCATCGATGTATCGTTTTTTTGTGAAACGCGAAGAAAAACAAGATTGCATCCTGGAAATTGTATGAAGGAATATCATACACTTAAAAATTAGGAAATACGACAATACTGTGAATAAGACTGGTATTTGAGTGAATTTCTTTCTTCCATTATTTATTTCGATTGTTTTATTTTTTAGTTCAAGTAAATTTCAAATAAAAGCGCGAAATTGAAATAAAATTCGCAGTGTAACGGGTGAATATTTTTCGTGTTTGCTCGCGCCTTTCTTATTTCCCCTGCCGTTACAAACTCGATGTTTCAGCCCAGTCGAAGAGGAAGACACAGTTTTAAACAAATCTGTACAACTAGTTTTTAAGGATTTTGAAGATTTCATATTCTGCCGAGAAAAGAAGTTCGAGTGCCTGCTAAAACGCCAATGTGTGTTCCTTTTGTCTCTCATTTTTGTCGAGTTGCTGTTAAGTAACGTCAAAATTAGGCTTCGAAGAGAACAGTAAGAATCTTAGAGCAGCCAGCATCTTGAAGAAATCAAGTACAAATATGTACAATTAATACAAATCAAAGTCACGGATAATTAACTACAATTAACAATTGCACTAGCTTTGAACAGATCGGAAGATCTTTAATTTCAGGTGTACAATTAAATCTACAATTCTGCGAATGCTTGTCCTTGTCTCTTCTTTTTGTCGACTAGTTAACAGCAATGAGGAAATTAGGCTTCGAAGAGAACAGCAAGAATCTTAGGCAGCCAGCATCTTGAAGAAATTTAGTGCAAATATGTACAATTCATACAAATCAAATTTCAAAAACAATTCTACGTCACGAATAGTTAATTACAATTAACAATTACACCAACTTCGAACAGATCGGAAGAACTTCACTCAACGTCATCTTTAATCTCAGCTGTACAATTAAATCTACAATTTTACGAATGCTTGTCTCTTATCTCTTCTTTTTGTCGACTAGTTAACAGCAATGAGGAAATTAGGCTTCGAAGAGAACAGTAAGAATCTTAGAGCAGCCAGCATCTTGAAGAAATCAAGTACAAGTATGTGCAATTAATACAAATCAAAGTCACGGATAATTAACTACAATTAACAATTGCACGAGCCTGAAACAGATGGGAAGATCTTTAATTTCAGGTGTACAATTAAATCTACAATTCTGCGAATGCTTGTCTCGTATCTCTTCTTTTTGTCGAGTAGTTAACAGCAATGCCAAAGAAGGACAAGCGTTAGATATAAGTAAAGGCAATATAAGAGATGTAATCTGGAAGTCGTCCAAAGCCGAAAGGCATGGACTAATATTAAATAAATAAAATAGTTAACAGCAATGAGGAAATTAGGCTTGGAAGAAAACAGTAAGAATCTGAGAACAGCCAACATCTTGGAAGAAATCAAGTACAAATATGTAGAATTAATAGAAATCAAATTTCAAAAACAACTCTACGCCACGAATAGTTAATTACAATTAACAATTACACCAACTTCGAACAGATCGGAAGAACTTCACTCAACGTCATCTTTAATCTCAGCTGTACAATTAAATCTACAATTTTACGAATGCTTGTCTCTTATCTCTTCTTTTTGTCGACTAGTTAACAGCAATGAGGAAATTAGGCTTCGAAGAGAACATCAAGAATCTCAGGCAGCCAGCATCTTGAAGAAATCAAGTACAAGTATGTACAATTAATACAAATCAAAGTCACGGATAATTAACTACAATTAACAATTGCACGAGCCTCAAACAGATCGGAAGATCTTTAATTTCAGGTGTACAATTAAATCTACAATTCTGCGAATGCTTGTCTCGTATCTCTTCTTTTTGTCGAGTAGTTAACAGCAATGCCAAAGAAGGACAAGCGTTAGATATAAGTAAAGGCAATATAAGAGATGCAATCTGGAAGTCGTCCAAAGCCGAAAGGCATGGACTAATATTAAATAAATAAAATAGTTAACAGTAATGAGGAAATTAGGCTTCGAAGAAAACAGTAAGAATCTGAGAACAGCCAACATCTTGGAAGAAATCAAGTACAAATATGTAGAATTAATAGAAATCAAATTTCAAAAACAATTCTACGTCACGAATAGTTAATTACAATTAACAATTACACCAACTTCGAACAGATCGGAAGAACTTCACTCAACGTCATCTTTAATCTCAGCTGTACAATTAAATCTACAATTTTACGAATGCTTGTCTCTTATCTCTTCTTTTTGTCGACTAGTTAACAGCAATGAGGAAATTAGGCTTCGAAGAGAACAGCAAGAATCTCAGGCAGCCAGCATCTTGAAGAAATCAAGTACAAGTATGTGCAATTAATACAAATCAAAGTCACGGATAATTAACTACAATTAACAATTGCACGAGCTTCGAGCAAATCGGAAGAACTTCACGCCACTCAACGTCGTCCTCGATCTCAGCTGTACAATTAAATCTACAAATCTGCAGAAGTTCATTTAAGCTTCTTCACGCGCATAATAGCGAACGAACATGTACTTAGTCGTCATACCGAATCTGGTAGATCGAAAGAATGATCGACAGGTGCCATAGAATAATCGCAATTTTTCACCGAAACTTGCCACGCCAAAGTAGCGTTAAAACGTGTTCGGAACATTTAACTGTGAAAAATGACGGTGATTCGGAACGAACGTGATCGAGCCGGTTCGATGGTTCACGAACACCAGCATTTCCCCTCGCTTTCATTATTTCAACTACGAATTCCGTATTGGTAAATACGGGACATCGTGCGCGTATTTTCATCTCATTTAATTCTTCCAAATCATTAATACGCCGCGAAACGGCCAAGGGATTAACGCCGTAACCGGATTTCACGGTTTTAACGATGCCGATGTCGGTTCGCCGTGGAAAAGCGGTCGATTGGTGCTCATTACGCAATAAAGTTGCCACGCCGCGCTCGCAAAATGATCTATTCCCATGACTGGTCTTTCTCGGCTCGCCTGAAATCCACTTGCGCGCCTCCTGCCCCACCGCCTAAGCGTTCCATCGCTGGTTTCTTCTCGAGAGCCTTCGTAGATCATGTCGCGCGAAAATAAATGATTTCCCCGTTTTTAACGAGATCGTAAATTACGGCGATGCTCCGAGTGTCTGAAAAGCGGCTCGCGAAATCTTGCCAAGAAAAAAAAAGAAAGAAAAAGAGGGAAGAAAAAAGGAAAGAAGAAGACCGGCGGGAAAAGCATGGCTCGAAGGGGAAAAGTCCATCGCTGTGGTCCATCGCTGCGACCTGTTCGAGTTAAAGTTAATGAAAGCATCGAAGAGGTTGGGCAAAAGTGTAGCATAAAGTGGAAACGGTTTGAAAGATCGTTTTGTCAAATAACGTTCACCAATTTGCGACGTCTGCGAAAACTACGCTCGTCATAACGCAGAATATTGCCATTTCTTCGTCAAACGCAGAGATACGCGTGGCTGTTGTAATACAAAATTAAATTGTGACGAAACTATATTGTTTTATTTTCTGTTACGTACGACGGCTGATAGAGAGAATTTGCAGTAAGTTTGCGCGCGGAATAGTCTGTCGTCCTTTCATTAGACGTATTCCTTTTTATGGAAAGTCGGGAATGACACGAGTTGGAAAATCGTCGGCCGTTATTTTTACATTCGCCGGTGAATTCCTCGGCGACTGCAAGTTGAGCGAAGCAGTGAAGCGCAGGCGAAGCACGTCAGTCACGGCTCTTTTCCATTTCCTTCGAAACGACCGATGCTTTGAGCGTTTCTTTCGCGTCGAAGCATCGCGACGCGGTTATTCGAGGTACTCGGTGACTGAAAATCGTTGAAGCACAACCGGCAGTCCTCGGCTTTGTGAATCGTTTTTAAGGAAATTAATTTACGAATTCGCACGTTACTTTATGTCTGTGATTTATCCCCTTGGAAGCAGGTGTCTCGCAACCGGAGTAGCAACGCTCGTTGGTAAAGAAAAAAAGAAAAAGAAGAGAGAAGCTGAGGGGAAATGATTAAAAATGTTAAATCGTTGGATAATTGAAAGAGTGAATGGAACAAGAAGGAATTTCTAACGTAATTGTAGACGTTGTTTGCACGGAATTGCAGCTCGTGATACTTTTACAACTGTAAATGATTATCGATCCGTTTAAAACGCCACTCTCATTACATTAATCACGTTTTGTATTTTTAAACTAACTTTCTAAATGTTCGAGAAATATCGCTGAAGAGCTTCGCTGCAACGAAATTTTAATCGTAGCGAAATTTAATTAGCGACAAAGCCGCACCAAGGAGACATTTTTCCTCGAAAGGCAAAGACTTTCGTCAAACACTGAATAAATTCTCGCAAAGTTTCGCTACTAATTAACAATTCTTTGATTCTGAAACGCGTGTTTGCTTTATAGATTTGTCCTTGTTAAACAGCGCTTTGCAAACTTTCTTTCCTCGTTTCATCACGATGGAACAGGAATAGCATAACACAACAATACTTGAAAAATGGCTGATAAAGTGACAGTCGAAAATGTTAAAAGTTGCGGCGAAAAGAACAGAACTGAATTAAATGCGACTTGTTTAAACAACCACGTCGAGATCTTAGATTTGGAAAGCCATTAGCGTGACAAATGATGGAAGAAATGGGATTTTTCAAAAATGTACCTGGCAAATCTTTTTCGACGCTTCCACTTGTCCGGTTCTCGCGCCAAAAAATGAGAATTCCAATTCACTTTTCTTCTATTTTCTCTCGTATTTCTCAACCAGTTTCCCAGATAACTGGCACGTATTTACTTCCTGGTGGCTGATACGATTTTTCTCTTTCTGAAGAGATTTCGAATCGACGAGAAGAAAGGCGCGCGATTAACGAAATACTCGAAACACGTTAACATTAACGTTTGAGAACAAACTATATTTTAGAACAAAAGTGGACAAGTCGTAAACATAGCGGATTTTTCTTCCCAAAGGTCAGATTGGGCAAATGGAAAAATTGTTACGGACGTGTTGCTTGATTGAAACTTGAAAGAGCAGAACTTTTGTCACAGGATTTTTGCAACACAGTGTTCGATTCGAATCGCCAGCTTCTACTTAAAAAGCGAATTTACCTGGCAATTTGACAGGCAAATCGTAAGCATCGAAAGGATCTGTTGGCGAATATTTCATATCTCGATCGGTCTTTTGTCCCCACGTTGCCTTCTGGGCCATTTGCTCGCCTGTTTTCCACTTCTGGCCAAACACGGTTCAACGGCAAACCGATTTACATTTTGATTTAATTTATTCCATCGTAAACTCATAGCGCTCGGCCGACGTGCACGTGTGTACAAACCGGGTCGCTCGGCCGTCACACGAGCGTGTGGCATCCGCGCTTTTTGCGGTGAAATTAAAAACGTTTAGCCGCTCGAAATTGAAAGCTTCCGTGCCACAGGTTCGCAAGAATACACACGCCAGCTTCGTGTATACTTTTGTCCAAGTAAAATAGCCGATGAACTAATAAAATGAATTTCGATAAAATCATTCCAGTCGCCTTACTGAAAATCCATGTTCTTTTTCCAATCCTCTGCTCCTCACTTACGTACAGTTTGTCGCGTATACTATAAACATTTACTACTTACGAGATATATTTTATTATTATTTATTATTGCTTAGTTTTCGGCTTTCGAGAGAAAGTTTGTCGCTGGTAATTGGAATTGTTTCAATTTTAAAAATTATTTATTGTATTCACATGTGACTAAGTCAGCAGCGAATTAAGCAGTTGGCTGTGTTTCACGAGTATACTTTTTGCCACACGTTTTGGGAACACGCTTTTCAAATAGATCGCAACAGCTAACCGTTTAACGAACGAATCAATTAATTATCGATATGAAATTACGCATAAAAAATAATACAAGTCCGATAAACAATTGGTTTGAACGGCGAATAAAATAAAAATTGCCTAGTTAAAAATAGCTTATTATTTGTTATTCGATAAAAATATGTTGTTTGCACAGTGCGTGAATGTTTCTGGGAGGAATGTAACTTTTGAGAAAATTTCGTGCAATTCTTCCACGTCAAATGAACGTCGTGTTTTGTCATGTTAATACGTGCAAATGTGTAAATTTAATTTTCACGAATTACAAATGCGCGGTGCACTAAATTAACCATTATGACGTCACATTGTACGCTTCTAACGCAACTGTACGAAATTCGTTATCATTTCCATTTACGCGTAGCCTGACGTATAATGTCTGTCACGTACAATTAATTTCTGTTAATTAACGTTGTTATCGAAAAATATTATATATCATAAATTTGAATATTTGTACGTTTGATCATCGCAGTAGCGTACCGAGTTATTTACATTCGACGAACATAGTTCCCTTTGATAACAGATGGAACAGAGGAATTTGTTAAAATTCGTACAACAGCGGCAGGAAAATGTAATCTTCTTGTTTTACCGGATAAAAGAATCTCGGTGTATATCTGGGCCTTTTATTTTTTGACGAACGAGTTTCGCCGATTAAATTGTTTGCCACGCTACGCGAGTTTTCCTACATTTTCTATTTCTACGTAAAAAATAAAAGGAAACAGCACGGCTGGTGAAACAAGAAAAATTAACTATTTTCAACCATTTGCAAATTTTTCTTATTTTCTTATTTTCTCACAGATCTTAGACTAAATTGTACAATTAACAGATACAATTAACCAATCGATAGTAGATTCTACAAGTAGAATCGTCTTGGAAGATTTATAACACAATGTACAAGTAGAATTATCATAAATCAACAAACAGTAGAATTATTAAAAATATTAAAATACAATGAATAATACTTATACAAGCAAAACTATTCTAAATCAATCGGTAGTAGATTCTACAAGTAGAATCGTTTTAGATGATTAATAATACAATATACAAGTAGAATTATCACAAATCAACGAACAGTAGAATTATTAAAAACATTAAAAATCAACGAATTATGGTTATACAAACAAAACTATTATAAATCAATCGGTAGTAGATTCTACAAGTAGAATCGTTTTAGATGATTAATAATACAATATACAAGTAGAATTATCACAAATCAACGAACAGTAGAATTATTAAAAATATTAAAAATCAACGAATTATGGTTATACAAACAAAAGTATTATAAATCAATCGGTAGTAGATTCTACAAGTAGAATCGTTTTAGAAGATTAATAATACAATATACAAGTAGAATTATCATAAATCAACGAACAGTAGAATTATTCAAAATATTAAAAATCAACGAATTATGGTTATACAAACAAAAGTATTATAAATCAATCGGTAGTAGATTCTACAAGTAGAATCGTTTTAGAAGATTAATAATACAATATACAAGTAGAATTATCATAAATCAACGAACAGTAGAATTATTCAAAATATTAAAAATCAACGAATTATGGTTATACAAACAAAAGTATTATAAATCAATCGGTAGTAGATTCTACAAGTAGAATCGTTTTAGAAGATTAATAATACAATATACAAGTAGAATTATCATAAATCAACGAACAGTAGAATTATTCAAAATATTAAAAATCAACGAATTATGGTTATACAAGCAAAACTATTATAAATCAATCAATGGTAGACTACACAAGTAGAATTGTTACAAAAGCAACGTCACGATTACGTGATATTATTTTCCAACTGTTTGAAAACGATGATGAAAATGACGATTACAGCTGTCTCGAGTTTCGACCAAATTACAGAATCGCCAAAACTAATCATTTTATTTATATTAAATTATTACAAATTAAGATTACAAATTGCAGCATTTTAATTCTACGTATCGTTTTATTTTTCCACTGTTTCATCGGACTATCTTCGTCGTCCATTTTCCAACAACACTGGAAACGTGCACCTCGTGTGATTTAAGAGTGTCAAGTCCACTGGTAGACCACCGGCAAGCGGAAGAATAAGAAGGAAACGACGAAAGAAGAAACCTTTCAGCCTCGATGGTCTGAGGGAAAAAAGCAATTTCGAAAGTAGATCTTGGGCAAAGCAATTCGAAAGCACGAGATACCGACACCTTCGCTACCTTTTTCGACATCTTTAGCTCAACCCGCCGTGAAAAATTAATAACGTGGTATTATTGGACACGGTCAGGGTCGAGTGTTCCAAGGAAACTCTATCGATCAGGTTTTAATAAATGACAAGCATTTTTAGGAAAATTCACGCCACGTTATTTCGCCCGGATCCTACGATTCTTCATCCTCCGTAAAAATCCACTGCACTTACGTTTCGTATTTTATCGAGCTGAAATTGTTCCCTGAATTTGCATCTTCCTCCTCTTCGTTTCGGCCAAGTTCCCATGGATATGCTTGTATAATTGCAAAGTTTGCAAAGTTTCAAACATAGTAAAATAATTTGCATTATGTTGAGGAAAGGAAGAATTTTTCCAAATCCGACAGATATGAAAATTTGTCGCTCTTTCGTCCATAAATCTATGTATTCGTGATAGTGATTTTCGTTTTCAATTAGCCAGTTAGGCTCGGTGGTACAGTCACATAAATCTCGCCTTTGCAAGTTTGCAAAGCTGGACGTAACAGCTGATCAACTTGGAATTGAAAAATATTTCCCTGTAGAAACGTCTTCAAATTTGTCCGCATCAGGTAGCTTCTTTTTCTAATTGCGTAACTTTTTCGACATTTTGTTAGCAGAAAGAAAACTAAAATCGTATAGAAACAAGAGAAGAAAGAATAAGGAACGAAAGGGAGAAGAGAATCGTAAGAGTACGTCGCGCAGATATTCAAAGCAGCTTGGAAAAAACACCAACACCACGAATAGCCTAACATTTTAAAGGATTCGATCTCCTCTTCTCTATACGATTTCCATCGTACTTTTGTCGTTCCAAGTGTCAAAGGATGGCGCATGAGAAACTTTTTCGTGCCTTCGAGAAATCGCGACTATTTTTAACAGGATTCCGCTCGTCCATCTCCTTATGTCCGCGGGCTGCGACCTCTTATCCTTCGACTTGTGCCACCCCCTAGGGATACAACGAGAGAAGTCGAGACGTTCCTTCGATCCTTCCTATCCTTTCCTCGTCAACTTCTTATTTCCTGCCACGTGGCTTCTATTCTGCTAACGCGCGACAATTCCGTCTTTCCCCGTGCAACGTAACATCGTCCAGAAATTCCAATCTAAAGTTTAACTGCTAGAAATTTCTCTTTGCGAGTCAGATCTGGCTGAGAAATTATCAGCAAGTTGCTAACGTTTTTTTTTAGCAACAGATGCAGTCCGCGGGTGTTTAGCGTATATTTGGTCGGATTGCAAGGATACGGTCGAGTCGAAATGAATTTCTCGCGGTTCCAAGTGTCCAGGGAACGTAGGTTGGCTTGTGCTGTGAAGTAGACGAAGCAACGCGTATGTCGGTTTATGCAATTCCTGTGATATTGTTATAAATAATTTGCAACAGGATGCGGCCTAGTAACACGCACAAGCGGGCACGAGGCGACTCCTTGTGAAAAAATAAGAAAATGTGGGACCAAATTTTGTGTGGGACCACTCAAGATTTTTGGGAAAATCGAGACTGAAAATTTGTCAAGTATACTTTCGATTATTCAGTCGCGTCTGGTCCAGCTGGACAAATTGTAAAGTACAAATTAAATAATAATAAAAAAAATATTATTGAACTCGCAAAATTAACGCTTAAGCCACGTCTGACTGCGATAATCTAAGTTAGATTCGAGTTGAGTCGCTTGGTCTCAGTGCCACTTGATGATCAAATTATGTTTCATAACACATACCTCTACATACGACGTTCTTCTGGCAAATATTTGAAATTTATCTTGGAGGAAGTATACGTACGAAGTTGCTCTCGAAAATATTCCAAATTCATCTTTGAAGAATCGTGGTCGAGTTCTCGTGCACAAAGTTGCTAAAGCATTTCGAACCTGCTAATTCTAATTTGTCTAGTGCCGTTTCTTTTGTCCGTAGGCGAAGTATATCTATGTCGTTGGAGATGTGTGAAGCAGCAAGCGAAATACAATAAAGATATTGTTTCGTCAGAGTTCGTGATACGAATGCAACGTTTGAATCGCGAATTCAGACTCCGTTGCAGTTTCGTGGCCAGCGAACCGTGCATTTTCTCCGACTAATCTGATCATTTCGTCACTATCAGCGTCCATTGTACATCGTCGAATATTATCACGAAAACTACTGTATATAGCAGAGAATTTCAAAGGCTATCGATATTTGATATAAACGCTCGCTGAGTGTTCGCCAAGCATTGTCTTCTACCCTAACTTTTGTCAAGTTGACAGTGACGCTGAATTATATTAAATTCGTAAAGTACACGCACAATCGTCGTATCATCCTCGTTCGTGGACGATTCGACTAATTGTACAGGACGATTCATTTTTCTAATAGTTTAACGATATTTCAGATCAAAATGTACAATTAGGTTGGCAACTTAATGATAATAATACTAGGATATTGTTAAATTATATTAGTGTAATCGTAGGGACAAATAATAATAAATAATTTAGTACAATATAATCAAATATTGAAGTATAATATTGTTAAAGCGTTTAAACAGATGATATTCCACGGAAGATTCAAAAGATGGCAAGAGACATGACAATATTGCGTTGGCAACTTAATGATAATAATATTAGGATATTGTTAAACTATATTAGTGTAGTATAGTATAAACTATTATAATCCAAGTTACAGTAGCACGCCAAAAGAATTTACTTATAATTCTCAATGAGAATTGATTGTAAATAGTCTACCAAATAAAAAAATAAAAATAAAAGGCAACTAAGTGATTGCGGATTTTGTCAATACCATCCAATGACAAAAGCCGCAATCACTTAGTTGCCAACCCAATATATACATTTTTATAAAATTATATTTTTTTATATATTTTTATACTTTATAGTTATTTATATTTATACTACTTAATTACATATTCTATACAATTATTATAAAAATGAATCCTGCTGTGTAATAAATAAATAAATAAGTAAATTTGTACAAGTGCAGCTATTAACTATCACAATTAAATATAACTAGCAATTATTACAATTAAATACTGCCAATGTAAAAGTTGAATCTCTCGTATGTTTCGTTCGTTGCTACCACAGCCACATACACCGGGTGTCCAAATATTTATGCACACGATACTGTATATACCATCCACCACTTACGTGTGTGTATATATATATATATAACTTATGTTATCTAGGGACACGATGGTCATTTCGTTTCCTGATCGAACGAGGGAAATCTTGTTAAGGAAAGGGATCAAGGATCGCGTTTAGGGTTATTGCTCGAAGGAAACCGAACGATTTAATGGGCTCGTCCAGGTTCTCTGATCCGACTGCAGGTACGAGGTATTGTCTTTATCGACGTTTTCAGTGAAAATATGTCAAACCGATATTTCGAACGACGGGCAGCCGATGCTTTTAACTGTCGATTAATTTTGAAATTTATGTCAAGACACTGGAGGTTGCGATCGATCGCCAGCTTTTATTTGGCGCTCCCACTCGTCTTCCGCATCTATGATTACCGATTTCCGCGTCCCGACGGTTAAGCAAATAGAAAAAATACCTAAATTTCATTAGCTTATGGGTTTCTTCATTTGCTAAACGCAGCGAAGTAATGAAAAACCTGGCACTCAGATTGTATAGAAAATGTACTATACATTTGTATTATCTCTACCCTGCACGTTATTATTTGCTACTACAAATTACATAGCAGAGAACGTACATGGATTTTAGTTTGATGGAAATGATATTTCTTCAATTCTGAATTAATAGGGATATCAATTATCAAGTTTCACGTGAACGTTTATCACATGTTCGTAGCACAGATTGCTTCAAGTTTTCGTTCAAGTTCGGATCAGCGAGGAAAAGTGGTTTCTATAATCGACTTTCTATATGGCCACTTATTCATATAATAGCAACCTTCGCACACAGTCCGCACACAAATTAAGAAAAAAAAAAAAAAAAGAAAAGAAAAGAGAAAAAGGAAGGAAACGAATAAGAGCAGGCCGTTGCTCTCCGTACTTAAGAGAAAGCGCGAATGAATCAATATCCAATAAATCGGCAGACGACTAGCTACTCACCCTGCAGAAGCTGGTGATGGAGGATATCTGAAACAGAAAGCAGAAAGGAACGATCAATCGTTGGAATACCAAGCGAAATAGCACAGCGATAAATAATTGGATATCCAACTTCGAGATCGGATCATCGTACCGAATATTCCCACACACTGGAAGCCTCTTTTTGATTATGGCTAGTCCAATGACTTGATAATATCATAAATATGATACAATGTAGGAATAATAGTGTTTAACGCTAGAGAACTACCACACCAGTCAAACCGACTGGTTTTACAATTATATTTTCAAATTCCGACTTTTGCAACGATAAATGAAAGAATAATATAATGAATTATATTTTGTTTTTTATGTATTCAAACTGAAAATAATTTGTATCAAGGCTACTTATACCAATAGCAGTGAAAATGACTGATACTTGTCAAAGTGTACAGGAGTCCTGCACTCTGTTTATCGGACCCCAATTATCTAGTTTCCTCGTTTTCTACAACTTGCCACTCGTTTTTCAAATTTTTACCGCGTATCCTTCGATATGACGATATCAGTTATCACGAAAATCTCGGATCGATCGCTAAATCGCTAGATACTAACGCTAGAAATGCCACAACAGTCAAATCGACTGCTTTTACAATTTTATTTTCAAATTCCTGCTTCGTGTTGCAATGTAATGACTTTTGCAACGATAACTGGAAGAATAATATAATGAATTATATTTTGTTTTTTATGTATTCAAACTGAAAATAATTTGTATCAAGGCTACTTATACCAATAGCAGTGAAAATGACTGGTACTTGTCAAAGTGTACAGGAGTCCTGCACTCTGTTTATCGGGCCCCAGTTAACCAGTTTCCTCATTGTCTACAACTTGCCACGCGTTTCTCAAATTTTTACCGCGTATCATTCGATATGACGATATCAGCTATCAGGAAAATTTCGGATCGATCGCTGGATTGCTAGATGTTAACGCTAGAAACGCCACAGCAGTCAAAACGACTGGTCCTACAATTTTATGAATGTGCCAACCCTCGTTTAGATCGATCATGGTCGCGGATGGATTAATAATAGCAAAAATGTACTATATAACATGGAATTGCTTCTGTAAAAAAGTAATAAATCAATAAATATAAAAATATTCTATTATTACCTATTTTTTAAAGACCATTTTCACTGGTTTTGGTACAAGTAGCTTCGTGCTAACTACCGATGGTTCTAGCGTTAACGTGGTGTTCAGTCATCAACTTGGAATAATTCTAATAATATTGGAATAATAGTATTATCAAACACGTACAATTAATAAATTCTGTCAGAGTTCGTTCGCGTCTTTCAATTGAACCATCGAATGGAAAATATCGGAAGCTTTAAATGTTCCTGATTCGACGAACATAGTGTCATCTCTCGTACAACCAGAACGAATATTATTATTCAGACTTTACAAGTACAAATAACAAACTACCAATAGTAGTTCCTTCTCTCAAGTAACTGGAGCAAGTTTGACAATAGAAGAAAAGGAATTTTGCAAGTAAATTTCCTGATCGGACGAGTAAACTCGTGCCGTGCAAATCGTCACGAAACGATGATTAAATACAAAGATGGAATGAAGAAAACGGCCAAACTTCGTCTCGTATATATATATATAGATACTGCGGAAGAACATTTTAATTAAGGAGATCCGTGTACGCCTAATCTTTTAAAAACAAGCTGCATAGCTCGAGTGGAAAGAGGGCAGCGAGCGAATTGAAATTCAAAAGTCGTCTGCAGACAGAAGCGTCGACGACGAAGGAATAAGGAAGCTTTTCGAGGAGCTGGTCGCTAGGCGAACATCCTGCAGGAGCTTCTCTACGAAAAACTTTCGTCCTGATTATCATAAGAAGTTTCGCGATGCTCGAAAGAAAGAAAAGAAAAAGAAAAAAAAAAAAGAGATCGGCCGTTTTACGTATTCCTCGACGTTACAGCGACCGAACTTGTGTGTACACCACCACCGTGGAATTAGATAACCGAGCTGAGTTGTCTTCGAGCGTCGTCGCTCGCACGCTTGTGCTAATGGCGCGCTCTTTTAAATTCCTCGCGATCCTCCGTTTTGTAACTTTCGTCTGGCAAAGGGGATGGGTCGATTTTAAAACGCCAGACTCTCTAGGTCGGCCGGAATTAGATGCGAATATAGGAACAGTACGGTTTGAGGCAGTTGCTTAAAAGATACACGGTGTCCCAGTTCTTCTTAGGAAAACGGTGTCAGGGTACCGTACGAGTGGAGATAAGAAAAACGTTGTACAAGCTTAGTTTCGTAAATGTTGACACGTAATCGAAGGCTTTGCACAGCAGCGACCAAGCAGCTGCGATTCAGTACGCGTAGATTTTGTCATTTTCTTCTGTCGTTATTTGTTAAATGTACTTCTTCATAGACATAGTATTAATAATAATAATAATAATAATAATAGTAGTAGATATTAATAAATGTAAATGAACTGTACATGGTTCCAAAAAATGAGACAGTTTTCATTTCAAAGGCGAAACGATTAATATTCTTACGTTGCACGGATCGTCTGGCAGTGTAAAAGAATTCAAAGGTGTGATCGAGGGTGTGATTTTACGCACAGTATTTTACGCGTTGCGTACGATCAGCCATGAAATTTAATTCGCTACAAGCGTTTGATCAAAGAGAAATGCAAGGATCGTGCGATTCACCGTGTATCGATCTTATTAAATTGGCTCCAGTCGACCCAATTTCCGACGTTTCTTCGTATAACGAATTGTCCCCGTTTCAGTTTCAACTCTCACTCTCGCGCTCCTCGCAAATAAGGAGAATTAAGCCGAGGCAAGTTCGTTGAATTTTAATTTAACGAGCGAAATCTGTTGGGTCAAGGCCGAGGGAGCATTTTACATTGCAGAAAACTGTTTCGTTAAATGTTAATTAACGTCCAGATCCGCCATCCGGAGAATAAATCAAGGGGAACATAGGCCATTAAAAATAACTAGACGCGTTTCTCTCCACCTTCTGCTTTCCCTCCTTTAACATATCTTATTGCTGCGAGTAAATGACTTTATTCTTAATCGAAAGAGCTAGAGAAAATGGGAAGCTCGTTTCACTATTTTCGTTCTCGTTCCCCTGCTTTTTCCTCCCTGTTTAAACTAAAGAAATTTCACCCCCTCGTGCTTCTTCTTACACATTTTATCTGCACCAAAATACCAGCGCAAACGGGAAATTAGAAAATTACATTTGTTGCGTGGCGAGTTCAAGAGTCTGCGTTAACCAGATATTTTTCATTCCCCTTGCAATTTTTCTATTTCCCGTGTACAAGCAAGCAAGCTCGTTCATATCGACGCCTAATTGTTTTACCATTGCAAGCTCTCGAAGAGCGTGGAAAAATGCTGAAAAGTTCACCGGAAACTTCGCTACGCGATACGATCAGCTGTTCGAAAGACTCTTCGCGGGAATAAAAATTCATTTCGAATTTCTGATTTCTGTCTGTAAAGAATCGCGAGCCGAGACAAAGTAGGAGAAAATTGTTTATTAAACGAAAGACTGACACATAGAAATCGAAGAATCACGACCAGATGCAATACAACTTTCTCAATGAAACGACCATTCGCTATCTCGTTACACAGTTAAAACGATCGGATATTAAAAATCCAAGATGCGATATTAAAACTTGGGAACGAGATACTCTGTTTTTCTGTCGCCTGGTCGATCGCAATGGGGCGAAATAAAAATCGAGCGGATTAAAGGAAAAGTAGCATCGCGGTAATAACAATGGTTGCTGGTTGCAAGCGTTGCTCGAATACCGCTGGCTTTTCTCGTTTTAATGAAAGTCCTTTCTCCGAAACGTAATGAACTTGACCGAACTTTATCGTCGCGAGTTGATCAGCGAATTTAATCGGCCGCCAGCGAAGCGGATAACCGATCAGAGGCGAACAATGGACTTACCAAGTTGCCTGGTCGTGGCGGTAGTTACGTCATAACTGGCGAATCAAGCTCTGTGAGGCGTGTGCATGTACGCGAGGGCTTGTTAAAGTTGTTGGAAATTTTTCTTATTTCGGGAAACTATCGCGTTAAGGTGCAGCGAGTAATCCGTTTATTGAAAGTCAGTCAGACCTATGAATATAATTGTTCGCTTGTAAGGAATTGTACAGGGCGTTTAAAGGAGAACCCTGTGGCTTTAAACATCGATAATTCGATGTTCGTTTGCGCGACGAGTTCAAAGATTGGAATAGAAAGGAACATGAAATAAACTAAATATAAACATGTACGCTACGTATTAAGATTAAATTGGAACAAACAACGAATAGAAATAAAGAATCGAATTTTTGTTCACCATCGATGGATAAATATCCGATCGATTATTATTTGATGATTATTTACTGGAATAAGAATTTAGTTGAAGAGAAATTTAATCGCATAACTCGTTCGAATAAAGTGATACATTATGGATAAGTATTTCTGTGTTACATCGTATGCGAGGTATGTATTTTCAAGTGGCGTTGTCCAGTTGTTGCGATATTGGCTTTTATAATTAACTTTTTGCAAATGTCAGATTAGAAAGTTTACCATTGCTCGGTGAATTATTCATCTGATAAATTAATACTCGGAACTGTATCGGTATATATTTGTAGAAAATTAAGTGGAAGCAAACAATTACTCGTATTATTATTCCAATAATTCTGCGACTCTTATTCGAATATAGAAAATAATTTGTTACGGATAACAAGTAATTATTCCATGGAAAAATTATTTTCGCTATGTCCACTGATATCAATTCATTCCGTTAATTACCTTAGATATTTATTCGAAATAATTTGAACAAAATGCTGTACAGTAACTCTGGTGCAAAGTAATTTATTGCAAGTTAATATAATAATGATGATAATAATTAATAATTAAATAATAATAATAATATTTAATAACGCGACTAAGAACACGACGTTGTTGTACTAACGTTACTGTACTGTATCTTATATTTTAGAACATAGAAGCTTGTTGTATCTTAAAAGTACATGCACAGCATGAGAAAGCACTATAAAACAAGTATGATAAAAGCGTGAAAAATATTCCACGTCGTAGCAGAACTAAACTATATACGTTAGCACGTGACAGTTAAAAAGCTAAGGGTTTAATGTAATAAGAATTGAGCAATTTTTAAGTCATCGACGTTACAGCTGTCTTTTATACTCGGTTATTTAATTACTATTATTTAATTACGATTTATCTTCAATTTTCTAACGTAGCCAGATCTCCAATTCACTTTTAACATTGCTTATTTTTAATAAATTTATCGATTCCGAATATAGTGTTTAATGGTTTACGTGACGTTCGATACTGATTTATCAAATATCATTAACTGACGCGATAAGCCCCGTTGATCGTGTACTAATACCGTTAATTAATTACATTTAGAATTATTATCCTGCGGTATAATCGCACATTCATTTACGTTTTAATGTCGAATATACATAATTAATCACTAATGACAGAGACGAGAGAGATATACATATTATCTGCCGTATTATTGCTATGTAATTATAGTTCATACAGAGACTAATCTGCGCGCAGCAACGTAATCAATTTCATTATTTATAACGATGTAATAGTTGCAAAAAAACGTGTGTTAGTTTGTAAAAACATTACACGTATACACATTTACTTCATTTCGGTCTTCATTTAACTATAATTATTCATATTCGTCGTATAGTTAACTATACGTTAACTAGTTAGCTGTTTTTGACGAGTATACTCGTCACGAAGAGACGACACTATTTTGTGTTTCGACGAGCCCTGTCGGTAACAGTAGTTTCCTTGCAACTTAATTTTATATTGCAACAGCCACGCATACTCTGTGTTTGACGAGTATACTCGTCACGAAGAGACGACATTATTTTGTGTTTCGACGAGCCCTGTCGGTAACAGTAGTTTCCTTGCAACTTAATTTTATATTGCAACAGCCACGCATACTCTGTGTTTGACGAGTATACTCGTCACGAAGAGATGACTCTATTTTGTTACAACGAGCCCTGTCGATAACAAAATTAAAAAACGAAACAGTAGTTTCGTTACAACTTAATTTTATATTACTAAAGTCACGCATATTCTGTGTTTGACGAGTATACTCGTCACGAAGAAACGAGTCTACTTTGTATTACGACGAGCTCTGTCGGTAATCAAATTAAAAAACGAAACAGTAGTTTCGTTACAACTTAATTTTATATTGCAACAGCCACGCATATTCTGTGTTTGACGAGTATACTCGTCACGAAGAGACGACACTATTTTGTGTTTCGACGAGCCCTGTCGGTAACAGTAGTTTCCTTGCAACTTAATTTTATATTGCAATAGCCACGCATACTCTGTGTCTGACGAGTAAACTCGTCATCGCTTACTTTTTGTCACGCGCTTTTCAAAGACGACTCAGCAGCTAACTGCTTAACTGATTATATACCGATTACTATCGACTGGTTAATAGCAACGCGTCATAGTCAGACTGCCTTTCTACAAATTCAAATATTTATGATGAAAAATATGCGAAAATAGACCCAAAAATAGGGATAGAAATATTCGAATAAATATTTGCCTGCTGCAAACACCGTAACAAGTATCATGTCGCGGACAATCTGTATATTTTCCACGCTACCTACATCTGCCACACATTTTCCTACTTTTCGCATGTGCCACAAAAGCGTACGAATTCGTAGTCCGCTGGTAGGAAAGACGTGTCCTTTAGAAAACGGCCGAAACGTCGCATGTCGTAGACCGCCGCCTCTCCACTCAATAAACCAAACTTCCTTCAAATCCGCCATCCGAAAGCTAACCTTGAGGTGGCTGAAGCGAACAGATGCTGCAGCCCGAACATCCCCTGATACCCAAGTTACAAGTTAAAGCCGCGCCTCGAAAAGACAGATTGCGCGATCTCTCGCGTGTCATTGGTCCGGCATATACATTCGCAATGTATATTCCGGCCCGAGTGGCAATCTCTGTGTGCGCGTCTCTGTCGGCCTCGAGAGCCACAGTTATCGTCGCATCTCGCTCCCCGCAGCTTCTTTATGCCCGAGGAGAAGCGCGACGACCGGAAGCAATGGCTGAGAGCCGCACGCCTGGTGACACATCCATCCAGAAAGAGACCGGAAAAGGGATATTTCGGTAGCGTGTGTGGCCGTGGTGCGCGCTCGGCCAACTATAAATCAACGTGCAGCAACTCGGCTTCAACTTATGCATCGATACGTATCCTTCGTCGTCGCGACGCGGCAAACTCACGGAATACCTGGCAATATCGTATCGAACTGTGCCATCTTCGGCCAGTTTTCCTCCCTCGAGGCAAAATCCATCCAACGAAGCAACGAAATAGAGCGACGCCTCTTACGTAACGCGCGCGCGATAGAACGAGCGCAGATTTTTCTCGTTCGAGTAATTATGTAAGAAGGTGAAAAATGGTTGACACGGGAGATACGGAGACGCGGACGAGAGGAAAGCGCGGCTTCAACGCTGCAGCAATCGTTTCACACGGAAAAACACTGATATACGTACTCTTTACGGTACGGAGGTCGTAGTCGCGGTTTTTAGCTCGCGAACAGAATCCTGGCGCTGAGAGATTGCCACATAAGAAGAGTTTTAAGAGTTGTAGAAATAACGATGGTTTAAGTATGGCGTTTGCACTGGACAAATTCAGACGAGAAGTAGGTGGTTTTTAAACGCTGACAGTTTCTAGGGATCATCTTCAATTATCTTTTGAAATTAAATCTCGCGATGCGTCTGATTTGCGACAGGATGTTAATAAGTTTGACGATTGGTGTAGATCCAACTGCTTTCTTTCCACAGATGCGGAGATGCGTGGCGTTTCCAGCGAACGAGCGCAGCTGTGTTACTCGACCGACAACGTTGCTGTGCGAACCAGTGATTCGATTGGAATATCAGGTAACGAGTAAAAATAAAAAATCAAATTTTGTGGAATTTACCTGAACAAAAATGTAATCGAAATGAAAATGACGTATAATATTCAAATATTTATATGTTACATCGAGAATGGACATGGTACCGAGCGTGAGATATATTTTCAATGTTCATTGCCCAGTTGTAATATTGGCTTTTATAATTAACTTTTTTCAAATGCCAGATTAGAAAATTTATCGTTCCAAATTGTTCACGTGGTAAATTAAAGTAAAAATAGTATCTGTACAAACTTATACAAAATTGATCGGAAACAATCAATAGTTCGTATTATTATCTCAATAATTCTGGAATTATTATTCGAACGAATGTAGAAAATAATTTGCTACGGATAACAGTTTTAATTATTCCACAGATGAAATATTCGTCCGATATGAATTTATTCCGATAATTGTCCGATAGGATCACATGTCCTGATAGGATCAATCCTATTAGAAACTCGTTAAAGGAATGAGCTTATCTCACTGTATTTTTCTAGCAATTAACTACAATGCACACATCTTACTCAATGTACCTTGGTTCTTCTAATTTCTTTCAACGCAGTTACAATTTCAACCTTCCACAAGCCAAACTGCCATCAAACACGTCCAAACATCTGTCACACACGCCATTCCTGTTTCACTACTCAACCAATCGCTCAATAATCTCGCAAATATTACACGCACAATGCCAATTACATATTTAATAACTGTATATCACACACACACACACATATATATATAAACGTATAACCAGAGCAAGCAACAACCCTACTCATTCCCATTCAATGCCAACTCCTCAAACCTCTGCAAACGAGACGTAGTTTTCGCTTGGCCTGCGAGTGACACGCGTGCACCTACTCCACCCTGCGCACACCCTCCGAGTACTGTTCTCACCTTTAACGAGTACAGTTTGTCTAGAATTCACCTACGCGATGGTGGGGGTGTCTAGACATCCAATCTCTTTGCCCTCTTCGTCGCACGCGCTGCGACTTGCATTAGCGTTCACGCCGGAAGCTGCAGCCACCTGGGGCGTACACACGCGATCGACGGCTAAGATTCCAGAGATTTTTCCTCACGAGACCGCCTGTACGTCGCGCCAAGTGCCAAAGCCATATGCATATAGGGTGGTCGAATTATCCGAATTACAGTCAGATAGCGTTAATGATGACGAAACTATCGGCGCCAAAACGTCGAAACGTAGAAGATGGATGGCGCGGAGAGTAAGTCACAGACATATTCGACATCACCTAGGTATCCATTGTTAACCAGTTAGCTGTTCTCGACGAGTATACTCGTCGTCGTTTACCTTTCAAAAGTAGAAGCTAAAGTTTTCAAAGAGCAACAGACAACTGTTAATTAATGAATTAACACGCGAATGCTGTGATAAATACGGACGTTTTACAGCCATTATGTTCCATGAAACACGCAGAGAACGTTTCCCAGTTGCCTGAGACACCCTGTAGAATAAACTGTACAAGTTTGCTTGCCTGGCGCGGAAAAGGACCAGCTTATCGATACGTGGCACAAAGAAATTGCGGTGGTTGTAATGCGCGTACACGCGTTCGGCAAACGAACCAGCAAGAGGATGGTGGAAACGTCTGGTGAAATTGAGCTCGTGTTTGTCTTTTGGCAAAGGTGGAAATTGGTCGACGAATTTCTCGCGCTGCAATATCGTTCAACCGTGGCCAAGATATTCTCGAGGATTTAATGGTATTCGCGAGGGGATTAATGATGGTAGAGCCGCGGTTTTACTTTGGACTTACAGAAAGTGCTAGCGATCAAGGGATTAACAGTGCGACGAGGGTATTGGAATTGGAAGGTCGGAGAAGCGTGGAAAGGGAAAAACTGATGTGACGAGCTCGGTATAAGTGGGAGGTCGAAACATTAAAAATTAAACGACTTAAGAAGCAAAAATGAAGATTATTTTTAGTATTTGCATACTTGCATTCTGTGGACTGTTACCTTTACGGACTTGCAGAAAGAACGAGCAAAGGATACGAATTTATCGAGGAAATCAAGTTTGAATAATTTAGTTTGTTAGTTAGGGAACGAAGTTGAACGAAATGAACTTTCATAATATAATGCTTGTAACTTAATTAGGCGTCACGATCAAACCGAGTAAACTTACATTCTTTTAATCCTTTTTCAATTTGAAAAATTGCAAAATACTGCTGCAACGAGATACTTTATCATCAAAATAGATTCTTACGGGAAGAAGGAATATTTAATTAATTTGATTAATATTCAGGCACTTTGTTCCTCGCTAATATTTCTTCCCTGTAATTCTCTGTTATTCGACAATTTTCTTTCTAATTTGCAATTATCCGCAACGATGTACTCCACGCACTATAAAATAGTTAGAAATGAACGTTTTCTATTTTTTTTTTAATTAATTAATTCCTACATTGGATTTGTTAATTTTAAATTTATTTAATTACACATCTATCGTGCTGTGTTGGTTTTTTTTTAGCCACAGTATGATTGGCATTTAGGATTATCACGTAGGTTTATCATACGACAGTCTCCAAAGCTAAAATAAATCAGCTCGACGCTTCTATCTTTTTCCATACTCTGCGCGGAATTTACATTTTCTCTCCGTAAAAAATCGCTTTTTATCTTACGTCGTTTACAATTCTAATTTCTCGATTATTACGATACGGACGTGATAACGAGGTACGTTCCAGATGATTGTCGCGGATGTTACGCTGGAAAATAATTCTTCTGGCAGTGGTAATAACATTATGAATTAAGATGAATCTCGTTAATATTCTCTTCTGTCCTTGTATTTTCCTTATTGACTTACCGATGGAATACATTTTTTCCAATTTCCATAAAACTCTTCTTTTTCTACGTGCCGTGGCGTCGTATCTGAAAGACGCGTGAACACGTAAACCCGATCGACCCAGTTTTACAAGAATTTATAATTCACACTGGACTATCGTAACTAATATTCTGAAAAATGAACCGACCATAGTGCGAAATAGATTCAAACAGAATTCCACGAAGATAAGGAACGATACTTGGATTTCTTCTTTCTTCGTATTTTCCATCCACTGTGTACGTAAACTGTTTAATGCAACAGATGAGCAACAAATGCGAATAAAACACGAAATAGCAGAATATCCGTGTTATTGCTGTAGATTTTCCAATTGTATTGCTATTATCCGATTGAAAAAGACCAACAAAGTACACATTTTCTTTGTATTTTATATTTCTTCGTATCTTCCTTATATTTCTAGCAAGTTTACAGACTGCGATGATAACGAGCAAACACGCGAAGTATCTAAAACGAACGCATTTTTAATTCGCCGTGTTTTACGTTTTACGTGGAGACGTTTTGTAAAAATTGTAGCATCTAATCAACGACGAAGAAGTTCACAGAGAAGATGAAAAATACAAAGCGATCGAAGATAAATATTTTCCTAATTTCACTAATCGAACTTGGTAACTTGGCTACCGATGGGGCGATTTTTTGAAATCTTCCGACAAAGTGATAATCGAAACATTGTTCGAACATTTACGTTTTCCACGCAGCTGTCGATAATTCTCGGCGTCTCTTTGAAACGGCGATTCTCCTTCGAGAATTCCAGCAAAGAGATTCCTTGCAGTCGCTCAGACGAGACTTTTACACGTCGATACAGCGTTTCGTCTTTTAATCCTTCCGCCTTCTTTAATCGTTTCGTCGTTCGTCGAGCTTAAAGCGGGTCTCGCGAGGCCGGAAACGACACAGCTGAAAAGCGGCTAGGAAATAGCAGGAATAACGTTCAAACGTCTACACGGTGGCAACGATTTCTTTAAGCCATTCGACGAAGCCGAGCAACTGGCTCGGCTCTGGAAAAGCAACGCGCGTCTCTCTTATCGCAGTTAACTTTTCAAATCGAGCGTTCGACGATGGAAAAACTCGCGTGGAGCGAGTGACGGGCGGCTCGAGTTTACAGCAAACGACGAGTAGTCAGATGACCGTCGATTTCGATGAAGTTTTGTACAATTGTCCAATAGGCAGCGAATATTTATGCAAATTGGTATTTGCACGAGCTAATTAGTTTAATTGTAACAGTAGGCCCTCGACAAAGACTCGTTTCACGTTGTACGTACTGCACTTTGGATATCTTTTTCATTTTCTGCACTTTTGCGTCTTGAAGCTTCCCGCGAGTGCATAAAAATCCGCAATTTGCCCATTAGCCGATGATTATCGGACGATCGGACGTATTCAAAAATTTGTTCCATGTTTTCCACTGTACATGTTCAACGCTATCATTTACATGGCAATGAGCAATTACGTGGAAATTCCGTGGAACGAGGAAATTCCGTTACGTGTCCTGCTATACGTTTTTTTTTTTTTTTTTATTTAGTTGTTCACATTCACAATTTGTCCGATTTGGACATTCGGTAGAATTTACTATACAACGTGACTTGGAATTTCGGATCAATTTTTTTTGTTACACACTAAACCTGAGAATATTTTTAATTATTTTCAACGAACCGCATATTCTGAGCTGATAATTAATATCGTACGTCACAGACGAAAAGCTTAACAAGCGTCATTGAGCAATTAAAGAAACTTGGGCTATCTTTTTGGTCAGCAGTGTAATAACCGTGTCGCGAGACATTTGCCACGCGCCAACGAAGAAGATCGCCCTCTTTGCATACGTCGTACGATATCTGCGTCTATTGTAGCACACGGCACACGTTACTCGCGATATAATCGGTCCACGTCAGGCTGGTTGCTTCATCAATCATAAAGGAACGACTAGCGAGCAGATGGTGCGAAAGACGTCGGCCCGTTATTGACATACCCGGACCAAAGGTATGCCGGTCTCTTTGATCGAAAGCTCGACTGCCAATCGACGAGAATGCCGCGTATTCCATAATTCCGTCGGAAATATTCGTAATGGGGGAAACGAGGTATTCGACGAGACAGGACTGTTCGATGATGTGGGAAAGTGGAGGAAAATGTTCACGGATGACGAGGAGCTTGCGAATTCAGAGAGAACACTTTGGTTCTGATACTCTGACCATGAGATTTCGCAATTGTATCTTTCTTTTCTTTTCTTTTTTTCTTTTTTTTTTTTGCAACGGGGCGAAGTTTGAATTAAGTTTGTTATTTAAGTTTGTTAAAAACTTAGCGTGGCTCGCGGAATTTACGAATTTTAATTTGTTTACGCAAAATTTATACTTTTATAGTGGGCTGAGAATTTTAGTTTGTTTAGGCAAAATTTATACTTTTATAGTGGACTGCAAATTTTAATTTGTTTAGGCAAAATTTATACTTTTATAGTGGACTAAGAATTTTAATTTGTTTAGGCAAAATTTATACTTTTATAGTGGACTGAGAATTTTAATTTGTTTAGGCAAAATTTATACTTTTATAGTGGACTGAGAATTTTAATTTGTTTAGGCAAAATTTATACTTTTATAGTGGACTAAGAATTTTAATTTGTTTAGGCAAAATTTATAATTTTATAGGGAACTGAGAATTTTAATTTGTTTAGGCAAAATTTATACTTTTATAGTGGACTGAGAATTTTAATTTGTTTAGGCAAAATTTATACTTTTATAGTGGACTGAGAATTTTAATTTGTTTAGGCAAAATTTATACTTTTATAGTGGACTGAGAATTTTAATTTGTTTAGGCACAATTTATACTTTTATAGTGGACTGAGAATTTTAATCTGTTTAGGCAAAATTTATACTTTTATAGCGGACTGCAAATTTTTGTGCCTTTATGGAAATATATTTAATAATTTGTTTAATATCAGTGTCGATAATTTTCTATCGTATTTAATATGTTCGTGCAAAATACACGAAATATACGTAACACAGGGAAATATAAAAGATACGAAGTGAGGTACTTGTTGCAATATTTGATGGTCCAAACGAATCTCTACGTAGGTTTCGTTTGCTCAGGTATCTCGATGAAAATATAGAATTTCATTGTTATTAATTAAATGAAGAAGATATTCGAGTTTTATTTGAGTTTGCATCGTGCCTTCTTCGCGAAACCGTTCGAAATGTACGTTTCTACTACGTGATGATAATTAGTGAAAATTTATTTCGTTTTGCAAGCTAAAGAAATGCTCCATCTTCGTAGGGTTGAAATTATGGAATCTCATGTCACCATTAGGATAAAAAAAAGTTCTTCAGATTCATTAATGACGTTTTGACTAAAAATTAGAAAATGGCCTGAATCTTTAAACAAATTTTCGTAGGGTTGAAATTATGGAATCTCATGTCACCATTAGGATAGAAAAAAGTTCTTCAGTTTCATTAATGACCTTTCGACTAATAAATGGAAAATGGCGTGAATCTTTAAACAAATTTTCGTAGGGTTAAAATTATGAAATCTTCTGTTACCATTACGATAGAGAAAAATTCTTCAGTTCCATTTACGACGTTTGGACTAATAAATGGTAAATAGCGTGAATCTTCAAACAGAAAGATATACTCGGTGGTAACTTACTCTAAATGCTTCGTTGAAATATGAAAAAGTTACGAGAAACGCGAAATACGAGAATATATCGTAAATATACAATGGTACACAAAAAGCAAACTATCCCATCAGTCTGTCTGTTCGCATTTTATGCAGAATCTGCCTTAAAAATAAAAGTCGAAGTTTCCAAAGGTTAGGGTGCTTCGAAGTTTCAAATGGCCAAATGAAAAACTGGCAAAGTGGCGCGAATAATCTTTTATCCAATAATTTCGCCTCATTGTTTAGTAGAAATTTATCGTATAATTACGCGTCAACTTGGTGCGGTGCACCTGCGGAATTTCAACCTCGCGGTTATTTTATTAACAAGTTAATTCTACTTAACTATTTTAATACCAGCAGATATTAATAAAGCGCATATATTATTCTCTGATATTGCTAATAAATTAAATTTCAGCAAAGTAGGTGAATTATGACGCAAAATAAACTGTGAGTTACTTGCGAGTACCTTACAATGAAATTTAAAATAGAATTTATGGGAAGAAAGTAAATTGCTATTAATATCTGCTACGTTGATTACCATAATACGAGTTTGCAATAAATATATCCAAGTTCCTACGATCATACTTGCTCCAAACTTTTCTAACATGATCACGACACTCCTTACAGCATAACGAAATTTTCAGATGGATCGTAGAAAATTTGAACAAGCGTGCGGATATTTTCGCGAGTTACTACGTACAAATCGTCGATATATCTTCTTTTCCCATCTGCAAATTAGCTGGAAAAATATTTCACCATCGAGTGACCAGTGTACGTGATAGCTATAGCTATGGATGTATTCGGTTGGCAACTAAGTGATTGCGGATTTTGTCATTAGGTGGTATCGACAAAACCCGCAATCACTTAGTTGCCAACGCAATAGATGTAACACGCGCAGCCTGCAAATAATTTCGTATCGTATCGTTTTGCACGTTGCGAACGTCTGACAGAAAAGCGAGACACGTGGCGGAACTCGTGCGTCGCGTCTTTGGTCTTTGGTTTGTTCGACGTTTCGCGCGTTTCCACGTCCACGAGAGCTGAGCAATAGGAATATCGCAACGATATTCGCGGCGCACGATTCTCGCCACCTCCGTAATGGGAAGGACGTCGGAGGCGGAGGACGTCGGCGAACAGGAAGCGGCGAACTAGTTATCAAGGAAGGTGAACTTGCCTGCGTATATTCACAGGCCGACCGGTTAGATTGAAACTGTCAAACTTTGCCCGTCAAGTTCCAAGTTTCTTGCCGTTGCTTCCGGCCATGTTGGTCTGCCCGACAGATAGTTTGCGGTGCCGTGGAAATTTGTTCTTTGAGCGCGTATTTGTTTTCCACGTTGTTTATATCTTTGTGGGTGTTGCAATACGCTGGTAGAACGCGACCAGATGTTTAGATAAAAATTGATTAAGAAGTGGAGCGAACGTCGAAGGAAATGCAAACCTGCAGTTTTTTAAATTTCTATTAATTAATTATTAATAAATAATTCATTTCGAAATGTATATCATAAATTAATTCCTTACTTTTCGACCATTGTTCCATGTAACGTACACAGGTTTACATTTAAACGGAAAATTTATATTTCTACGTTGTCAATTCCTCCTTATTTGCAGAATTTGATTACTAAAGATACGTACATCGCGAATAGTTGAATACTGTTAGCACGAACACGATGATCGAACGTGTACATGACGCGCGAGTACGAACAGACGCGTTGACGTATCGCGAAGACATCCTCGACGATTGAAATATAGAAACGAAATGGTGCGAGTCGAATGTAGGGATTATTTGATCGCTTGATGGTTTTGAATCAATCGTATAGGGCTGAAATGACCGGATCGTAGGGACTTGGAAACATGTCGCACCGAACCGACATGACCGAGACATTTCTTTAACCTTCTCGTTAATTAACGTTACAAAGTAGCGGTACTTTTACATAAACCGTGCTATTTCGATTTATTAGAGTCGAAAATAACGTTTCTTTGATCGCTGGTTGGTTTTGTATTATTCGTATGATTAGGACCGACACGACTGGGTCGTATTGAGAAACATTTCGCACCGAACCGACATGACCGAGACATTTCTTTAACCTTCTCGTTAATTAACGTTACAAAGTAGCGGTATTTTTACATAAACCGTGCTATTTCGATTTATTAGAGTCGAAAGTAACGTTTCTTTGATCGCTGGTTGGTTTTGTATCTTTCGTATGATTAGGATCGACGCGACCGGGTCGTATTGACGTAGAAACATTTCGCACCGAACCGACATGACCGAGATATTTCTTTATCATTCTCCCTTCATATTTTTCACGAAGCGTTCTATTTCTACAAATTACAGTCGAATGTAACGTTTATTTGATCGCTGTAGGACTTTCGTAAAAATCGTACACCTCGGGCTCAAATGATCGAATCGAACATCGTAACGTACAGATTTATGTTCGATAATGTAATTTCTATATGTGCTTGTGGTAAATTTTCATCCTTAAAAGATCTTCTGGCGATCCAACGACAAACACAAACACGCTTCGAAAGTCTGTGCACGAGTAGTTTACTGGAAACGGGTGCGCGATTAATATTGTTGCGCTTATCGCGCGCGATCGCACGAGAAACGAGAGTACACATTTCTCTGCGGCTATCTGTTATCTTGTATCGGCGATAGCGCGGAGAATGCGGCCGCTGTCACGATACACAATCACGATTTAAGGATTTTGGACTCGGTCGTATCTACTGTCCCATAATGCCAGCCATTTTATGGATTCCTGTCGTTCTACGATTTATTCTACGTTTATTTCCTCGCATAAACTTTTTGTTCCCTGATTTTCTGACGCATACACCTCGCGATGCTAACGAATGTCGCTGCACTGTACGGAAATGCCAGGTCGTTGCATATGAAGTAGACGATTTCAGCGTAAAATCGTGAAACGTTTGGTACCTAAATGTCACTGTCTTATGCTATGTTGTTATATTACGTTATATTAGGTTGTCCGAAAAGTGTCTTTCTTTTACAGACACGTCTTTTACAACGATGCATCTTTATACAAATATGAAAAATAATCTGTCGAACGTTGTGATCTCTGTTTTTTGATAAAATAATACAAAATGGAAAATATTGTGCATCCATTGTTTCCTTCTAAAACGACAGAAACTTTCCGGACGACCTAATATCATGTTACGTTATCGTGCAACAAGTTCGTGCCATTTGTTCCTCTGTTATGTACAAGCTTTCCATTTCGCTGTGATTCCCATTCTGTTGAAATACCAAACAATAATTGTTTCGTTTGGAAATATCAAAGATGCTAAACAAAATCTGACAAATATTCAACCGACGAGCCTTATGTTTCGTCGAACATAAAACGGGCCACGTCTTGATCTTCTCCAGCTTCGCTTGATGACCCTATTTTGGATTTCTTTTCGAACAACATGTCGCTAAGCCATTTTTGCATATAATTGCCAAATCGGGAGAAATAAACGCTAGAACCACGCACTTGAGATGTGGAAATACGGATAATATGCGAAAAAACGAATCGCCACGGAAGACTCTGGAGACGAGAAAATTCCTTCGTTCTTGCCTCTGCTTAATTAGCGGTATTTCCATTTTAAATCCCAATTTGCAGGCTGCTACACTCCACGACGAACGACCCTCGTCGTCGCTTGTATTTATTTACGCACTGCATGAGACATTTCTACGACTCTTTTATCTCTAAAAATTTCTCAGTTAGCTGGACATTCGACGATTCTTATTCAACGATGATCCTGCCACTGCTAGCGAAAATATGAATTTCCAGCAACATCGGTAGCATAATCGTTCGCCTATAGCCGATCGAAGCTAATAACAGAGCCGATGTGCGATCGATGACGACGTTAAATCACGGCAGTGTCCCATGCGAATCGAATTCGATACGAAGCCTCGCACGGCCGTCCATCTTGGCGAAGGGAACGGGGACATAATCGCGTTTCATTTGCCGCGTGGGATCTTAGAAGAGGCACTGGGGCTATCTATTTCTGGCGGACTATCGGTTATCTTGTATCGGAGATAGCCGCGCGGGGAATGCATCGCGGCAGCGTGCACGCCAACGATTTAAGGGCTGCGGATGTGCAAGGAGCTATGAATTAGGTCGCCAAAGCCATGCGGAACCCGCGCTAATGTTCCCGGTAACGGCACTCCGGTTAATTTCCCCCAACGCTCCACGTACTGCTCGATCGTCTGCCTATTTGTCCGTGATCGGTGCCGGTCAATGCGATGTTAAGCACGTTAATGGGATTCTTCGAGCGGATGATGACGAGCCTGACAGCTTGGACTGCAGCTCGTTGGAAACGTCCTGCGGTTTACATTGGGCGAACGAGCTCGGGAAAATTCAGTAAAACGAAGGCGTGAAGTCTCGTTTACGTTGGCGAACGTAGCTGGAACGATCGTGTGGGTCGTTAGGAGGAAGAAAGAAGAAGTTAGCTGATGTAAGAAACGAGCGTTAACTGGTTGTTCGGCGAGTTGAAAAATTGCAGGTAAAAATCGCTGCAAAATTTCGCACAGCCTTCGATGTAAAAACCTGGAAATTAACGAGTTGTTGGTTTAACAAATTGAAACGTTTGGTTATAGCCACATTGCGTTTCACGAGGTTCTTAAATGCGAAAAAATAGGCAAATTTTGGAGCCACACGCGTATGATAAAGACACTAAAGGGAAGAATATAACTACAGGCGAATAAGTATGCGAAATTGGAGGCCACGTAACGGGAATTTACGATACCCGTTGACGTGCTTTCTCGTGATCGCGTCTCTCCGCGAATGGTCGATAAAATACAGTTAACCGGTTAAAAGGAAACGAAAGTCGTTGAAACGCGAATGACAGCGAAACGAGCATCGAAACGAATGGAAATAAAAACTAGGTCGAGTAAATGAATCCTGTCCAGCTCGGCTGATGATTGTTGACGCGAATAGAATCGATTCGACGATGGCGAATACGTGGCAGTGTTAAATCGACAAACCGGTATTAGGCTCGCCTCTCCTCTACCGCCATGTTAACGCGTAAATAATTGCATTAGCGACCCTATGGCGCGTAATACGCGATGAATGTCGCTGTATACTCAGAACACACTAACGATATTGCTCTCACGTCCGTTCGCCGATCTATTTGCTTCGGGACACCGATGGTGAACAACGAAATCGACCCGAGTCCGCTGTGTTTCCGCTTTTAACGAGGTTAATGCGAGGTCTCGTGCAGATCGTTTAGAGTGTCCATCATCCGCACACGGGAAAAGTTGATTCTTTCATAGCCGTGCGTTGCAGGCTTGCAAACGCAGCGTGAATCTCGTGTACAGTAGTCCTGTACATTGAGTCGAACAGATCTGAGGTGGATAGGTCGTGACAGGCACAGTTGATGTATAGGATTTTTGTCTTCATCAGGGCTTTCTTTCAATCATCTGGACCGCTGTCTTCGTCTCTTTTAGGAATCGTGAAGAACAGGACTACGGGTGCCGGGATTCGAACCTGGGTCTGGTGCGTTCGTAGCCAATTACGCTAACCACAGCGCTGCCATCGTCCGGCTGAGGATAGGGTCTTTGTGTAGCAAGTCACTGAACAGGAACCGTCGAAAAGTTTGCTATCGAGTGCAGCTACAGAGCAAATGGCAATCTTGAATATGGTGAAATAGAACACACACGTGGACAATTTTAATCTTCTGATGTTTCGTACATTAGAAGCTGAGTATAAATGAAGATTGCAGGGAAGACGTTACCAGTACGTCGACTGTTTTATCTTTCTGTCGATCTACGGTATATTTTTATATAAATTGTATAAACTCATGACGTATATATTTATGGCATTGGATATGTAGCAAACATATAGTAGAACGTACTGAAATATGTTTAAACCATAAACTAAGCTGCGAAGAGAAAGGTGCACAAGTACAAGGAACAAGTAGCAGTGGTCAGTGTACGATCAGACGTGTGCGTAGAACGAGGCTGCTGAAAATCGAAAATATTACCACGTTATTCAACATATTTGGCGAATTTAATAAACTATTATTAAAGACGTATCTCATTAACAATCTGCAAAAGTTTATGCAAATTCGCGTTGTTATTAACGCGATTGAGAACCCAGAACCGAGACAGACTTTCGTTTCACCCTGCAAATATCTTACACTGAATATCTTCTACATTCGTGAAATTTTTCTGACACATTTACGTTTCCTACAAGTGCAATGAGATTCGATGAGAGTAACTTGATGCCAGCAAGAGACGCAAAGAACAGAATCTTGCCGCTAAAATAAAATTTATTGCAACCAGGTGTACTCATACGTTTGATTAAAAATAGCAATTCTCCTTTGACAGGGGACGATTGGGAAGAAATTGACACACGGTTTTAATAACAGATTCAACTCTATTCGCGTTATTTTCCTTTCATCGAGGATACATTAATATCCGATATCGAGTCCTGGCAATAGCATCGTGTTTAATATTAAAATAGACGACGGGACAAACGCGGCCGCTTTAAACAACATTATACGAGCAGAATGAATACGCGACCTTTCGTCGTGCGCTCGTTCGATAAAATGCACTGCGGTGTCGATAAAGTGGCCGCGAAATCGCGCAGCTATTTACAATAAAGTTTAATGAACCGACTCGACGACAATGACTATCGACGTGTTTTCAATTGCCAGGAGAAACGAAGCTGCACGGGCAAACGGCGTGACAGCTATTGGAAAACATTTCCAAGCTCGCGAAGAAACGCCGCGAGACTAATATCTATCGTCGCGTGGCTGCTCACATTCCTTTCCGTGTTCACGCTCCAATGAGAAAGAATTCAACGAGGTTCACGAAATTCTAGAGGCGGATCGATGATGAAAGACAGAGAGCCGGCCAACGTCGATGCCGAGCATTAATATTTCATGAAGTTTGCCCGACTGAGACTTGCAACCTCCATACATTTGCAAATTCGAAAACAGGAAACCGTCTTTTATCTATGGCTTTGAATTCTCGAAACGGTAAATCGCAGTGAAGCGGACGATAGATCCGGGCAGCGAGAATTTGTACGGTTGACGAACGATCGAGAATGGAGCGAGCGTTTCTGAGAGATCTGAGAGATCTGAGACGTTGAAAAGTTACTCCGAGACTTGTCTTTAAAAGAAATTTAACCCTTTTACGAAGAAGCACACCGTGGGCTATGTATTTTTTACGAAAGACATTGTAGTCTGCTACGTATTTTGGTTTTCGTTTTGGTTTGTCGGTTTGATAATCAGTTCTTTTTTGTTCCAACGAAATCATCAGAATGTGAGGTGGAGAACGCATATGTGCGTTCATAGCCTAAATTCAATGGTTGTGCGAGGACGCATATACGCGTTCATGGCACTCAAAGGGTAAAAGGTACAAAAATGCATACAATGCAGGTAATACGCATAATATGTGTGCGAAGAATCCAAAGTAGAGTACCCGTGAGCGAAATCTCTGTTTAAGACTAGAATTAGAGGCTATTTCTACAAAACCAGTGAAAATGACTGGTCTTTAAAAAATACATGATAATAGCATATTTTATGTAGTACATTTTTGCTATTATTAATCCATCTGGGTCCATGATCCCTAAAAGAGGATTGACACATTTATAAAATTGTGGAACCAGTCGCTTTGACTGCTGTGGCATTTCTAGCGCCAGCATCTAGCGATCCAGCGATCGATTCGGAATTTTCTTGATAACTGATATCGTCGTGTCGCGAAAAAAGGTAGAAGACACGGAGCAAATACGGGGAGGGCAGGCGGTTTGTTTGCGAATGCAGAAGTACGCCAGCGTGCAAGTATATTTCCAAAACTTGTTAAGCTCTCTGGCTTCCTGGAGAATCATTATTAAAAGGGCTGGATGCGCGCAAGCAGAAGCTTATTATTCGCTTCGGCGTTGAATAAAACATGGAGGAAACGGGAGCGCGTGTGACGAGCGATTTAAAATATTCAATTGAATGCACGCTAGAAGCGGCAAGCTCTTCCCCAGTGGAAGCTTCGTCGATTTTGATCCACGGCAAAGTAGTAAATTACACGTGCGACACGAAATTACCGGAAAAGGTAAGTGGCTTACAGGTATACTTTAGTCAATTTACAGTAACAGCACACGAATGTTAGCAAACTGTATAAATTAATGAGTGAACTAATGACCAGAAGCGATACATATCGTCTGCTTATAAAACCAATACGTAGCAGAATTTTATTATTGCAATCCAAGACGCAAGGGGCATTCACAACAGCGACACGCTATGGATATCGAAATTTCGTCGAAATCATCGTACAAAAGTAAATCAAAAGAGAGTCATTTTTTCTTAATATCAACTAATTATTTTTTAAACTGGTAGCGACGTCGCTTTCGAAAAAGCTTTCTTATTTGGTGTGTATTTCAAAGTCCGAGGATGAATGACTTTTGCGCGAACGTTTCGTCGAAAAATTTTGTCGATATTTGTTAATCTGTATGAGATTATTTTATTTCGTATCCATTAATTATTTAAAAGCAATTTTACCACGTGATAACGATAAATTAATAATAGAGAATGCACAGGATTTATTCGCCGGTACGTGGTTATCAGTTGTGACACTGTACATTAAATTGCAAAATGTGTGTGAAAAGTAAACAAGTGTCCGAGTACTCACGACTACTCGTCGTATCATTGGTTGCTTGTAATTTTCATAAAATTCAATCCATTTCACGAGCCTGTGGAAACGAGATGAAACGAATGAATCTCATTACCTCTTGAACCTTCCTCAGGACGATGATCTTGTGCCACTGATTATCGTCGAACCGGATTCGGACTGGCTTTATGTGCAGATCTAATCTTCCTTTAGCCAACGTCATGCCCACGGCTGCCCCTCCGTCTCTCAGAGATACGGTCAGATAATCATCTCCCTGTCCTGCAATGACACAAGGAAAGAAAAAAAGCTAGGTTACTTTGACGTGAATTAAACAGCAGGCTTGTGGTTACAGTCTCGTGGTTTCGTCAGCAGCCAGTGGAAACCGAAACGCGATTCAAATTGATCTGCTTTGAAATCGTAGCGAAAGTTGGCCCGAGTGAAC